>NC_061511.1:75853502-75998682 GCF_022539505.1 Lolium rigidum | reverse complement strand
GCGGCTCACCTCCTGACCGCGGTTAAATCCTGGTGATAACAACATGCAACAGAACAGTAAATAAACGGAGATTCGATGTTTGGAAACAAGGCCTAGGGATCATACTTTCACTAGTGGACACTCTCAACATTGATCGCATAATAAATAACTCTTTCTCTTATGTGCTACATACACTCTTTTGTTGGATGATGAACACATTGCGTAGGATTACACGAACCCTCAATGCCGGAGTTAACAAGCTCCACAATTCAATGTTCATATTTAAATAACCTTAGAGCATAATAGATCATTGCAAAATAAACCAAGAACTAACATAGTGCACACACTGTCCACATTACACTATGAAGGAGGAATAGATAACATCAATACTATCATAATGATAATTAACTCCACAATCTACAAGAGATCATGATCATAGCCTACGACAAGAACCACACGGTGCACACACTAGTCACCTTTACACCAAGCAGGAGGAATAGACTACTTTAATAACATCACATGAGTAGCACATAAGCTAGTAGCGATACAAAGCTCATCATATGGATCTCAATCATGCAAAGCAATTCACGAGATCATTGTATTGGAGTACAGAGAGAGAGATTAACCACATAGCTACGGTAGAGCCCTCAGCCCTGGGGTGAATTACTCCTCCTCATCATGGAGGCAGCGATGGCGGTGAAGATGGCGGTGGAGACGGCGGTGGAGATGACTCCGGGGCAATTCCCTCGCCCGGCAGGGTGCCGGAACGAGAGTTCTGTCCCCCGAATTGGACTTTCGCGATGGCGGCGGCTCTGGATGGTTTTCTCTGTTTCCGTCTTTTCTGTCGATGTTTTTAGGTCAGGGACGATTATATAGGCCGAGAATCGGAGTCGGAGGGGCCACGGGGTGGTGCCACCATAGGGGGGCGCGCCCCCCCTTGGGCCGCGCCGCCCTGTGGTATGGGCCCCCCCTAGCACCCCTCTGACTTTTCTCCGGTGCTCCGGAAGCTTACGGGAATTATAAGGCCTTCGGTCTTGATTTCGTCCGATTCCAAAAATATTTCTTTACTAGGATTTCTGAAACCAAAAACAGCAGAAAACAGCAACTGGCCTTTCGGCATCTCGTCAATAGGTTAGTTCCGAAAAACGCATAAAAATGATATAAAGTGTGAACAAAACATGTTGGTATTGTCATAAAACAAGCATGGAACATCAGAAATTATAGATACGTTGGAGACGTATCAATGGGTGAAGTCTAAATGTTAGTAGTGAACTATGTTGAGTAATATTTAATGGTTTGATATTTAAGTTGTGGTGTTATTCTTCTAGTGGTATCATGTGAACGTCGAATACATGATACTTCACCTTTATGGGCCTAGGGGAATGTATCTTGTATTCGTTTGCTAATTGTGGGGTTGCCAGAGTGACAGCAACCTGAACCCCCTTTGGTATATCGATGCATGAGGGATAGCAGGATCTCAGAGTTTAAGGCTGTGGTTAGATTTATCTTAATTACTTTCTTGTATTTGCGGATGCTTGCAAGGGGTTTAATCACAAGTATGTATTAGTCCTAGGAAGGGCGGTGCATTAGCATAGGTTCACCCACACAACACTTATCAAAACAATGAAGATTAATCAACTATATGAAGCGAAAGCACTAGACTAAATTCCCGTGTGTCCTCAAGAATGTTTGGTCATCATAAGTAAACAAACCGGCTTGTCCTTTGTGCTAAAAAGGATTGGGCCACCAGCTGCAATTATTATTCTCGCACTTTACTTACTTGTATTTTATTTAACTGCTATATCAAAACCTCCTGAAAACTTGTCTGTGAGCATTTACAGTGAATCCTTCATCGAAACTGCTTGTCAACACCTTCTGCTCCTCGTTGGGTTCGACACTCTTATTTATCGAAAGTACTACGATACACCCCCTATACTTGTGGGTCATCACCCTCCACGGCCAGTTGGGAACCAGCGGAACGTACGCCGGGCGCGCCGACGGTGCTGGAGGTGGAGGCGCCCAGGGCTCTGGCTGTGGCGGTGGTGGAGGCACCCAGGGTTGTGGCTGTGGCGGCGGTGGAGGCGCCCAGGGGTGTGGCGGCGGTGGAGGAGCCCAGGGGTTGTACGGCGGCGGTTGTGGCGCGGTCGAGTCCTGTAGCGTCAGTCGTAGGGCTTCATCGAGGCGTACCGGGGCAGCGGCGGCTACACAGGTCGATCGTTCTCGGAGATAAGGACGCCGAGCTTCGCCATCTCGTCGTCCGTCATGTTGTCCGGGAACACAAACTTGCGGCCCTCCGCCATGGCCAGCTGCCATTCCTGAAAGACGATGATACGTCTCAAACGTATCTATAATTTCTTATGTTCCATGCTACTTTTATGATGATACTCATATGTTTTATATACATTATATGTCATTATTATGCATTTTCCGGCACTAACCTATTGACGAGATGCCGAAGAGCCGATTGCTTGTTTTACTGCTGTTTTTGGTTTCAGAAATCCTAGTAAGGAAATATTCTCGGAATTGGACGAAATCAACGCCCAGGGGCCTATTTTTCCACGAAGCTTCCAGAAGTCCGAAGAGGAAACGAAGTGGGGTGATGTCTACGGGAGCATCTATTCTTGTAGACAGTGTTGGGCCTCCAAGAGCAGAGGTTTGTAGAACAGCAGCAAGTTTCCCTTAAGTGGATCACCCAAGGTTTATCGAACTCAGGGAGGAAGAGGTCAAAGATATCCCTCTCATGCAACCCCGCAACCACAAAGCAAGAAGTCTCTTGTGTCCCCAACACACCTAATAGGTGCACTAGTTCGGCGAAGAGATAGTGAAATACAGGTGGTATGAATAAGTAGTAGCAACGGCACCGGAAAAGTGCTTTGCCCGGAATAGTAAACAAGCGAGTAGTAACGCAGCGGTAGTAACGCAGCGAGTAAAACGAGTAAACAAGCAGCAATAGCGGTATTTAGGAACAAGGCCTAGGGATTAGACTTTCACTAGTGGACACTCTCAACTTTGATCACATAACGAGAATAGATAAATGCATACTCTACACTCTTGTTGGATGATGAACACATTGCGTAGGATTACACGAACCCTCAATGCCGGAGTTAACAAGCTCCACAATAATGCTCATATTTTAGTAACCTTTAGTGTAAGATAGATCAAAAGACTAAACCAAGTACTAGCATAGCATGCACACTCTGTCACCTTCATGCAAATGTAGGAGGAATAGATCATATCAATATTATCATAGCAATAGTTAACTTCGCAATCTACAAGAGATCATGATCATAGCATAAACCAAGTACTAACACGGTGCACACATCTGTCACCTTTGCACACGTGCGGGAGGAATAAAACTACTTTAATAACATTGCTAGAGTAGCACATAGATAAATTATGATACAAACACATTGCAATCATAAAGAGATATAAATAAGCACCTTACTATGCCATTCAACGAGTGAATAAGTATTACGTGAAATATAGCCTAAGAGACCCACACGGTGCACACACTGTCACCTTTACACACGTGGGACAAGGAGTCTCCGGAGATCACATAAGTAAAACTCACTTGACTAGCATAATGACATCTAGATTACAAGCATCATCATATGAATCTCAATCATGTAAGGCAGCTCATGAGATTATTGTATTGAAGCACATAGGAGAGAGATGAACCACATAGCTACCGGTACAGCCCCGAGCCTCGATGGAGAACTACTCCCTCCTCATGGGAGCAGCAGCGGTGATGAAGATGGCGGTGGAGATGGCAGCGGTGTCGATGGAGAAGCCTTCCGGGGCACTTCCCCGCTCCGGCAGGGTGCCGGAACGGAGACTCCTGTCCCCCGGATCTTGGCCTCGCGATGGCGGCGGCTCCGGAAGGTTTTCCGTATCGTGGTTTTTCGTCCCAGGGTTTTCGCGACGGAGGCTTTATATAGGCGAAGAGGCGGCGCAGGAGGGTCGAAGGGGTGGCCACACCATATGGCGGCGCGGCCAGGGCCTGGGCCGCGCCGGCCTATGGTCTGGGGGCCCGGTGCCCCCCTCGCGGTCCTTCCGGGTGTTCCGGATGCTTCCGGTGAAAATAGGAACCCGGGTCTTCGTTTCGTCCAATTCCGAGAATATTTCATTACTAGGATTTCTGAAACCAAAAACAGCAGAAAACGAGAACCGGCACTTCGGCATCTTGTTAATAGGTTAGTTCCGGAAAATGCACGAATATGACATAAAGTGTGCATAAAACATGTAGGTGTCATCAATAATATGGCATAGAACATAAGAAGTTATCGAGACGTCGGAGACGTATCAAGCATCCCCAAGCTTAGTTACGCTCGTCCCGAGCAGGTAAAACGATAACAAAGATAATTTACGAAGTGATATGCCATCATAACCTTGATCATACTATTTGTAAACATATGTAGTGGATGCAGCGATCAAAACAATGGTAATGACATGAGTAAACAAGTGAATCATAAAGCAAAGACTTTTCATGAATAGTACTTCAAGACAAGTATTAATAAGTCTTGCATAAGAGTTAACTCATAAAGCAATAAATCAAAGTAAAGGCATTGAAGCAACACAAAGGAAGATTAAGTTTTCAGCGGTTGCTTTCAACTTGTAACATGTATATCTCATGGATAATTGTCAACATAGAGTAATATAACAAGTACAATATGCAAGTATGTAGGAATCAATGCACAGTTCACACAAGTGTTTGCTTCTTGAGGTGGAGAGAGATAGGTGAACTGACTCAACATAAAAGTAAAAAGAATGGTCCTTCAAAAAGGAAAGCATCGATTGCTATATTTGTGCTAGAGCTTTTATTTTGAAAACATAAAGAGAGCATAAAAGTAAAATTTTGAGAGGTGTTTGTTGTTGTCAACGAATGGTAGTGGGCACTCTAACTACCTCATCAACCGGACTTTCAAGAGCGGCTCCCATGAAGGACGTTATCTCTACCAGGCAAGGTAGATCATCCCTCTTCTCTTTTGTTTACACATGTACTTTAGTTTAGTTTTTCTTTATTTATGGATGACACTCCTCCCAACATTTTGCTTACACAAGCCATGGCTAACCGAATCCTCGGGTGCCTTCCAACAATCACATACCATGAAGGAGTGTCTATTTGCAAAATTAAGTTGCTTACTGATGAATCAGAGCAAAACATGTGAAGAGAATTATTAATGCAAGTTAATTAATCGGGTTGGGAACCCCATTGCCAGCTCTTTTTGCAAAATTATTGGATAAGCGGATGTGCCACTAGTCCATTGTGAAAGTCTGTCAGAAGTAAATGACAAGATCGAAAGATAAAACACCACATACTTCCTCCATAGCTATAAAACATTTACACAAATCAGAGGTGATAAATTTTGAATTATTTAAAGGTAGCACTCAAGCAATTTACTTTGGAATGGCGGAGAAATACCATGTAGTAGGTAGGTATGGTGGACACAAATGGCATAGTAGTTGGCTCAAGGATTTTGGATGCATGAGAAGTATTCCCTCTCGATACAAGGCTTAGGCTAGCAAGGTTATTTGAAACAAACACAAGGATGAACCGGTGCAGCAAAACTCACATAAAAGACATATTGTAAACATTATAAGACTCTACACCGTCTTCCTTGTTGTTCAAAACTCAATACTAGATATTATCTAGACTCTAGAGAAACCAAATATGCAAACCAAATTAGCAAGCTCTAAGTGTTTCTTCATTAATGGGTGCAAAGTATATGATGCAAGAGCTTAAACATGAGCACAACAATTGCCAAGTATCACATTATCCAAGACATTATAGCAATTTACTACATGTATCATTTTCCAATTCCAACCATATAACAAATTAACGAAGAAGAAACTTCGCCATGAAAATTAAAAGCTAAGAACACATGTGTTCATATGAACCAACGGAGCGTGTCTATCTCCCACACAAGCATTTATTCAAACAAAAACAAAAACAAAAGCACACGGACGCTCCAAGTAAAGTACATAAGATGTGGCCGAATAAAAATATAGTTTCAAGAGAAGGAACTCGATAATTTGTCGATGAAGAAGGGGATGCCTTGGGCATCCCCAAGCTTAGACGCTTGAGTCTTCTTAGAATACGCAGGGGTGAACCACCGGGGCATCCCCAAGCTTAGAGTTTTCACTCTCCTTGATCATAGTATATCATCCTCCTCTCTTGACCCTTGAAAACTTCCTCCACACCAAACTCGAAACAAACTCATTAGAGGGTTAGTGCATAATCAAAAACTCACATGTTCAGAGGTGACACAATCATTCTTAACACTTCTGGACATTTCTCAAAGCTACTTGGAAGGTAATGGAACAAAGAAATCCACCCAACACAGCGAAAGAAGCAATGCGAAATAAAAGGCAGAATCTATCAAAACGAACGAGTCGTAAAGACGAATTTTAAAAGGGCACCAGACTTGCTCAAATGAAAATGCCCAAATTGAATGAAAGTTGCGTACATATCCGAGGATCACTCACGTAAATTGGCATAATTTTCTGAGTTACCTACAGAGAATTAGACCCAGATTCGTGACAGCAAAGAAATCTGGAACTCGCGCAGTAATCCAAATCTAGTATTTACTTTACTATCAAAGACTTTACTTGGCACAACAAAACTCAAAACTAAGATAAGGAGAGGTTGCTACAGTAGTAAACAACTTCCAAGACACAAATATAAAACAAAGTACTGTAGCAAAATAACACATGGGTTATCTCCCAAGAAGTTCTTTAGCCATTAAGATGGGCTCAGCAGTTTTAATGATGCTCACATGAAACATAGAGTATGAAGCAAAAGAGAGCATCAAGAAGCAAATTCAAAACAAATTTAAGTCTAACATGCTTCCTATGCATAGGAATCTTGTAAATAAACAAGTTCATGAAGAGCAAAGTAACAAGCATAGGAAGATAAAACAAGTGTAGCTTCAAAAATTTCAGTACATAGAGAGGTGTTTTAATAACATGAAAATTTCTACAACCATATTTTCCTCTCTCATAATAACTTTCAGTAGCAACATGAGCAAACTCAACAATATAACTATCACATAAAGCATTCTTATCATGAGTCTCATGCATAAAATTATTACTCTCCACATAAGCATAATAAATTTCATTAGTTGTAGTGGGAGCAAATTCAACAAAGTAGCTAACATTATTATTCTCATCATCAAATATAGGAGGCATAGCATCATCAAAGTAAATTTTCTCCTCAATGCTTGGGGGACTAAAAAGATCATGAAAACCAGCTTCCCCAAGCTTAGAACTTTCTATATCATTATCAACAATGGTGTTCAAAGCGTTCATACTAATATTACTACCAGCATGCAAATAAGATTCCATAGGTTTTTTAATTTTCGCATCAAACAATCCATGTTTTAAATCAGGAAATAGAATAAGAAGCTCATTGTTGTCCATTATGCCAAACTAGTGTAAACAAGAAACAAAAAGATGCAATTGCAGGATCTAAAGGAAATAGCTTCGAGCACACACACGACGGCGCCAGAAAAGTACTTTACCTGGAACCGGAGTATGAGTGCCTTTTTACCTTTCCTCCCCGGCAGCGGCGCCAGAAAAGTGCTTGATATCTACGGGAGCTTCTATTCTTGTAGACAGTGTTGGGCCTCCAAGAGCAGAGGTTTGTAGAACAGCAGCAAGTTTCCCGTAAGTGGATCACCCAAGGTTTATCGAACTCAGGGAGGAAGAGGTCAAAGATATCCCTCTCATGCAACCCTGCAACCACAAAGCAAGAAGTCTCTTGTGTCCCCAACACACCTAATAGGAGCACTAGTTCGGCGAAGAGATAGTGAAATACAGGTGGTATGAATAAGTAGTAGCAACGGCACCAGAAAAGTGCTTTGTCCAGAATAGTAAACAAGCAGTAGTAACGCAGCAGTAAAACAGTAAACAAGCAGCAATAGCAGTATTTAGGAACAAGGCCTAGGGATTAGACTTTCACTAGTGGACACTCTCAACTTTGATCACATAACAGAATAGATAAATGCATACTCTACACTCTTGTTGGATGATGAACACATTGCGTAGGATTACACGAACCCTCAATGCCGGAGTTAACAAGCTCCACAATAATGCTCATATTATAGTAACCTTTAGTGTAAGATAGATCAAAAGACTAAACCAAGTACTAGCATAGAATGCACACTGTCACCTTCATGCATATGTAGGAGGAATAGATCATATCAATATTATCATAGCAATAGTTAACTTCGCAATCTACAAGAGATCATGATCATAGCATAAACCAAGTACTAACACGGTGCACACACTGTCACCTTTGCACACGTGCGGGAGGAATAAAACTACTTTAATAACATTGCTAGAGTAGCACATAGATAAATTGTGATACAAACACATTGCAATCATAAAGAGATATAAATAAGCACCTCACTATGCCATTCAACGAGTGAATAAGTATTCCGTGAAATATAGCCTAAGAGACCCACACGGTGCACACACTGTCACCTTTACACACGTGGGACAAGGAGTCTCCGGAGATCACATAAGTAAAACTCACTTGACTAGCATAATGACATCTAGATTACAAGCATCATCATATGAATCTCAATCATGTAAGGCAGCTCATGAGATTATTGTATTGAAGCACATAGGAGAGAGATGAACCACATAGCTACCGGTACAGCCCCGAGCCTCGATGGAGAACTACTCCCTCCTCATGGGAGCGAGCAGCGGTGATGAAGATGGCGGTGGAGATGGCAGCGGTGTCGATGGAGAAGCCTTCCGGGGGCACTTCCCCGCTCCGGCAGGGTGCCGGAACAGAGACTCCTGTCCCCCAGATCTTGGCCTCGCGATGGCGGCGGCTCTGGAAGGTTTTCCGTATCGTGGTTTTTTCGTCCCAGGGTTTTCGCGACGGAGGCTTTATATAGGCGAAGAGGCGGCGCAGGAGGGTCGAAGGGGTGGCCACACCATATGGCGGCGCGGCCAGGGCCTGGGCCGCGCCGGCCTATGGTCTGGGGGCCCAGTGCCCCCCCTCTGGTCCTTCCCGGGTGTACTAGATGCTTCCGGTGAAAATAGGAACCTGGGTCTTCGTTTCGTCCAATTCCGAGAATATTTCGTTACTAGGATTTCTGAAACCAAAAACAGCAGAAAACAGGAACTGGCACTTCGGCATCTTGTTAATAGGTTAGTTCCAGAAAATGCACGAATATGACATAAAGTGTGCATAAAACATGTAGGTATCATCAATAATATGGCATAGAACATAAGAAATTATCGATACGTCGGAGACGTATCATGGGGCCACGAGGTGGCGCCACACTAGGGCGGCGCGGCCTGGGCCTTGGCCGCGCGGCCCTGTTGTGTGGGTCCCTCGTGACGCCCCCTGACCTGCCCTTCCGCCTACTTAAAGTCTTCGTCGCGAAACCCCATGTACCGAGAGCCACGATATGGAAAACCTTCCAGAGACGCAGCCGCCGCCAATCCCATCTCGGGGGATTCAGGAGATCGCCTCCGGCACCCTGCCGGAGAGGGGAATCATCTCCCGGAGGACTCTTCATCGCCATGATCGCCTCCGGGCCGATGTGTGAGTAGTTCACCCCTGGACCATGGGTCCGTATCAGTAGCTAGATGGTCGTCTTCTCCTAATTGTGCTATCATGTTCGATCTTGTGAGCTGCCTATCATGATCAAGATCGTCTATTTGTAATCCTACATGTTGTGTTTGTTGGGATCCGATGGATATTGAATACTATGTCAAGTTGATTATCAATCTATCATATATGAGTTGTTTATGTTCTTGCATGCTCTCCGTTGCTAGTAGAGGCTCGACCAAGTTGATACTTGTAACTCCAAGAGGGAGTATTTATGCTCGATAGTGGGTTCATGCCTCCATTAAATGCAGGACGAGTGACGTAAAGTTCTAAGGTTGTGGATGTGCTGTTGCCACTAGGGATAAAACATCGATGCTTTGTGTAAGGATATTTGTGTTGATTACATTACGCACCATACTTAATGCAATTGTCTCGTTGCTTGCAACTTAATACCGGAAGGGGTTCGGATGATAACTCGAAAGTGGACTATTTAGGCATAGATGCATGCTGGATAGCGGTCTATGTACTTTGTCGTAATGCCCTGATTAAATCTCATAGTACTCATCATGATATATGTATGTGCATTGTTATGCCTTCTTTACTTGTCAATTGCCCAACTGTAATTTGTTCACCCAACATGCTATTTATCTTATGGGAGAGACACCACTAGTGAACTGTGGACCCCGGTCCTATTCTTTACATCTGAAATACAATCTACTGCAATTGTTCTTTACTGTTCTTCGCAAACAATCATCATCTTCCACACAATACGGTTAATCCTTTGTTCACAAGAAGCCGGTGAGATTGACAACCTCACTCGTTACGCCGGGGCAAAGTACTTTGGTTGTGTTGTGCAGGTTCCACGTTGGCGCCGGAATCCCTGGTGTTGCGCCGCACTACACTTCGCCGCCATCAACCTTCAACGTGCTTCTTGGCTCCTCCTGGTTCGATAAACCTTGGTTTCTTTCTGAGGGAAAACTTGCTACTGTCTGCATCACACCTTCCTCTTGGGGTTCCCAACGGACGTGTGTCAAGTGCACGCATCAAGCTCTTTTTCTGGCGCCGTTGCCGGGGAGATCAAGACACGCTGCAAGGGGAGTCTCCACTTCCAATCTCTTTACTTTGTTTTTGTCTTGCTTTATTTTATTTACTACTTTGTTTGCTGCACTAAAACAAAACACAAAAAAATTAGTTGCTAGTTTTACTTTATTTACTATCTTGTTTGCGTTCTCTATATCAAAAACACAAAAAAATTAGTTACTTGCATTTACTTTATTTACCTTTTGTTTATTTCATCATGTTTCCTCCTAAGTACACTCCAAAAGACGTACCGGTAGGCCGAGGATCTATAATTGGAAGAGATAATATAGAAGATTTTTTCACTCATGTTAGTACAACTGAAGATTTTGAAGATAGACATTTGGTAGAACTTGCTCCTACTTATGAAATTGCTGCTGCCTCTTTAGTACACATGTTGGAAACTAAATTTGTTAATCTCAATCCTATAATTCAGCATATGTTTCTTACACTCTCTGATATGGAGGAAGGAGAAAAGAAAGATTTTGTCTTAGAAACCCTCCTTAAAGAATTTGGTGGTGTAGCAAGAGAGGCTAGAAAAGTCTTTATTAAATATAAGATGCTTGGTTCTTACACCAACTTTGCTAGTACCCTTGAAAAGATGGACATTGATAGAATAAAGTACACTAATAATGTTAATGATGGAAGGGATATTAAGACATCAATACCTTGCAAGCTCCTAGGAATGCATGAAGCTCTAGAAAATAACTATGGTTTGTTTGTTCCTGAAAATTTGTTTGATGAGAATAGCAAGCCTAAGAGTAATGAAAAAGGAGCCTCTGAAACTTACATAGATAAGATAACATGTATAGTCTCCAAACCCCTCAGTCGATGCTTCATCTCTTGATAATACTTGATTCACACTTTCTGCGCCTAGCTGAAAGGCGTTAAAGAAAAGCGCTTATGGGAGACAATCCATGTTTTTACTACATCACTTTTGTTTTATATTTGAGTCTTGGAAGTTGTTACTACTGTAGCAACCTCTCCTTATCTTTATTTTATTGCATTGTTGTGCCAAGTAAAGTCTTTGATAGTAAAGTCAATACTAGATTTGGATTACTGCGCAGAAACAGATTTCTTGCTGTCACGAATCTGGGCAGAATTCTCTGTAGGTAACTCAGAAAAATCTGCAAATTTACGTGCGTGGTCCTCAGATATGTACGCAACTTTCATTCAATTTGAGCATTTTCATCTGAGCAAGTTAAGTGCCCCTGTAAAATTCGTCTTTACGGACTGTTCTGTTTTGACAGATTCTGCCTTTTATTTCGCATTGCCTGTTTTGCTATGTTCGATGGATTTCTTTGTTCCATTAACTTTCAGTAGCTTTGTGCAATGTCCAGAAGTTTTAAGAATGATTATGTCACCTCTGAATATGTGAATTTTCAATTATGCACTAACCCTCTAATGAGTTTGTTTTGAGTTTGGTGTGGAGGAAGTTTTCAAGGGTCAAGAGAGGAGGATGATACAATATGATCAAGAAGAGTGAAAAGTCTAAGCTTGGGGATGCCCCCGTGGTTCATCCCTGCATATTTCAAGAAGACTCGAGCATCTAAGCTTGGGGATGCCCAAGGTATCCCCTTCTTCATCGACAACATTATCAGGTTCCTCTAATGAAACTATATTTTTATTCAGTCACATCTTATGTGCTTTGCTTGGAGCGTCTGTTTGCTTTTGTTTTTGTTTTTGTTTGAATAAAGTCGGATCCTAGCATTCTTTATATGGGAGAGAGACACGCTCCGCTGTTTCGTATGAACACATATGTTCTTAGCTTTATTCTTAATGTTCATTGCGAAAGTTGAACTACCTCGTTCATTGATATATGGTTGGAAACGGAAAATGCCGTATGTGGTAAATGGTATAATGTCTTGAATAATTTGATACTTGGCAATTGTTGTGCTCATATAGATCATGTTTAAGCTCTTGCATCATGTAATTTACACCTATTAATGAATAACTACATAGAGCTTGTTAAAATTTGGTTTGCATGATTGGTCTCTCTAAGTCTAGATATTTTCTGGTTGAGGTGTTTGAACAACAAGGAGACGATGTAAAGTCTTATAATGCTTACAATATGTTTATATGTGAGTCTTGCTGCACCATTTCATACTTGAGTTTGCTTCAAACAACCTTGCTAGCCTAGCCTTGTATTGAGAGGGATTCTTCTCGTGCATCCAAATCCGTGAGCCAAAATCCATGCCAATTGTGTCCACCATACCTACCTACCACATGGTATTTCTCTGCCATTCCAAAGTACATTACTTGAGTGCTACCTTTAAACTTCTATTCTTTGCCTTTACAATATATAGCTCATGGAAAAATAGCCTTAAAAACTATTGTGGTGAAGAATATGTACTTATGTATCTTATTTCTTAATAAGTTGCTTGTTGTGCGGTAACCATGTTTCTGGGGACACCATCAACTTTTACCTTTGTTGAATATCATGTGAGTTGCTATGCATGTTCGTCTTGTCTGAAGTAAGGGAGATTTTCATGATCAAATGGTTTGAGTATGCATATTGTTAGAGAAGAACATTGGGCCGCTAACTAAAGCCATGAATCATGGTGGAAGTTTCAGTTTGGACACAAAACCTCAATCTCTTATGAGAATATTACATGTTGTTGAATGCTTAAGCATTAAAAGAGGAGTCCATTATCTGTTGTCTATGTTGTCCCGGTATGGGTGTCTAAGTTGAGAATGATCAAAAGCGAGAAATTCAATGCGAACCTTCTCCTTAGACCCTTGTACATGCGGCATAGAGGTACCCCTTTGTGACACTTGGTTGAAACATATGTTATGCAATGATAATCCGTGTTAATCCAAGCTAATTAGGACAAGGTGCGGACACTATTGGTATACTATGCATGAGGCTTGCAACTTATAAGATATCTTATACCTAACTCATATGATTTATTACTACCGTTGACAAAATTGTTTCTTGTTTTCAAAATGAAAAGCTCTAGCACAAAAATAGTAATCCATGCTTCCCTCTGCGAAGGGCCATTCTTCTACTTTATTGTTGAGTCAGTCTACCTACTTCTTTCTATCTTAGAAGCAAACACTTGTGTAAACTGTGTGCATTGATTCTTACATGTTTACCTATTGCACTTGTTATATTGCTTTGTGTTGACAATTATCCATGAGATATACATGTTTAAGTTGAAAGCAACCGCTGAAACTTATATCTTCCTTTCTGTTGTTTCAAAGCTTTCTACTAAGAATTTATTGCTTATGAGTTAACTGTTATGCAAGACTTATTGATGCTTGTCTTGAAAGTACTGTTCATGAAAAGTCTTTGTTATATGATTCGAGTTGTTTACTCATTATCTTCATCATTGCTTCGAATCGCTGCATTCATCTCATGTGCTTTACAATAGTATTGATCAAGATTATGATAGCATGTCACTTCAGAAATTATCTTTGTTATCGTTTACCTACTCGAGGGCGAGTAGGAACTAAGCTTGGGGATGCTTGATACGTCTCAAACGTATCTATAATTTCTTATGCTCCATGCTACTTTTATGATGATACTCACATATTTTATATACATTATATGTCATTATTATGCATTTTCCGGCACTAACCTATTGACGAGATGCCGAAGAGCCGATTCGTTGTTTTCTGCTGTTTTTGGTTTCAGAAATCCTAGTAAGGAAATATTCTCGGAATTGGACGAAATCAACGCCCAGGGGCCTATTTTTCCACGAAGCTTCTAGAAGTCCGAAGAGGAAACGAAGTGGGGCCACGAGGTGGCGCCACACTAGGGCGGCGCGGCCTGGGCCTTGGCCGCGCGGCCCTATTGTGTGGGTCCCTCGTGACGCCCCCTGACCTGCCCTTCCGCCTACTTAAAGTCTTCGTCGCGAAACCCCAGTACCGAGAGCCACGATACGGAAAACCTTCCAGAGACGCAGCCGCCGCCAATCCCATCTCGGGGGATTCAGGAGATCGCCTCCGGCACCCTGCCGGAGAGGGGAATCATCTCCCGGAGGACTCTTCATCGCCATGATCGCCTCCGGATCGATGTGTGAGTAGTTCACCCCTGGACCATGGGTCCATAGCAGTAGCTAGATGGTCGTCTTCTTCTAATTGTGCTATCATGTTCGATCTTGTGAGCTGCCTATCATGATCAAGATCGTCTATTTGTAATCCTACATGTTGTGTTTGTTGGGATCCGATGGATATTGAATACTATGTCAAGTTGATTATCAATCTATCATATATGAGTTGTTTATGTTCTTGCATGCTCTCTCGTTTCTAGTAGAGGCTCGGCCAAGTTGATACTTGTAACTCCAAGAGGGAGTATTTATGCTCGATAGTGGGTTCATGCCTCCATTAAATGCGGGACAGTGACAGAAAGTTCTAAGGTTGTGGATGTGCTGTTGCCACTAGGGATAAAACATCGATGCTTTGTGTAAGGATATTTGTGTTGATTACATTACGCACCATACTTAATGCAATTGTCTGTTGCTTGCAACTTAATACCGGAAGGGGTTCGGATGATAACCTGAAAGTGGACTATTTAGGCATAGATGCATGCTTTGGATAGCGGTCTATGTACTTTGTCGTAATGCCCTGATTAAATCTCATAGTACTCATCATGATATATGTATGTGCATTGTTATGCCTTCTTTATTTGTCAATTGCCCAACTGTAATTTATTCACCCAACATGCTATTTATCTTATGGGAGAGACACCACTAGTGAACTGTGGACCCCGGTCCTATTCTTTACATCTGAAATACAATCTACTGCAATTGTTCTTTACTGTTCTTCGCAAACAATCATCATCTTCCACACAATACGGTTAATCCTTTGTTCACAGCAAGCCGGTGAGATTGACAACCTCACTGTTACGTTGGGGCAAAGTACTTTGGTTGTGTTGTGCAGGTTCCACGTTGGCGCCGGAATCCCTGGTGTTGCGCTGCACTACACTTCGCCGCCATCAACCTTCAACGTGCTTCTTGGCTCCTCCTGGTTCGATAAACCTTGGTTTCTTTCTGAGGGAAAACTTGCTACTGTCTGCATCACACCTTCCTCTTGGGGTTCCCAACGGACGTGTGTCAACTGCACGCATCAGACGACCGCGACGTAGTCGTCGCTCTCGTCCTTGACCTCCTCGTTGTGGTACGCTAGCGCCTCGATGTACCCGTCGTCGCATTTGTCGCCGTCGTACTGCGCACGCGTCGGCGCCTGGTGCACACGCGTCGGCGCCTGCTGTCTTCGAGGACGAGGCGGCGGTGGACGATCGAAGGGAAAGTCCCTGTCGCCCATGAAGCCCGCCCTCCTCCTCCGATCCTTCTCGGACACGAGATACGTGCGCCAGCTGTCCGAGTCGATGGCGTACGCCGAATCGGCGCGGAGGTCCAGCGGCAGGTACCGCCTCCTTCGCCCGATCTCGGAGGTCCTATCTGGCTCGCGCGCAGGCACAGGAGGGACGGGCACCCGGCGGTAGCTGAGCCGCCAGGCATGTGCACGTCCCTCTAGCCGTCGCACGGTATCCAGTTCGCGTGCATCAGCCTCCCCACGCCGACGGGCAACACCACCCTGCCCGGCCGCTCCTCCTTCTTGGTGCCGCTGCTGGACGCCTCGAAGTCGTTCTTCTTCTTCCCCATGGTGCTGCGGTGGTGGTGGTGCGAGTGGAGGTGTAGGCGATGGAGGAACGGTGTCGGTGGACTTTTAAGGCCGGCCGCGCGCGGGAAACAATGCCATTGAAGGCGGCGCAGAAGCCCAGCCGCCGCCCGCCAGTGTGCGCGCAGAAGAGGCAGCCGCAATATTGATGGCGAAGGCTACGGCGCAGACGCGGAAACGCTGATCGCGGAAGCGATGGCCAATGCCATTGAAGGCGGCGCAGAAGCCCAGCCGCCGCCCGCCAGTGTGCGCGCAGAAGAGGCAGCCGCGATATTGATGGCGAAGGCTGCGGCGCAGACGCGGAAACGCTGATCGCGGAAGCGATGGCCGCGGAAGTGATGCCCTCGATACAGGCTCGCTGCTAGGCGGCCCCGGTAGAGACGCGAGCGGACACTTTGCGCGTCCGCGCTGCGTCCGCCGTGACGCATTTCAAGCGCAAATATGCGCCGGGTTTCCGCCGCAGCGGACGACCCGATCACGTTGCGTCGCGCCGCTGGATGTGGTGTAGACGTATTTTTCGGCCCAAGGGAGCGTCCGTTTACGTCGCGCAGCTGAAGATGCTCTAAATATGATGCGGGAGGATAAAACTGGTACTCCCTCCGTTCCATATCGAAGAAGTTAACCGAACCTTTCCTCTGTGTTGAGACTTGAGAAACGAGCGAGAGCACCATCTTTGAGGTAAATCATGCTTTCCAATATGAACGCACGTGATATTCTCATGGTCTAAGAACTTGTACTACATAACATAACAACTTGGGGACATGGATTTGGTGTACATCCCTCCAGTTTCAGATTTTTAAAAAATTTAAAACCTCACTTTTATGTTTTCAAAAATTATGACGTTAAATATGTTAAATATATAGATAGATATGTTCATCAGAAGTGTATGCAAAAAAGTCCCCGTAAAAAATACTTAAAGTTTTTGAAAATATAAAAAAACAAATGTCTGACAAAGGGATACACTATTGTAATACTATTTTACTACCATTTACTGTTAGAAATTTGTCTTTTTATATTGTTCAAAATACAAAGTATTTTTTAACGAAATTTTTTTGCATACACCCCACCTATATATATATATCTATCTATATATTTAACGTCATAACTTTTTAAGACTTATAAACGTGAGATTTTTAAAAATTTAAAAATCTAAAGGTGAGGAGAGCATTGGTGCCCATGTGTCAAACATACTTTCCGCCAACTTGATAATAATACTAATAACGTGTGACAAACCATCTCATAGTATATCATAGAGATTGGATCGGTTCAGAACCCTTATTCTTCTAATAGTCTACTCTCAGTGTTGTTTTTTTGTCGAAATGGGGAGTTTAACCACAGCTTCTGCATCATGATGATGCACACGGTAAATTATTAAAAAGCAGTAATATTTAGTCTTACAAAACTCGCATCTTAATTATCGCCTACAGTTGATACAAAAATTAACCAGCGGAAAAAAAAGAACATAGTAAAACTACACATCACTGTAGCCTCCTAGTATGACGCCAGCCAGTCTGGCACAAGATATCCTGATCGACCGTCTGGAGTCGTGTGCATCCAGAAATCATGGCATCCCATTGTCCCTCCGGCGAAAGGAGAGCCCATATCTGAACCCAGTGAGCCATCATGTGAATAACCTGCTAGTAATGAAAATATTATTTTTTTATTAAAGATAAGATCATTTCTTGCCCTCCAAATAGACATCATAAAGCAGAAACCCCAATACGGATGGAAGCTTTAGATTGTCTATCTACTTCATTTAACCAATTTTCAAATATATTTGTAATATTGGTTGAAGGTGGAAAATCAAAAGTGAAATTAACCGTACGCTAAAGAAGTTTACCTAATTGACACTCAATGAATAGATGTTCGATGGTTTCTGTTCACCACAGAAAACACACTTCATACATCCGTTCCAATTCCGTTTAGCTAAATTATCTTTAGTTAATAGTACCTTGTTACTAAGGAACCACATAAATATTCGTAGTTTTTAAGGGACTTTAATTTTCCACAAATATTGTCCCTAACCAAATATCTTTCCAGAAACGAGTATTCATTCCATTTCAAATTTTAAAGAAACCTCTATTAAAAAACTTCTCCTTCACTCGCATTAAACCCTTCCAGAAAGAAGAATCTGTGGACTTAGGTTGTACTACCGATAAGGTCTTATGCCTTAAGTATTTATTGTGTAACAACTCCTGCCACACCTCATCCTCATTAAGCAACTTAAACAACCATTTACTCAATAAGCATTTGTTTTTGAGTTCGAGTACCTCAATACCTAAACCGCCTTGATCTTTAGGCCGACAAACAATATTCCATTTTGTAAGCCTATATTTTTTCTTATTTTCATCAGATTGCCAGAAAAACCTAGATCTATAGAAATTGAATCGTTTCCTTATCCCAACAGGTATCTCTAGAAAGGACAACATAAACATAGGTAAACTAGTTAAAATTGAATTAATAAGGACCAATCTATCTCCATAAGATAATGGTTTTCCTTTCCAGCATTCCAGTTTGCTTTTAAACCGTGTTTCAACTGGATACCAGTCAGAATTTCTTAATTTTCTGTAATGGATCGGAATACCTAAATATCTAAAGGGGAGAGATCCAGCATCACATCCAAAGATCTTTTTATATTGATCCTCTTCATCCTTTGCTTTACAAAATAGAAAAGCTCACTTTTATGGAAGTTAATTTTAAGTCCCGGAAGTTCTTCAAAAATGCATAGAATTAACTTCATGTTTACAGCTTTTAGGAGGTCATGTTCCAAAAAAAGGATTATATCATCAGCATATTGTAGTATAGAGATGCCCCCTCAACAAGATGAGGAATAAGCCCTCCAACCTGACCATCATTTTTTGCTCGTTCAATTAGTTGACATCTTTGTTACATTAACTATGCCCATGATCAGAAAACAGGATCATCAAACAACACATGAACTAATCCTAGAGGCGAGAATAGAAACAACTTGTTGTTTCTCTCTCTACACACATGCTTGTGGGCTTTCCTTCGACTCTCCTATTCGAGAACCACAAGAGTTATACGGAGTAGAATAAAGAGATAATCCACAACAATGAACATGGAGTTATAAATAACCAATCACTACTGTGGATGGATCCTTTTTTCCTTTTCAGGGATAGGCAAATTGCTGTAAACATGTTTAGCTAGTAACTAAATAAGATGCACGGAAAATAGTGTTATAATTTGATTGATGTATAGCGACCGTCTTGCTTTTCTTGTAAAAGGTTGTCCGTGGATTTTTTTATTGAAATTGACACTTGTTTTGGATAATAATTATCTTCTGGATAACGGTTGTCTATTTTCTAGAATATGTTCAGACTCCATTAGACTATGAAAATATTGATTGCACGCTTATTTAGTCACTAGATTTGTCATGAGTTACATATTTGAACATCTGTGGCCATTGCCCCTTCAAATGTTGTCCCTCGAAGTATACTTCATCAAAATTACCTTAGTGAACAATAAAGTGGAAATAATATTTGTCTAAGGGAATTTTTTTTTTTTGAAATGAGGCAAAAGCTTTGCCTTTCATTGATATAGGAGAAAAGAGTTGGCCCGTTTATAAGGAAAACTGGCCGAAAAACTGTTACAACACGACGGCACACGCCAGCCCCGAGGCTGCGCTCCACACGGGTCGACGACCAGCCAGGTCGACACCCCACCTCAACGCAACATGCGAAGGCAAAAGACCAGAGCCACTGTTCCAACTACCACGCCGGCCCCGAGGCCGCGCCCCGCCTGGCCGAAGACGAACCCGCCTCCGCCGAAACCACCAAAACACTCCACAAGTCCCATTGTCCGGTGGACATCCAAAGCGAAGCCTCAAGAGGCAAAGCGACGCAAGAGCACCGCCCACGCCCGATCCCGCGAGGGATCTAGGGTTTCCCCCGGAGAGCCTGAGCGGAGAACAAGAAACACCCGCTACGACGACGCCTTCAAGAAGTATGCGGCGCCCACAGGCGTCACCGTCGTCGGTCCTAGTCGGCCGCTAAGACAGAGCTTTCGCCCAGCGAAGAGTTCCAAGACCTCGCGCCCGCCAATAAGGACCGACACAAACCACCACCTTCAACCGCCTGTAGCCGCCGACGCGCAGAGGGCAGAACAGCCCGAAGCCAATGGAGTACCGCCGAAGATCACCGTGGGCGCCGCCGGAATGCCACATAGAGGGGACGCCGACCAACACTGACACGAGGCTCGAGGACGAACGCCGAAGACAGCCGCTGCACACACCCACCAACACGCCGCCGATGCCCGGGGTCGCCGCCCCGGCATCACATCAGAACCCCTCGCAGCCCCCAGGAGCACCTCACCGTGGCCACCGCCCCGGTACCCCACCACCCAGCTGCAGCAGCATGCCGCATCACCTCCACGGCCAGGGGGCCGCGCGCTGGCCAGCCGCCACGGCCAGCCGCGCCCCTAGCCGGCCCGCCCGGCCCAGATCTAGCCCGGCCACCCACGACCGCCGGAGCCCCTCGCGCGGCCAGCGGGCAGCAGTGGCCGCGCCCGCCCGCAGCCTGAGACGCCGAAGCCCGGAGATCTCCCGTGCGCCGCTCCCCGCGCCCGTCCAGGCCACCAAAACGGCACGCCTCCACCGCGCCGCCAGGGGCCAGAAGCACCTCCGCGCCCGCCGCACGCTGCCGCGCCGGCTGCACGCCGCAGCATCCGCCGTCCTTAAGCCGTGCCCGAGCGAGCTCCCTCTCGCCATGGACGCGGGACGGGAAGAAACGCCCCGCCGCCACCTTCCTTGGGGAGCGCGCGGCTTTGCTGGCCCCCCTCCGACGGCAGCGAGGGAAGGGAGGAAGGTGGGGAGCCTGGGGCGGCGGCTAGGGTCCCCCCCCCCCGGTCGCCACAGGAGGGCGACACAACTCCCTTGATGTGTTTTGGAACACCAATGTCTAATGCTGTGTTTGGTTGCACAGAATTGGCCTCTGTATTGAATTGGCAATGGAATACCAAATCAACGATTTCAATGGAATACCATAATTGTTTGGATGCGCATGGTATTCATCTGTAGAATCGAAGCAGCAATGGAATTCTAAATCCTGTTTGGATGTACCTTGTGTGGAATTAAAAGTTTTTTAACTTTTAAACAATATAAGCTGTGTAATATGAATGAAAATGACATATAATGTGTTTGTATGTAGACTAGCTAATTTTGAGTTATTTTTCGAAATCAATTTCCGAAATTGCATACACGCATCCTATCTTCACCAAACTAGCACTACCTCCATTTTTGCATCACGAACTAGCTGCCGAGCTTGGGGAAGGAGGAGTCCTGGCTGGAGGAGGCCCTACCGGTCGAGGAGATCGAGCAGCTGCCGAGCTCGGGGTCGACGGACGGACGCATGCGGCGTCGACGAACTCGGGGGCAGGCCGCAGCGGTGGTTGGGAGATTGACTGGAGCGAGCTCGAGCTCGGGGCGGGCTGAGCGAACCGAGGCAGGGAGGCGGGGACTGGAGCGAGTGGGAGAGGCGGGAGGTGGCCGGCGGCGACCGGGGGCGGTGGAGGAATCGGCGATGGGGAGGCGGGGACTGGAGCGAGCTCGAGCTCGGCTCGATGGGGGCGTGCTGAGATGAGCAGGCGGGGAGGCGGCCGGCGGCGGGGGTGGAGAGGCGGGAGGTGGCCGGCGGCGGGGGTGGAGAGGAGGTGGCCGGCGGCGGTGGAGGAATCGGCGATGGGGAGGCGGGGACTGGAGCGAGCTCGAGCTCGGCTCGATGGGGGCGGGCTGAGATGGGGAGGCGGCCGGCGGCGGGGGTGGAGAGGCGGGAGGTGGCCGGCGGCGGCCGGCGGCGGCCGGCGGCGATGGGGAGGTCGGGACGCGAGGGGAGCTGAGCGAAGCGAGGTGAACCAATTCGGAGCAATACGGAGCTCCAGACCTCTGAATTGGGCCACGGGTAAGTTAGGCGCCCGCGGGGGTGAGCTCGGAATTGGGCCCGAATTCCACGCCCCAATTCCGAGCACAACCAAACAACAGAATTGGCCTTTTTGCGGCTCAATTCTAATTCCGAGGCCCAATTCTATGCAACCAAACACTGCCTAAGAGAATTTCATTTGCTGAGATTTGTCTGACGGTGCAAATAGGATAAGCATTTGAAATCTCGAGATATGTACCACTTGTTCTTGAGTTGCATGTATTATATATCTCGCTCCATTAGTTTAGACTACTGAAAAGGGTGGATTTTCTACCATACTTGAAAGAGACATATGTTTATAAATACGGAAATTCAAAATGGATCCTGGCTATACATGCCCCTGCCTAAAAAACATTTGGAATGTCAAAGAGAAACTAAACTTTCTTGCACAACTACATGTTGTTTTACGTTCTCACAAAAGAAACTTCAGGAGAAGCAAATTTATGCGACCTTGGAAAAACCAAATTAGCTGCTCTAACATTTTTTTTACAACATTCTTTGTTTTTCCGTAAGTCACAACAGATGTTTTTTGTTCACGTAAAATTACAGACACGTTAAACACATACACACGTCCACAATAAAGAGATACTGGTACGTTACATCATCTGGGTGCACGCCCCATCGCAGAGATCCAATTTCTGCTCAACTCGGCCGAAACCCATGACTCGCCTCAACTCGGCCGCTCCGGTGTCCCTCCTCCGGCGCTCCTCCTCCACTTCCACCTCGCCGCCCTCACGCCGAGCTCCCCACGTCGCCCTTGCCGCCGCCACGGAGCGCGTCCGTTCCGGGACGCTCAGCCCAGAGGATGCACACCACCTGTTCGACGAATTGCTGCGTCAGGCCTCTCCGGTCCCCGAGCGCGACCTGACCGGCTTCCTCGCCGCCGTCGCCCGCGCGCCGGCCTCCCCCGCCTGCAGCGACGGCCTCTCGCTCGCCATCGCCCTCTTCGACCGCATGCCCCTGGTGGCGCCGCCCACAGTATGCACGTACAGCATCCTGCTCGACTGCTGCTGCCGCGCGGGGCAGCTAGACCTAGCGCTCGCCTTCTTCGGCCGCTTCCTCAGGGCGGGCCTCAAGGCAGACACCCTTCTCGTCAACACTCTCCTCAAGGTCCTCTGCCACGCAAAGCGGACAGACGAGGCTATGGACGTGCTGCTTCACAGGATGCCGCATCTGGGCTGCGTGCCTGATGCCTTCTCATACACCACGGTTATCAAGGGTTTATGTGATGATAGCAGGAGCCAGCGTGCGCTCGACCTGCTTCTGATGATGGCGAAACAAGAAGGTGGCTGCTCCCCTAACGTGGTGTCATATAACACGGTCATCCATGGATTCTTAAAGGAGGGTAAATTCAGCACAGCAAGCAACCTATTCAATGAAATGGTACAGCATGGCGTTGTTCCTGATGTCTTTACATATAGCTCCATGATTGATGTGTTGTGCAAGCGTAGAAGAAGCAAAGAAGCTAGACAAATTCTGGATTGCGCGGTTGCCAAGGGCCTCAAACCTAATGTCGTGGCATACTCTACCATGCTTCATGGGTACGCTACAGAAGGATGCCTTGTTTATATGAATAATCTCTACAACTTGATGCTGCGAGAAGGTATTGTACCTGACCAATATGTTTTCAGCATATTGGTCAATGCACATGCCAAGTGTGGATTGGTGGATGAGGCCTTTCTTATCTTTCAAGACATACAGAAACAGGGAGTGAAACCGAATGTTGTAACCTATACATCCATGATAGATGCGTTTTGCAGAAAGGGTAGGATGAATGATGCTATTCAACAATTCAACCAGATGATTAATATTGGGGTACAACCGAATGTACAGACTTATCGGTGCCTTGTTCAGGGTTATTGTACACATGGTGATTTAGTGAGGGCTAAAGAATTGGTTCATGAAATGATGGGAAAAGGCATCCGTTGTCCTGGTGTCGTGTTCTTTAACTCGATGATAAACAACCTATGCAAAGAAGGAAGGGCAACAGATGCACAAGATATCTTTGACTTTATGAAACATATAGGTGAGAAGCCCGATGTTATCACATTCAATTCACTGATTGATGGATACTGCTTAGTTGGCAAGATGCAGAAAGCATCCAGAGTATGTGATGATATGGTATCGGTTGGCATTGATCCTGATGCAATTACGTACAATACACTTATTGATGGATACTTTAAAGCTGGAATGGTGGATGCTGCATTGACTCTATTCAGAGAAATGTCAGGTATGGCAGCTAAACCGAATACTCTTACTTATAACATCACAATGGATGGATTATTTAAGGCTGGTTGAACCGTTGCTGCAAAGGAAAAGTTCCATGAGATGGTCAAAAGTGGAGTGAGATTGTCCATTGGTACACACAACATAATTCTCAGTGGGCTTTGCAAAAATGGTTGTGCAGATGAAGCAATAATGTTGTTTGAGAAATTGCGAGCAATGAACCTTAAGTTTGATATTATAACTCTCACTATTATAATTGATGCAATGTTTAATGTTGGGAGAATAGAGCAAGCTATGAATTTGTTTGCTGCAATACCAACCAAGGGATTGGCACGCAATGTTGTAACCTACACTACGATGATGTCAAACCTTATAGAAAAAGGGTTGGCAGAAGAAGCTGACAATATATATTCATCAATGGAGACAAGTGGTTGTGCTTCCGACTCGCGTATGTTAAATATTATCATCAGAAAGTTATTTCAAAAAGATGAAATAGTCAGGGCCATAAATTATATGTCCATACTTGATGGGAAAAGCATGTCGCTTGAAGCTTCAACTATTTCCCAGTTGATATCTCTTTTTTCAAGGAAAGGGATATACCATAAGCACAAAGATTTGCTCCCATTAAGGTACCAGTTTTTGGAAGGAGACATCCACAGTTGATATGATACATTCTATCTGAACTTAAACCCTCAAAAGGCACACTGTCAGAAAAGAAATGATTCCTGAAAATGAACCTGCTGCAACAGGGGAAGCGGTTGACGCCGAGGCTGATGGCGTTTCTTTGGTCAAGCAGGAGGATTCTGAGCTGGAGGAGATTCTTTCGGATTATTTGGGTTATTTTCCAGCTGAAAGAGATTAGTTAAGTTATGCAGACCTGACTTTAAATACAAGTGTTGTATGTGGTAGCAACTGATGAACTTTGACCCATCCAGACTAGCTAGATAGATGTGCAGCCTCTGGTGTACATAGATCTTGCACTGGAGCTGTACAGCCTCTCCTCTACCCTCTAGCCCAATAAGGGTGGACTCAGTTTGCCCGTAGTTCATGGGAATGTGTTTGTTCTGCTTCGTGTTTTTTTTCTGGCCATTTTAGTTGCCATATTCAATCTCACATGTTTTATTTTGCGCGAAAATCTGTTTTGTTGTTACAGTAGCACAATTCACTAATATTTCCCTTAATTCCAAACTGTTCTCATCTTGTACTATAGCGTGGTAAAAAGATTTCCTGCTATTTTGTCGCTAGCATGTTACACGGGTTTAGTTTCTTGTCTGCAAATAGGCCGTCAGTTTCTGCAGCTCCGGTGATGTAAATGTTGCAGTCCTAGGCAAACACAAATGGTTAAAAGTTCAGAGCAAGCTGAGCATTGGTAACATAGAAAAGAAAAACTATATATCAGATAAATGTAGGATTTCTAACAACTTGGCAAATTTGTTACTATATACCATATGTCACGAGTGTGGTGGTATCACCAATCATTCATGCAATTTTAGTATGCAGCTCATAAAAAGGGAAATAGGAGATATTCGTGCATCATTACTTGGTGCAGAAATGTAAATTGTTCGTGTTTATGACATGCCAAAGAAATAGGTAGTATGACTTGTAACTTGTCATTTTATTTCTTCTCCATTAGACTTCAACATGGTTCCAGTCATCCAGTGGCTAAATTACACATCTCAGTATTTCTTATGAAAGCTCACAGACAATTAAGCCCACATAAAATGCATGTCCCCAGGAAATGTACTCCACAATGTTACTTGAAGCGTTTGTTGCCTGTACTTCTGAAGAAGCGTGTATGTTTTGGCCCTGCGCCTTAGTAGTTGTGCAGAGATATAGCATTGTAGCTCTGTTCTTCTACAACTTTATTTGGTCGTCATGTACTTAAGTTTCCTATTTCATTGATGATTTGAAGCATCCATTACGAGGAAAGGATTTGTGGTTGGTTTGATGTGCACATTAGATGCACACAAAAATATACCTAAATATGTGGTATTAAACTAAGTCATGACATGGAGGTAAGTGGCCTTTTTTCTTTAGTCACTAATTTGTATGCACTTGCCTTCTAAACGGCTCATTCTGGTCTATATGCTCCCAATTCCATTGCCTCAGTTGCTTTTACAACAATTTGTCCATTTCTTTTCTTCGTACCTACTGTGATCTTTAGTTTTGGATGAAAACTACAAGTCAGATGGGTAGAACAACCCCTATTCACCTTTGCATTTTCTTCAAAAGAAGGTAAGAATATCTTTTTTTGTGAGGACTGCTTCCATATTTCTCCTTTTTATGCTATATAATTCTAATATTCAGTTCACACATCCAATCATCTGTATAAATGATTATGTATCTTATCTAGATTAACGTTGATTTGAAAGAAATTTTCAATATGCCTACCTAGAATCTTTCATTCGGTTTGCATTTTTCTTTAAGTCTTCACTACAACTAACCAATGGAAAAGGGAAGGAAAACGCATGTCTTTGATCTCAGTAGCTAAATTCAGTATTTCAGTCTTTTCTGCAATTAAGTAATATATATTCTGCGTTTTCCAACAATGCAAATAGCCTTTGTCACAGATATGTCAAACCATCTGGAAAACAAATATTGAAATATTGGATAAATTATATAAGGTTAGGTTGGCCATCTCCTGGTTCACACTGTCTTCCTGATTAGGGAGTTATCTGTCTTCAGGTTTTCTCTTTGCTGGCCTAGCTTCTTATGATCTTATCTCAATCTATTAACTCCTTACTATTTTACTACCATCTATATGAGTATTCATCCTCTTTCAGTTTGTTACTTTTGGTTTCGAGCTTGCCATTAAATTAGTGATGTCCTTGACTTCAAATTATTCAGTTTGGGATATTACACAGATTCGATCACAAGGATGAAAAAAGTAAAGATGAAGTGTGCATCTTTCTTTATTGTAAATATTAAATGTTCTCTTTATTGCTCTCCAGTGCTATGAATATTTAGCCCGCTAAATGTTGAGCACGGCTCCTCTGCAGTTTTACTGCTACTGTATATGTACTGCAATTAAAAAAAACAGTCGTTAGATGGGCCTCCTTCCCTTCCTCGCTTCACACATAATTAGTAACAAACTTTTAGTATTAACGGTAAGCAACCCAGATTTCTGGAAGGTAAAACAGTACCATTAACAAACTTTCAGTATTTCACCTGGCTTGACGGCGCAATGCATGCAGCTCCGAAGCCTCTGCGCAAGGGTCTGGGGTCTGCCGCGCTGCTCCTGCCATGGATCATACGGAAGCACAGGAACGACTGCGTCTTTGAAAGGGGCCGACCCTCTGTAGCCGATCTGATGAGCAAGATCAAGCAGGAGGCTTCGCTGTGGGCAAGAGCGGGAGCTATAGGCCTGCGTTGCTCTGCCAACAACCTGGGACATGCACTAGTCGTTTTTTTGATTCCGAACCTGTAAACCACCTCCTATAAGAGCATCTCCAGTCGCGTCCCCCAAACCGTCCCCCAAAGCGATTTGGGGCGCGCCGGACAAAAAAAGCGTTCCAGCCGCGTCCCCCAAAGCCCATTTTTGTCCGGCGCGGCCCGATACGGTGTCCGGCGCCCCGAGCCCGTCCCCGTCCCACAGGGGACGCTCCGGGGACGCCGGACACAACGAAAAGCGAGGCGGGGAGTGGCGGGGCCGACGCGTCAGCGGCACAGTTAATTTTAACCTAACCGTCGCCTACCTCGCGACGGAAGTTATTCGCGCGCAGTGACACACGGCGGCATCTTTGCCTTAATGGCGACGGAGGGGCAGGCGAGACGCCTCGTCGGTGCTGCGCGGCCTCCACGCGTCGCCGGCGTTCGCACGCCACCGCCCGTTCCCGCGCGATCTTCCCGCCTCTTCTCGTCCGTTCCCGCGCTTTCTTCCCGACGCCGGCGTCTATAAAAGGTCTCCCGGCTCATCAATGGTAGCCACCACACCCCGCCGGCAACAAACACAGCCCTCGTCGCTCCACGGCCGTCTCCTCCATCACCGGTGGCAATGGCGAACCGCCCGGCGATGGCCACTTCCTCCACCGCCGTCTCCTCCATTGACGAGCCGGTAGCGGCGTGCGGCACTCGAGGAGGCACTCGAGGAGGAGGCCCGCCGGCGGCGTGAGGCGCAGCAGGCGGCGGATCTTGCGGCGTTCTCCGCCCTCGCCTCCGCAGCCGAGGAGGCCGCGGCGGCAGCGAGCGTGGCGGGAGCAGCAGTGCGACACCGTTGCGGCGTTCGACGCCTCGACGGGGCAAGAGGCGCGACGGCGCCGGTTCCGGGAGGACATGGAGCAGCGATGGGCTGACGAGCGCCGGCGCCAGCGCGATGAGCGGCAGGCGCTGTTCCGTGAACGGCGTGACTCGATCGAGCGCCGGCGGCGTGAGTCGATCGAGCTCCGGCAGCAGGCGACGGCGGAGGAGCGTCGACGGCGGGAGTCGGCGCTACGGCGCTATGGGGGAGGCGGGCGGAGCAGTTGGCGGCGGCCGACGCGTATGCGGCGGCGATGATGGAGGCGCCAACAGATGTGGAGGAGGAGGCGCCAATGGAGGAGGAGGCCGAGGCGGAGGAGACCGAGGTGGAGGACGACGACGACGACGAGTTCGACTGGTCCGACGACGACGCCCGCACCCGGACGAGACGGCCGATCGAGCAACGCGCCCTCGTCGAGTCCTTCGAGTCGGAGAAGAAGCTCCGGGACGACGCCCGTGCCCGCGAAGAGGCGCAGATTCGTCGCGCCGTCGAGCTCTCCCTCCAGGCGGCCCAGCAGGGGAGGGCGGAGGAGGACTATCGGCGGGAGCGGCACCGTCTGGCCACCGCCGAACGCAAGGAGAGGAGGCGCGCGCGAGGAGGAGCTGCGGCGTAGGGGAGGCGACGACGGGGCGGGGCCGTCGAACGCGCCGCCGGGCGGTCGGTAGCCTAGGTTTAGATGAAATCTAGCCGTTTTCATTCAAACTTTGTAATATATAATCAAAATTGAATGAAAACCTTTATTTTCCTGCACAAATATTCATTTGGGGGCGGCGTTTGGGGGACGCGGCTGGGGAGCGACGTCCCCCAAACGCGGCACGAGCAAAACACGTCCCCCAAACGCTCAATCCGGCGCGGTTTGGGGGACGGTTTGGGGGACGCGACTGGAGATGCTCTAAGGCTTGTAAACAACTTCTTCTCTTCAATGAAATGAAACGTAAAGAGTCCTTTGCATTTTCTTGAAAAAAAAGTTTCCTGCAAGGTAAAACAGTACCATTACGACAGTTGTGAGGTTGGGTGGAAACAAGGAATATCGTCATCTGTCAAGGCTTAAAGCCTAATGTTATGTGATTATCTCTTCAAAATTAGTTTTCTGTAGTTTGTGGCCTACTAATTGAGGTATGTTAATATGTTTAAAAAAAAGATATTGAACTCATACATATGTTTATCTGCTAGATAGTAAATCGTATGTAACTAGGAATTTCAGTTATTTTATTCATTGCTCTGGCTTCTATTAATACACTCTGGCAAATAGCCATCCTTGGTCTAATAAACATAATGTATAAATAGTTGCATGTTGTTTTTGTACAGAGCTGCGTGCTCCAGCCTCCAGGTGGTTCTCGACCGTAAGGTTTAAATTGCTGAGTATATTTTTGGCGAACAAACCTACATGGAGCTATGTCTGTTGAGTGCTCGTACATTCACAATATTATGCTCCATTCCATCAAATATAGTAGAAATCAATACATTTTCTTTCTGTATCTCACCTTCTTGGTGCATTTCCAACCCTTATTGATCATGTTTTCTACTAATGCTCCATTCCATCAAATATAGTAGAAATCAATACATTTTTCTTTCTGTATCTCACCTTCTCGGTGCGATTGAAGAGAAGCTAGTCCAGCATCGTCTCAGATGGTTTGGACATATCCAACGGAGGCCTCCGGAAGCGCCAGTGCATAGCGGACGGATAAAGCGTGCTGAGAATATTAAGAGGGGTCGTGGTAGACCAAACTTGACATGGGAGGAGTCTGTTATGAGAGACCTGAAGGTTTGGAATATCGACAAAGATTTAGTCATGAACAGGGGTGCGTGGAAGTTAGCTATACACGTTTCGGAACCATGACTTGGCTTCGAGATCTTATGGGTACTCTAGCCTACCCCAACTTATTTGGGACTGAAAGGTTTGGTTGTTGTTGTTGTTGTATCTCACCTTATCGGTGCATTTCCAACCCTTCTTGATCATGTTTTCTACTATTATGGAGTTCTTACTCTGTACTACTTTAAAAGTTGTATTTCGCTATTCGAAATATTGGTTAGAGGTGGAATGTCTAATATATATTTTCAGCATGTCAATAGAGTAGGTGTGATTGTAACAAAATTCTTTTAATGCATAAGTTAATTTTGGAAACATCAGTGTAGGAATGCACAGAGGTTGTACACTATTGCTCGAGCGACTGATGGACTAATGGCATGTTTATTCCAAAATTAGCTCAATCAGCCTACATGTTGTTCAATTCTCTCTGCTTCCTTCAGTAGTTGTATATTCACCAATTCTCCATCTAGAATTTGGAAGTGTACATTTTTTTCCCAAAATTTGGAAGCATCATTTCCTGACTGGTGGAAATCACAAATTAATTTGTTAACTTCCAATGCAGCACATCAATTTTTAAAATAATTTTTAAAAAATTGCTGATTTAAAAAATGTTTAAATTTTAAAATGTTCAAAATAAAAGGGATTTTTTTTGGAAAATGTTCGTGTTCAAAAATAGTTCAAATTTAAAAAAACGTTTAGGTTTGAAAAAATTCAAATTGGAAAGAATCAAACAGAAAAATGTTCAAATTGAAAAATACATGGATTTACAGAAATATTTTAATTTGAATCATTTTAAAATATTCAATTTTTTATAAAAAAAAATAAAAACATTCAAATTTAGAGACAATTACAATTTGGAAAAAATAAATATCTATTTTAAAATGTAAATTTAAAAATACAAAACTATAAAGAGAAAAGGGAAAATAATTAAAAAGAGGACAAAGGATTTTACCTGATGGGCTGCGATCCAATTAACCACCGTCGGTTGGAGGGGTGTGCGATACCCTGTACGTGGCGACGCGGTCGGCATATAGGAGCTCTCGTGGGAGGCGTGAAAAATGCCGAGTGTTAGCGACATAATGACCAACAGATCCTTAACGCCCACTAGCACGGTCGAATGGCTGGCAATCTTAAATGGTTGTGGAGCCTTCTAGATAGGTGAATTTTACCGTTCTTAATGTATTGTCGCACATTTATAAAATAATGACCTTGTGGTCATGTGGGCATTTTAATCCTATTTATTTTTAGCTACAATTTTAGTAGTTGTTGACGTCAGAAACCCCCTGGCGGGCAGAGACGGTCAACACGGTAGAGCCGGGAACAACTAGGGCTGCGGCTGGCCCGAGTCCCTCAGAGCGACGGCCCGCAAAGCCTCCTGGTCGCACGTCCGATGCTTATCACAAGGGCGTGCCACCTGACCTATACCTGGTCAGGAAGGTGTGGATGATGCCTCGCTTAGTTTCCTGCATGGCATACACGTAAACATTAAATACGAGCCTCGATCGGCTCTCAGGTTATCTCGTGAATCGGCTCAAAGAGCCGATTCACCCATGATTCGGACGAGGTGTCCGAATATATGGTGGTCCCGCTTGATCAAGATAAAGCTAATGAGATCTACGATGATTTAGGGTTTTCACCGCATAATCGGATCATCCTACTCACGATTGGGCCTCGCGCTCGCGCACGGTGACCGTAAGCCGATCCTAGACAGGGCTAAAAACCAACACGAGGTTGATCCCCGGAACATCCTTTCTAGGGCTAGCAAACGCCACCCTACACGCCGCTGGATCCTCCAACCCTTTGTAAGGCCTAACTATTGCGGATGTTAAACTAATCCTTGATGAAACAAGGAGCAATCGTAACGGATCAGATCTACTAAACTATGATCAAGCGGGGTGCCGCCCCTACACCTAGGATAGGTGTAAGGGTGGCTAGATGTGCAAGGGTCGCATAACGAAAGCATGTAATTCGAGGAACAATGCTAACCCTAACACATCTAAGATAACTACGTTGCTCGCCATCAAAAAGGCTTCGCATACGAGCAACGCATGAACAACGTGGGCAAGCTTGTGCTGCCTAGATCGCAAGATACGATCTAGGCAGCATGGTGCTTACCGGTAGAAACCCTCGAGACGAAGGAGTTGGCGATGCGCCGAGATTTGTTTGTGGTTGAACGTTGGTTGTTGTTTATTCCATAAACCCTAGGTACATATTTATAGTCCAGGGACTTTCTAATGTGGGCGTGCACTCAACCGTGCACGGGTAAAACTCTAACTTCTAAACTAAGATGCATAACCTACTATATTAAGATACACGGGCTAACTAGCCCAAACCCTGCGTATAAAGGCCGATTCACATATTTCTTCCAAATAGATTCTTCACGTCCATCTTGATCGCGGCCCACCTCTGACTCGGTCAAATTCTCGGTGATAACAGTAGTATTCAATGATCATGGAACATTGTGGTTAACTCAAAGAATGGGTTTTTTTTTATTTCAGTCGGACATTTTAAGTTGGAAAGAAACTATTAGTTTTCTTATTATGTGATATGTATTCTAATTTTTCTTTATTAGTTTCCTCAAGACAAGGCTGTAAGGTAGGTGGCATTTACTTTGTATCCAAGAACGGCGAGAAATGACTTTATAAATCTAGTTCAATTTTATTAAGCCTCCATTTGAAGCATTATCTTCTTTATTACATTGCTTCTTTCAATCAAGTATGAAAGAAATGTCACACGACCTTTGTGTAACCTTTATTTTATTTTAAGATAACAATATCCACTTTCGTTTTATTAATTATAGGATCTATATAGCACCCATGCAATATAATTTTTGTTGTAGTTTAAAAAATAAAGAAAAGGTACATGCGAGGTATTCATGTCAATAATTTCACTCCACACATGAAAAAATGACACAAAGAAGTACGCGGAGGTGTACGGTGCGAGGTACACGCCGACAAGAACGGTGTATAGAAACGACACTATTTGTCATTCGGCGCGTGCGTGTATGTGCTCTGCTCGCGCTCTCCACCCGAGTGGGCCGGTCCATCGACGCTAGAAACGTCCAATCTTTCTTCAGCTTTTCTTGGTATCGCAACGAGGTTCACTCTGATTTTTCATCGTTTTTATGGTTTTTACGAAGTAAAAAAAATTCAACAGCGTTTAAAAAATGTTTAATTTTGAAAACATTTATTTTTTTTAAAGGAAATACTTATGTACGTCCACGCATGGGTGTGCGTTGGGCGGGCCCAAACCGCACACGGGTGTGGGCGTGCACTAGGGGCGTGTTTGGTAGCCTGCATGAATTTCTTGCACCACTGCGGCAACGAGATGCGTGTCTCACGGGTCATGAAAGGCGAGTCGTTTGGTAGCCTTGGCGGCCTTTTCTTCGACGGAGAGGGAAGTCATGCCCCATTGTTTGGTTGCCCGTTTATAGTACTTTCTTCCCTGCTCGTGCAGCCCACAACTTGTTCGGTTGCAGATAGCTGTGTGTCGTGATAACCCCTTCACTTAGAGACGTGAGGTTACCCAGTACTGAATAACATCACACATCAGATTCAGTTCATCACAAAAGGTGCTGGTAATACACATCAACTACTTATTGGACGATGCATAACGATCAAAGCAACTATACTTCGTGATGCATCACAGTTTTATCACGAGGGGTTAGTATAATACCACCTCGAACAAGTTCAATGTTAGAGACCGTGGATCAAGTTGTAGCAAGTTCTAGCTAATGGAGGGATACAAGATCACCTCCCAAAATCAGCAGATCATGACGAAGGAAGCAGAAGCACTAAGCAGGAAACTGGTTGTGGAGCCAGGTCCTAAGCCAGCTCCTCCTCTCTCCGGTGGCTGCAGCTTACGGTACTCGACATACTCTGCTTCGTTGTCTGCAATGAAGTCGATAGCCCTGACTAACAAGTTAGGCTGGAACAGATGCGCCTTGCACACAAACCGGGGCGTGAAGATCATCTTCATCTGAGCGTAGTTCGTGATCGGGTGCCGACGTACTGACGATACCTTGGGTAGCGCTGCAATCCACAAGGAACAACTGTTAGTGCGGACGACATTCACATATATACTTTTATATCTATGCAGGAACTCAATGAGGCTTCGTACCCGAATGTACTCGTCCACCGTCTCTTCATCACCTTCGTAGAAGCAACGAATGAAAGTGCATGGACCCCCCATGTGTGGTTTTGGTAATTAATGACAATCCCTATGTACTAATGTTTGCATTGATTTATATGTGTAGGAGTTGTCCATAGGCAATGCTTGAACCATATGTTGGCTTCAAGATTGCAATAAGGAGCAAATGAAGAAGATCAAGTGTCAAGTATGTCTTGAAGATGAAGATGAAGTGAGCTCTCAAGGTTAACTTCAAGACATCAACGAAATGAAGTGCAAGCTCAAGATGAGCCAACTCGAAGAGATCATAAGCTTGAAGCTTGCCATGAAGAAATGAAGTGCAAGTTCAAGATGAGCCATCTCGAAGAGATCCTTTGCTTGACTCTTGCCATCCATATGGTGATCATGGATATGTGAAGATGCGCCAAAGAAGAAGCTCTCCCATGGCACAAGACTTCGTCAAGCAAGCACAATCAAGAAAGACGTTCCATCTTGTTGCGGTCAAGATCGTCATCATCGAGCTCAAGTGGAATGCGCAAGTATAAGGTTTGCTCTTCATAGGGTTTCTTTCTCACCGGTCTCATAGTGTAGTTGGAGACCGGTTTATAGTTTAGTTGCCGTACTATCAAGAGGGCTCTCGAGTGAGTAACTCGATCGTATCCTTCGGAGAGCTCAAACCTTTGCATCCTTGCATCATCTTTCTTGGTTGTTATTTGGATCTTATCCATGTGATGTTTTAGAGCTTGTGCTTATTCTCATGACAAGCTCTAGTTCATCAAGAATGGTTTTTGCACGGGCAACTTGTTGCATTTTCAAGGTTGGAGGTTTTTACCGGTATGTATTTTTTAGAGTGGCGGTGCAGCGAATGAGCCACCATGTAGTTTATCTCCTGCCGCAGCGACCTGGTGCGTTCTTCTGACGGGGCGGACAGGTCCACTCCATCGAGTGCGCCTTCAGGTGTGAAACCCTTCCACCTGACGCCATGGGAGCGGGTTCGGAGGAAAGAGCCGATGAGTTCGGCTTCGAGGACTGCCTTGATTTCGTCATGCTTCTTCTTGAGCTCCTCGTGCGATCCTCGTACTTGACCGGAGTGCTTTCCGCCATCTCGGATGCGGACGGCGATGTGGTGGATGTCGAAGGTCGTCCCACCGGCGTGCGCAGAATGTGTTGACGTCGAAACCCCCCGGCGGGCGGAGACGGTCAACACGGTAGAGCCGGGAACAACTAGGGCTGCGGGCTGGCCCGAGTCCCTCGCAGCGACGGCCCGCAAAGCCTCCCCGGTCGCACGTCCGATGCTTATCACAAGGGCGTGCCACCCGACCTATACCTGGTCGAGAAGGTGTGGATGATGCCTCGCTTAGTTTCCTGCATGGCATACACGTAAACATTAAATACGAGCCTCGATCGGCTCTCAAAGTTATCTCGTGAATCGGCTCAAAGAGCCGATTCACCCATGATTCGGACGAGGTGTCCGAATATATGGTGGTCCTGCTTGATCAAGATAAAGCTAATGAGATCTACGACGATTTAGGGTTTTCACCGCATAATCGGATCATCCTACTCACGATTGGGCCTCGCGCTCGCGCACGGTGACCGTAAGCCGATCCTAGACAGGGCCTAAAAACCAACACGAGGTTGATCCCCGAACATCCTTTCTAGGGCTAGCAAACGCCACCCTACACGCCGCTGGATCCTCCAACCCTTTGTAAGGCCTAACTATTGCGGATGTTAAACTAATCCTTGATGAAACAAGGAGCAATCGTAACGGATCAGATCTACCGAACTATGATCAAGCGGGTGCCGCCCCTACACCTAGGATAGGTGTAAGGGTGGCTAGATGTGCAAGGGTCGCATAACGAAAGCATGTAATTCGAGGAACAATGCTAACCCTAACACATCTAAGATAACTACGTTGCTCGCCATCAAAAAGGCTTCGACACGAGCAACGCATGAACAACGTGGGCAGGCTTGTGCTGCCTAGATCGCAAGATGCGATCTAGGCAGCATGGTGCTTACCGGTAGAAACCCTCGAGACGAAGGAGTTGGCGATGCGCCGAGATTTGTTTGTGGTTGAACGTTGGTTGTTGTTTATTCCATAAACCCTAGGTACATATTTATAGTCCAGGGGACTTTCTAATGTGGGCGTGCACTCAACCGTGCACGGGTAAAACTCTAACTTCTAAACTAAGATGCATAACCTACTATATTAAGATACACGGGCTAACTAGCCCAAACTCTGCGTATAAAGGCCGATTCACATATTTCTTCCAAATAGATTCTTCACGTCCATCTTGATCGCGGCCCACCTCTGACTCGGTCAAATTCTGGTGATAACACATGCCCCCTGGTTTTGGAAATGACATTTCCAAAATCATTATGCTTTCTTTCGTCGGGTCATGTCGTGGCAGAGCAGAACTGTTGCAGCATCCTTCATCATGACACTTTGTCTTTCCAACTTCTCTGTGAAATTTGATAGCTTTAGCATCACTTCCTCGGAAACTGCAATGGCATTGAATCTCCACTAGGCTCCTCATTATTTAACCATGCCAATTGACCAGTCCTCCTCATCCCCTTCCTCTGTTCTAACGGTTGGCACCAAAAAACCCTCTCCTCCTGTAGCAATGTCTTCCTCTTCCTCCTCCGCTTCAGGCTTCTCTCTCCAATCGTCGCCGAAGAACAAGGAAGAGGACGATCCCCGCTCCGGGGCGAACCCCATCTCCTCCGACAAGGAGAAGAAAGAAGGAGGAGCGGAGAGGGCTAAGGCCTCCCCTCCGCCAGTGCTTCCGCCGAAGAAGCGCTCCCGCATGTGGGCGGACAGCCGAGGACGATGATGATGACGAGGAAGAAGAAGATGAGGAGGAGGAAGACGATTCCTCCTCCTCCGCCGGATATCCTCCAACGAAGCGCTTCCGCAGCCGGGCGGATAGCGAGGATGATGATGATGACGAGGAGGAGGAGGAAGCTCCAGCCGACGGCTGGGGCAGCAGCGGCGAGGAGCTTCCTGGGAGCAGCGCCGACGACCTCGACGACGGCGATGATGAGGACAGCGACGACTAGTAGAGTAGGACCAGTAGTAGCAGTGCACTAGGCACCAGATCCCTCTTTTGAGAGCCATCGGCTCTCCTTGTAAAGCCGCTCCTTTGAATTAATGAGAATTGTTCTCTCAATTTCTCCTTCCATTAATCCAATTCCCTTCCTTCCGTTTGCCACACCAAAACCGATAGCAACGAATCGGATTATTGTGTTTTTCCTTGACCGTGGCATTTTGCAGTCCCGCAGCCGATGACTTTTCATCGGCCAATTTGAGAAACCAGTCTCCTTCCTTTTCTTGCAGTACCAGCACGGTCCAACCCTCGTACAAGACGACGGCTTTTTCTTCCCAGATCCTCCCTGAGGAGATCACGATGCAGTGTCGGCCACTGTAACTCCAATCGGCTCTCAAAAATAAAGCATCCCCCAAGTCAATGGCCCTCCGAGCCTTAGTCAAGGCGAGAAAGGTAGCGAAATAGCTAATCATGTCGCCATCGACCTCACGTCACAATGCAGAGCCAGCCGATTCCAACAAAATCGGTTCCCCAATAGAGCATATACCAGGCCTGTTGCCCCCCGAGTCTCAGCCAAGGCAAAACAGAGACGAGGATACGCAAATTAGCTGTATGGACCTGGGCTTGATTATGTCTGAGGGAGCTTCTTATGCAGAGCCAGCCGATTTGAACATAAATCGGCTTCCCAGAGCAGAGAGCCTTCAAGGTGAGCTGCCCCCCGAGTTTCTTCAGTCCGCTTTTAGCGCCTTGCTGGTCAGATCGACTCCTTTCCTTTGGCGGATCCAATGTAATCCATCCTTGACCTGATTTGCACGTCCAGGTTCTCTTGGCATTGTTCTTGAAGAGAGGATCCGAGCCCTTAAACTACTCCATTGAGGAGTTCTTCCATTAAAATCTCCCTTCGTGCTCCATTGGCCCTCTGATCGTAACAGTTATTCCTCTTGAGTCGATGGCCATGCATCGGCTTTCATATCCTTAAGTCGATGTCTGCTGCATCGGCTGTGCTCAAAATTTTTCGAATTTTTTGAATTTTTACGGCCGATTTAGGCATCGGCCCCCATGCTTTAATACTCATCACCAAAGGATGAGACACTTCTACTGCATATCCTCGTGTTTTATCCACCTGGGTGCCCCCCCGAGCCGATTCTGTCAAGAGAATTGATGGTATCGGCTCTGTTGGATAACATGTTGAACCCAGGCAGAACGGATGGTGAGGATAATTTTGGCCGATTGCTGGAATCGGCCTCCACGTTGCTTGCTCAGTGAAGGTTTTGTAATGTCCCTTCATAAATCTTTCGGGGCCGATCACAAGGATCAGCCTCGCCGTGTTTGCTCATTGACGTGCTCTTGCTACTCGTTCAGGCCGGTAGATAAAACCAGCCCAATCTCTGACTTTATCATATTGGTGCGCTTGCTGTCGTCCACCTTGAGTGCATCGTGTAACCGTGGAGCACTAAGCTTCGTCGGAAGGACGAGCACCATGTTTGTGCCAGCCGATGTCTCATCATCGGCTTTCCTCTGCTTGGGGCGCCACTCTTTTCTTTGTGGACGACCGTCTTCATCCAGGGTTCGCTGAACCTTCGCAGCCAGATCAGGCCTTGCCTTCCTCAATGTATGCAAGTATAACCTCTCGGCTTCCTCCAGGCTGCGTAATCGCTGAACCCTGCGTTTCTGGGAACGGCTGAGTCCATCAGGGCACCACCTTGGCCGGTGGTACCTGTCTTCTTCTTCTTCTTGTCCCTCGTTTTCTGAATCCTCGAGATCTTCCCATCGAGGGGACTCAGCGCGTTTGCTTTGTGGCGGGAGAGGCCCTAAGCGCTCGAACACGGACACGTTGGCTGCCTCCTTCTTCTTCCGGTTGCATTCTGGGCAATTGCCGATTGTTGGCAATCGGCTCATTCCTGAATCCCAGCAGTGTCTGAAGAAGGGACAATCCCAGTGCCTGTCCTCGTCGTCTTGCTCCCTTGCCTTTTCCTTGGCACAACGCTCGTGCTCCTCCTCATCGCGATTATGCCGACGATGTCTTCTGGCTTCTCTCGCCAGACGATCTCTGTCATTATCAACGCCGGATCGTCTGGCGCTGGTCATACCGGCTCACATACTTGTTGAGGAGGTGATCGGAGAGAGGTCGCTGATATCTTATGTTCTTCACTTCTCCCTCCGTGACGTAGCGCTTGCCGTCTTGGCGGAGCCGATCGCACGGAGCGGCTTCCTCTCGTATCTTTGCTATGAGAGCAGCTGCCCTCATCTTCATCCTTGCCAGCGTGGTGTCCAGATCCTACCATGTTGATGCTGAACGAAGACCCTGGCTGGCAACCTTTATGGTAAGTATACTCCACCATGTTAACGGCGGGGAAAAGGTGTGTGTCGACCTTCATGGCGTACTGGTTAAAAATCAACCGTCCGTTTTCTATCGCCATTTGGATCTGCTGCCGCCACACCCTGCAGTCGTTGGTGGTGTGGGAGAACGTGTTATGCCATTTGCAGTATGGCTTTCCATTCAGCTCCTGCACCGTGGGGATCTTGTGGCCTTCGGGTACCTTTATATGCTTCTCCGTGAGCAAGAGATCGAAAATCTGCTCAGTTTTGGTCACGTCGAAGTCGAACCCTTTTGGAGGCACCTGTGGCTTCACCCACTTACGTGACACGGGGTTTGTCGCCCGAGTCCATTCAGCTATCGCTACCTCCTGATCTCCCATAGCGCCTTCATCTTCGTTCTTCCTCAACCAGGACCACCGCACGCTTGAATTTGTCCCGGTAAACATCCGGGTGGCGCCGTTCATATGCCGACAGCCTTCGCACCATGTGCGCCAACGAAGGGTAGTCTCGCTTGGGAGGCCACGTCCTTAATAGATGATGAGAGACCCACCACCGCCAACTCGATCGCTTCTTTTTCGCTTACGTGAACCGAAAAGCATCGGTTCCTAATGGTCCCGAAGCGCTGGATGTATTCTCGCCACGGTTTCCCCGCGCTTCTGTCGTACTTGAGCAAGATCGGCTATACCAGCCTCGGAAGCTTCTGAGTGATACTGAAGGTGGAACTGCTCCTCCAACTGCTTCCAAGTCCGGACTGAGTTCGGTGGTAGCGATGTATACCACCCGAAAGCCGATCTTGTGAGGGACTGTGAGAAGAACCTCACACGCAGCTCGTCTGATGCTGAGATAGTGCCCAGCTGTGCCAAATATCGGCTCACATGCTCGATGGAGCTGGAACCATCCGATCCACTAAACTTTGTAAAGTCCGGGAGCCGATATTTGGGAGGTAGCGGAATCAATTCGTACTCGTTGGGGTACGGCTTGGTATAGCCGATTGTCCTCCTTTTCGGCATCATGCCGAATTGGTCTTTTAGGATCGTACAAATCTCATCCGCGGTGATGGCCGAAGGCGATGGACCCTGAAGATTCGCCGGGGTGGCGTACTTGGCCAGCCATGCTTGTTTTTCCGGTTCTGAGCCGACTGCAAGAGCCGGGCTCTGGAGGTTCGTCGGAGTGGCGTACTTAGCTAACCACGATTGCTTCTCAGGATCGGCTCCTGACGTTCCTCCTGCTGTTCCAGAGGCCCCTGCTGTCGCAGCCTGGTTCGAGAGCGCCCAGGTGCTGCCGTCTGGTATGTATGCGCACGCGTATCCGTGCGGGATCTCCTTGGGTGCCTCAGGTAGGAATTGGTAGTCACTAGGATCACCACCAATCTTGTAGACGATGTATGCCGATGAGTTCGGCAGTTCCGGTGCTGCCCATGCGAACGGCTGGGGCTGGAGTGGCATCTCTCCCTTGAAAGTCCCCAGAGCCGGTCCCGACGGAGAATACCGGTGGCTCATGATTTCCCGGACGACGCGCGAGCGACACGCTCCAAAGTGTTCACCAGGCTCTCGTAGTGGCGGTGCAGCGAATGAGCCACCATGTAGTTTATCTCCTCGCCGCAGCCGACCTGGTGCGTTCTTCTGACGGGGCGGACAGGTCCACTCCATCGAGTGCGCCTTCAGGTGTGAAACCCTTCCACCTGACGCCATGGGAGCGGGTTCGGTGGAAAGAGCCGATGAGTTCGGCTTCGAGGACTGCCTTGATTTCGTCATGCTTCTTCTTGAGCTCCTCAGGCATATCCTCGTACTTGACCGGAGTGCTTTCCGCCATCTCGGATGCGGACGGCGATGTGGTGGATGTCGAAGGTCGTCCCACCGGGCGTGCCAGAATGTGTTGACGTCAGAAACCCCCGGCGGCGCGAGACGGTCAACACGGTAGAGCCGGGAACAACTAGGGCTGCGGCTGGCCCGAGTCCCTCAGAGCGACGGCCCGCAAAGCCTCCTGGTCGCACGTCCGATGCTTATCACAAGGGCGTGCCACCTGACCTATACCTGGTCAGGAAGGTGTGGATGATGCCTCGCTTAGTTTCCCGCATGGCATACACGTAAACATTAAATACGAGCCTCGATCGGCTCTCAGGTTATCCTGTGAATCGGCTCAAAGAGCCGATTCACCCATGATTCGGACGAGGTGTCCGAATATATGGTGGTCCTGCTTGATCAAGATAAAGCTAATGAGATCTACGACGATTTAGGGTTTTCACCGCATAATCGGATCATCCTACTCACGATTGGGCCTCGCGCTCGCGCACGGTGACCGTAAGCCGATCCTAGACAGGGCCTAAAAACCAACACGAGGTTGATCCCCGGAACATCCTTTCTAGGGCTAGCAAACGCCACCCTACACGCCGCTGGATCCTCCAACCCTTTGTAAGGCCTAACTATTGCGGATGTTAAACTAATCCTTGATGAAACAAGGAGCAATCGTAACGGATCAGATCTACTAAACTATGATCAAGCGGGGTGCCGCCCCTACACCTAGGATAGGTGTAAGGGTGGCTAGATGTGCAAGGGTCGCATAACGAAAGCATGTAATTCGAGGAACAATGCTAACCCTAACACATCTAAGATAACTACGTTGCTCGCCATCAAAAAGGCTTCAGTACGAGCAACGCATGAACAACGTGGGCAGGCTTGTGCTGCCTAGATCGCAAGATACGATCTAGGCAGCATGGTGCTTACCGGTAGAAACCCTCGAGACGAAGGAGTTGGCGATGCGCCGAGATTTGTTTGTGGTTGAACGTTGGTTGTTGTTTATTCCATAAACCCTAGGTACATATTTATAGTCCAGGGGACTTTCTAATGTGGGCGTGCACTCAACCGTGCACGGGTAAAACTCTAACTTCTAAACTAAGATGCATAACCTACTATATTAAGATACACGGGCTAACTAGCCCAAACCCTGCGTATAAAGGCCGATTCACATATTTCTTCCAAATAGATTCTTCACGTCCATCTTGATCGCGGCCCACCTCTGACTCGGTCAAATTCTGGTGATAACAGTAGTATTCAATGATCATGGAACATTGTGGTTAACTCAAAGAATGGGTTTTTTTTTATTTCAGTCGGACATTTTAAGTTGGAAAGAAACTATTAGTTTTCTTATTATGTGATATGTATTCTAATTTTTCTTTATTAGTTTCCTCAAGACAAGTTTGTAAGGTAGGTGGCATTTACTTTGTATCCAAGAACGGCGAGAAATGACTTTATAAATCTAGTTCAATTTTATTAAGCCTCCATTTGAAGCATTATCTTCTTTATTACATTGCTTCTTTCAATCAAGTATGAAAGAAATGTCACACGACCTTTGTGTAACCTTTATTTTATTTTAAGATAACAATATCCACTTTCGTTTTATTAATTATAGGATCTATATAGCACCCATGCAATATAATTTTTGTTGTAGTTTAAAAAATAAAGAAAAGGTACATGCGAGGTATTCATGTCAATAATTTCACTCCACACATGAAAAAATGACACAAAGAAGTACGCGGAGGTGTACGGTGCGAGGTACACGCCGACAAGAACGGTGTATAGAAACGACACTATTTGTCATTCGGCGCGTGCGTGTATGTGCTCTGCTCGCGCTCTCCACCCGAGTGGGCCGGTCCATCGACGCTAGAAACGTCCAATCTTTCTTCAGCTTTTCTTGGTATCGCAACGAGGCTCACTCTGATTTTTCATCGTTTTTATGGTTTTTACGAAGTAAAAAAAATTCAACAGCGTTTAAAAAATGTTTAATTTTGAAAACATTTATTTTTTAAAAAGGAAATACTTATGTACGTCCACGCATGGGTGTGCGTTGGGCGGGCCCAAACCGCACACGGGTGTGGGCGTGCACTAGGGGCGTGTTTGGTAGCCTGCATGGATTTCTTGCACCACTGCGGCAACGAGATGGGTGTCTCACGGGTCATGAAAGGCGAGTCGTTTGGTAGCCTTGGCGGCCTTTTCTTCGACGGAGAGGGAAGTCATGCCCCATTGTTTGGTTGCCCGTTTATAGTACTTTCTTCCCTGCTCGTGCAGCCCACAACTTGTTCGGTTGCAGATAGCTGTGTGTTGTGATAACCCCTTCACTTAGAGATGTGAGGTTACCCAGTACTGAATAACATCACACATCAGATTCAGTTCATCACAAAAGGTGCTGGTAATACACATCAACTACTTATTGGACGATGCATAACGATCAAAGCAACTATACTTCGTGATGCATCACATATTTATCACGAGGGGTTAGTATAATACCACCTCGAACAAGTTCAATGTTAGAGACCGTGGATCAAGTTGTAGCAAGTTCTAGCTAATGGAGGGATACAAGATCACCTCCCAAAATCAGCAGATCATGACGAAGGAAGCAGAAGCACTAAGCAGGAAACTGGTTGTGGAGCCAGGTCCTAAGCCAGCTCCTCCTCTCTCCGGTGGCTGCAGCTTACTCTGCTTCGGGTCTGCAATGAAGTCGATAGCCCTGACTAACAAGTTAGGCTGGAACAGATGCGCCTTGCACACAAACCGGGGCGTGAAGATCATCTTCATCTGAGCGTAGTTCGTGATCGGGGTGCCGACGTACTGGTGGTGCTTCGGGTAGCGCTGCAATCCACAAGGAACAACTGTTAGTGCAGACGACATTCACATATATACTTTTATATCTATGCAGGAACTCAATGAGGCTTCGTACCTGAATGTACTCGTCCACCGTCTCTTCATCACCTTCGTAGAAGCAGCAACTGAAAGTGCATGGAGCCCCCATGTGTGGTTTTGGTAATTAATGACAATCCCTATGGACTAATGTTTGCATTGATTTATATGTGTAGGAGTTGTCCATAGGCAATGCTTGAACCATATGTTGGCTTCAAGATTGCAATAAGGAGCAAATGAAAAAGATCAAGTGTCAAGTATGTCTTGAAGATGAAGATGAAGTGAGCTCTCAAGGTTAACTTCAAGACATCAACGAAATGAAGTGCAAGCTCAAGATGAGCCAACTCGAAGAGATCATAAGCTTGAAGCTTGCCATGAAGAAATGAAGTGCAAGTTCAAGATGAGCCATCTCGAAGAGATCCTTTGCTTGACTCTTGCCATCCATATGGTGATCATGGATATGTGAAGATGCGCCAAAGAAGAAGCTCTCCCATGGTGGATTATGGGGGAGCAATCCACAAGACTTCGTCAAGCAAGCACAATCAAGAAAGGCGTTCCATCTTGTTGCGGTCAAGATCGTCATCATCGAGCTCAAGTGGAATGCGCAAGTATAAGGTTTGCTCTTCATAGGGTTTCTTTCTCACCGGTCTCATAGTGTAGTTGGAGACCGGTTTATAGTTTAGTTGCCGTACTATCAAGAGGGCTCTCGAGTGAGTAACTCGATCGTATCCTTCGGAGAGCTCAAACCTTTGCATCCTTGCATCATCTTTCTTGGTTGTTATTTGGATCTTATCCATGTGATGTTTTAGAGCTTGTTCTTATTCTCATGACAAGCTCTAGTTCATCAAGAATGGTTTTTGCACGGGCAACTTGTTGCATTTTCAAGGTTGGAGGTTTTTACCGGTATGTATTTTTTAGATAGGTCAAACATTTCATCATTTGTTTCTATCCTACATTGTTGGATTATGATGGTTCCCTGCATGATCTTGTAGAGCTTGTTCCTAGCTTTAAAACAAGCCCAAGATCATCAAAATTGGAGTCCGGATGCTAAAGTTATGCCCGTTTCAGTTTGATGTTTCTGCCAGTTTTCAGGGGGGCGGATATTCCGGCCCAAGTTTGGGGCGGATAATCCGGACCCCCTGAAAAATCCGGTCTCTGGGAAAATCCGGCCAAAAATTTGGCCAAATATCTGGCCCCCATCCAGGGGCATGTTTTTCTGGTCCTTAGCCGTTTTTCGGGGGCCAGATTTTTCCAAATATCCGGCTCCGGATAATCCGGCCTGAGCATACCCAAACGGTCATATTTCGATGGGAGGGGTATTTAAGCACCCCTTCTTTCTCCTTGGGCTGGTTGGTTCACTCTCTCTCTCACCCCTCCATTGTTGTCCTTCAAAGCTTGCCCTAGTTCTTGATTCCTCCCATGATTCTTGCATATTCTTGAGGGAAAAGAGAGAGGAGATCTAGATCTACATCTTCACCAATCAAATCCCTCTCTTTGTGAGGGGAACCCACTAGATCTTGATCTTGGAGGATTTTGTGTTCTCCTCTTTGTTCTTCCTCTCTTATTCCCCCAATAGCTTTTGTAGCTTTGTTGGAATTTGAGAGGGAAGGACTTGAGCATCTTTGTGGTGTTCTTGCCATTGCATTTGGTGCATCGGTTTGAGTTCTCCACGGTGATTCGTGGTGGTGAAAGCAAGAAGGTTGTTACTCTTGGGTTCTTGGAACCCTAGACGGATTCTAGGCCTTTGTGGCAATTTGTTGGGAGCCTCCAATTAAGTTGTAGAAGTGTGCCCCAACCTTTGTGTAAGGCCCGGTTTCCGCCTCGAAGGAAATCCCTTAGTGGAACCGTGACCTAAGCCTTTGTGGCGAGGGTCACCGGAGATTTAGGTGAGGCGCCTTCGTGGCGCTCGGTGTGTGGTGTGACTACCGCATCTTGGGGTGAGGCCTTTGTGGCGTTGGTGTGCATCGAGCAACCCATCTCAAGGTGAAGCCAGTTGTGGCGTTCGGGAGCACTAAGCCACCGCACCTCTCCACCGAAGATTAGCACTCGCAAGAGTGTGAACTTTGGGATAAATCATCGTCTCCCGCGTGTCTCGGTTATCTCTATACCCGAGATCTTTACTTATGCACTTTACCTTGTGATAGCCATCGTGTTTGAAGTTATATACATCTTACTATCACATAAGTTGCTTGTATTGCTTAGCATAAGTTGTTGGTACACATAGGTGAACCATTGCTTAGAATAAGTTGTTGGTGCACATAGGTGAACCATAGTATATAGGCTTTGGGCTTGACGAAGTAAATGCTAGTTTTATTCCGCATTTGTTAAGCCCATCTCGTAAAAGTTTTAAACCGCCTATTCACCCCCCTCTAGGCGACATTCGTGTCCTTTCAATTGTTATCAGAGCAAGGTCTCTCATTTTAGGCTTCACCGCCTTGAGAGTAAAGATGTCGGCTAGAGGATTAGTGCATGATAACACTCTTATATTAGATGGCACAAATTATGATGTTTGGAAAATTTGCATGCTCAGTCATTTTCGGGACATTGACCCACATATGGAGAAAATTGTAGATATAGGTTTTTCTCCTCCTATGGATTCACAAAATCTATCTTTAGAGGATGAGAAAAATTTATATCTCAATTCTCAAGCTTCTAATGTTCTTATGAATGCTTTGAGAGATGTAGGTCTTTTTCAATTCTTTCCTTTTTGGAGCGCTCATGAGTTATGGACAAAGATTCAAGATAAATATGATGTGTCCAATATTATTAAGGATGATTGCATTGCTTCCACTTCCGGCCGTGATGAGTTCTCATCTTCATCCACTTCACCAAAGTGTGGCAAGACACAAGGTAATGATATGGTGAGTGGTGATGAAAATTGCAATGTTGATATTGAGCTTACTATTGATGATTCATCATCTCTATCTCATTGCAATGCTTCATCTATGGACATAAACACATCTAGCACTATAAATCATCTACATGCTTGTGTTGATAGTCCTTGCATATCATGTGTAAGTTGCTTGAATAAATCTCATGATGATATGCTTGCTTTGTCTTGTGGCCATGATAAAAATGCTTCTATTTCCTCTAGTTGTTGTGTGACTAACAATGTAGAGGAAACAAAAGATTCTATTGGTCAAGACAAGATCTTGAAAGGAGCCTCAGGTAACTCCTCATCTTTATCTCACGGTTCTCACATATGCCTTATGGCCAAGAGTTCCATGGTATCTCCTACCGTGGAACCTAATATTTCTCGTGGTGATAAGGATGAGGATGAATATGAAGAAGAGGATTGGGTTGTCTCTCTACGCGATAAGGGTAAGAATGTATTCAAGGTTCTTTGCAAAGATAAAATTGCTAGCACTCACTTCTTTGAAATCTTGACTACCGCTATTGAGAGCCAAAAATGTATTTGGTTGCATGAGAACACCATTGATAAAATGGGTGCTCTTGAACGTGAGTATGCCAATGATGTGGCATCCCTAAAGGATGAACTTGAAGAATAACAAACCACCAAGGAAGCTCTTGAGGAGACCTTTGCTCTTGAATTGTCTAGAGAAAAGGAAAACCATGATAGAGCTCTTGAGGTGGCAAATGAACTAAAGCTAAAAAATGATAAGCTTGTGTTTGTTAATGCTAAACTCCTCGAGGATTTTGAGCAACTCAAAAAGGGCTCAAGGGTCATTGAGAGTGCGCTCACCAAACTCACCGAGTCGCATGAGCAACTTAAAGCTTCTTATCTAAAAGAGCATGCCAACTTGCCTTCTCCTATTGCTATTAATAATGATGCTTGTGCTACTAACTCTACTTCTTGTGAAGCATCTATCTTGAAGGAGAAAGTTGAGCTAAGGGATCAACTTGATTTGCTAACTAGCAATTATGGGAAATTGGAAGAAAATCATGGAAAGCTTTCTAGCTCCCATGAGGATCTTATAGCCTCTCATGATAGGCTAAAGTTAGCTCTTGAGGCTATCATATCAAAGGCAACCCCTTGTGAGCCTCATGTGGATACTAGCACTACTACTCAAAATGCTATATTGCCATGTGCTAGTCCTAGTAATTCATCCACTCATAATATTGCTAGATCTTGTGATGAATTATTTTCCTTGCCTTGTTGCTCTAACAATGAAGATTCTACTTCCTCTAGTACTTGTGTTGTTACTAACCATGTAGAGGAAATCAAAGAGCTCAAGGCCCAAGTCACTTCTTTGAAGAATGACTTGGTAAAGAGTCATGAAGGGAAATGCAAACTTGACAAGATGTTGAGTGTGCAACAATCCCCCAATGACAATAGTGGACTTGGATTCAACTCCAACAACAAGAACAAGTCCAAGAACAACAAGATTAAGAAGGTCCAATTACAAGTCAAAGACCCGGCCAAGATTGTTTGCTTCAAGTGCAAAATTGAAGGGCATCATGTTAGATCTTGCCCTTTGAAGAAGAAGCAAAAAGGGAAGCGGCCTCAAGCTCAAACTCATATTCAAACTCAAGTTGAAGAAATGCCACTTCCCAAGAAGAATCAAGCCAATGCTCCCATTGTTGAGAAATGTAGTGAGAAGAAGGAGAAGAAAAGAACTTTCTACATATGCCGCGAGAAGGGCCACATCTCCTCCTTTTGCACTATTGGTACCTCATCCAACTCTATCACCATTGATGATGTTTATTCTCTTCGTAAGGATGAGGGTGGCAATGTGTTTGCCAGATATGTTGGTGCTCAAAGTGGTGTCAAGAAAAGAACCATTTGGGTTTCCAAGCCTATTGTGACTAACCTCTTAGGACCCAACTTAGTTGGGGACCAACAATCCAAAACTTGATCAATAGGTGCTTGTTGGAGGGCATTGGAGACTTGGCTACATCATGAAGAATTAAGGGATCTTCATCATTTATATTATATCAAGCCAAGTCTTTTGGTTATCATGTTTCTATCATATATCCAATGTTCCTTCTTGCGGTAACATGTGTTCAACTCATTTATATTGAAAGTTACTCGCCCCTTTGCATGTGTTAGTTTTTTTCCTAACATGTGTTTGTATATGTTGTGCTTCCTACTTGCTTTTCTTGAGAAATCAAGTCTATGTATGATGGATTGCACACCATGTATTTGTATTTGTGTTGGAGCCACTTTGCATCTTGTTGTATCTTATATGGCTCTTATGACCGATTAATGGACTATCCCATTTTGGGGGAGTGATATTCCTTTGGGAATTTCATGATCCTAACAATGTGTGTACATGAGGAATATCACTTAGAATTGATATTGCAAGATTATCTAGTCTCTATGTGGTATGTCATCTTCATGAGAAATTCAAATTCTAAATGTCCATTAATATCTCTAGTTGGATCTTATTTACCTCTTGTGAAAATAAATTCCTTATCACATTATGGGGGAGTAATAAGCTTTGTGCATATTATAAGCCTAGAAAATGTGAACATCTGAGGTTGTGTCACATAGAAATGGTATTTTAAATTATCTCTCTCATATGTGACATGTTTGCTCAAACAAGTTCCAATTTGCTTAAATGGCTTCATTTCTAATATATTTGTGGATATGTTTTTGTGAAAGTTTTTCTTGGCATGGTCTTTCACAACGTGTCCCTCAATACACTTTTGGGAAACCATGTGCTTCAAGTCATTCTATTAATTGCTTTGCATGTTGGCATGAATGCTATTAATTGCTTTGCATGTTGGTATGACTAATTGAAGCTATCAAGAAACTCTCTTTGCATGATGGTTAACTCTTATCTTTTCCATATGTTTTATATGGTGTAAATATGATCTTACATATACTTACAAACTACCACCGGGAAATATTTACTAATACCTCTTGTCCTAGGACAATTGGTAATCCATTAAGAGGTCGAGATTTATTGATCATATTTACATTGGCTCTTGTGTTTAAATTGCCTTATCTATTGCCATGAATTTGTTGTGCTTTGACTCCCATGTGTCTTCCTTGCGTCTTATGGATCTAATTTGTCTATTCAAACTTTCTTAGAACTTTTAGTAGATATAGGTAGCGTGATGATCCTAGTTTTGTGCATTTTTTATTCATATGCGAAATCCTAGATAATGCACTAATCTTGGGGGAGCTCTCCTATATTTGTTAGAATGATTAACATCTCTTAATCATTATCGAAAATTTAGTTTAGGGAGACATAAATTTTCGTTTTGGTACTTTGTGCCATCATAAAAAGTGTTGAGGGTTTGGTTTATTTGTTGGAACCTTGCTCTCTTGGGAGTTGGTTATCTCATTCCTTTGTGTTTAGGTTTAATTAGCTTCTTATAATGACATAAGTCTTTGGAGTCAATCTTGTGTTGATTTGATTCTTTGATATAAGTTGGACAACCATTGTCTCTTGATTTATTTGGTGTTTTGTCCAAATTGTATCTTCCGTTGGTTCTTGAAAGTATTGTGCATGCATATTTAATATATGTATATCTTATGGCATGTGTCACTTTCTTTGATCCAATATATAGGGTAAACTCCATCAAATCCTAATTTGGCTAAGATGTGCATGAAATTCAATTTCATATCTATATGCACATAGTATTGTGGAGTTTGTCCTATATGTTGTAGTGTGTCTAACTACTTCGGACCCAATTAGTGTGGGAACCATTTTGTACTTACCTTTGTGTTAGGTACAATGGATATGCATTGGATGCGTGTCTCACTCTTGGGGAGAGGTGATGACTCAATGGTAACTCGAGGCAAGCTAGGATGGTCAACGAACACATATCTACTACATCCTCACCAATGCTATCTCGGTAACAAGTATCTTCTCATGCATATTTTTCTAGCATCCAACCATGTGGTTGCATCTTGGCATGAATCTATTGATTTGCAAACGTTGTGCTTCTTGCTAAAGTCTTAATGAAACCTCTTTGTTGCGAATGTGAGTAATTTGAGATGAGTACATATGTTGGGAAGTATATAAAATCATGCTCATGATTCACCCATCCCATCTATGCCTATCTAGCAATTTTATTGCATATCAATTCCCCAAGCCTCTCACATGTGCAATATCGATGAAAGTGCAAATTGAGTTATTTCTTTTAGTATCCTCGTTTGTGATACTTGTTGCCTTTCTCAAAGCATCCCAACTATCTTCTATCCCTTGTGGATATTTGTGATGTATTTTATGTGTTTATGGTTGAAGTTCATGAATGTGTACCATAAGATAAAATTGAGCCTTTGGCCATGCTATTAAGCAAAATCTTATTGGTATATTGCATGACTTCCTCTTGGATATCATGCTATGTTTCTTGTGTATCTATTTTGTGTGTGCATGTTTCTTTGTGGATAAATATCTTTGTGATATTGCTCACTTAGAGAAACTTATACACATAAGAGATGATACATCTCCATTTGATATCTTATTTATTTGTTGCGTGTTGATTGGTCATGCTAAGCAATATAATTCATTGAAGACTATGATGATGCTACTTTTCTCATCCTTGTAATAGTCCTATAATATGCTTTGTCATGCCTTTCACATATCCTCTTGGTTGAGCCTTTTATTATGGTGACTCTTACTTGTTGCTCAACCATTTATTTGTTGCAAGTGTTAAGCTTATTTTTCTATCTATGATCTATTGCAAATGTTTGTGTTTTAAATGGTAATGAGGGAGTAAGGATTCCATGTTATGCATATTATAGTCAAATGGAACATTTTAATTTATGCATGTACCTTGGGGAGCTTCCTCATTTTATTTAAGGCACTATTTTGTGGTGATCATTAGAGTTTGATTCACTTAGTATCTTTTGTTTTGAATGATATTGTGGGAGTGATGATTTCATGTTTGTGCACTTTATAGTCCAATACAAATAGTCTAGTTTTGTGCACAAACCTTGGGGAGCTTCCTCACATTATTTAAAGAAATCTTCTTGATCTTATCATAATATCTATCTTTCTTTTGGTATCTTCTTTGTGGTTCATTTGGTTCCTTGTTTCATTTGTTGAAACTTCTTGACTTTGTTATCTTTTTGCAATCTTTGATCCTATCTATAGTGTGATTCCTTCTGAATATTCGTCATTGGATACGTGCATTTGATTCCACTCAAATTATGAGAAATGCACACGCTATGGAGGAATTCTCACTATATTGGCCTTCTAAAATTTTCACCCATTTCGGCAATTGGTGCCAATGGGGGAGAAGTTTGGAGGGTTTAAGGGAATTTGGTTATGTCTTTGCTTTGTGCTTAAGCTTGTGCCTTTATTGCATTGCATCTTGTTGCTTTGCATAGTTGAATATTTAGAGGAAACTCCGCTAGGCTTTGAATGCCAATATATGCAATGAAAGTCAAGATCATTCACACATGCATATATTGTGGGGGAGTTTGCTCTATATATTCAACCTGTTTGTTACTTAAATTCCTTATATAAACCCTCTCAAAGAGATTGTCATCAATTACCAAAATGGGGGAGATTTAAAGTGCATGGAGCCCCCATGTGTGGTTTTGGTAATTAATGACAATCCCTATGGACTAACGTTTGCATTGAGTTATATTTGTAGGAGTTGTCCATAGGCAATGCTTGAACCATATGTTGGCTTCAAGATTGCAATAAGGAGCAAATGAAGAAGATCAAGTGTCAAGTATGTCTTGAAGATGAAGATGAAGTGAGCTCTCAAGGTTAACTTCAAGACATCAACGAAATGAAGTGCAAGCTCAAGATGAGCCAACTCGAAGAGATCATAAGCTTGAAGCTTGCCATGAAGAAATGAAGTGCAAGTTCAAGATGAGCCATCTCGAAGAGATCCTTTGCTTGACTCTTGCCATCCATATGGTGATCATGGATATGTGAAGATGCGCCAAAGAAGAAGCTCTCCCATGGTGGATTATGGGGGAGCAATCCACAAGACTTCGTCAAGCAAGCACAATCAAAAAAGGCATTCCATCTTGTTGCGGTCAAGATCGTCATCATCGAGCTCAAGTGGAATGCGCAAGTATAAGTTTTGCTCTTGATAGGGTTTCTTTCTCACCGGTCTCATAGTGTAGTTGGAGACCGGTTTATAGTTTAGTTGCCGTACTATCAAGAGGGCTCTCGAGTGAGTAACTCGATCGTATCCTTCGGAGAGCTCAAACATTTGCATTCTTGCATCATCTTTCTTGGTTGTTATTTGGATCTTATCCATGTGATGTTTTAGAGCTTGTGCTTATTCTAATGACAAGCTCTAGTTCATCAAGAATGGTTTTTGCACGGGCAACTTGTTGCATTTTCAAGGTTGGAGGTTTTTACCGGTATATCTTTTTTAGATAGGTCAAACCTTTTATCATTTTTTTCTATCCTACATTGTTGGATTATGATGGTTCCCTGCATGATCTTGTAGAGCTTGTTCCTAGCTTTAAAATAAGCTCAAGATCATCAAAATCGGAGTCCGGATGCTAAAGTTATGCCCGTTTCAGTTTGATGTTTCTGCCAGTTTTCAGGGGGGCGGATATTCCGGCCCAAGTTTGGGGCGGATAATCCGCCCCCCCCCCCCCGAAAAATCCGGCCTCTGCAAAAATCCGGGCCCCATCCAGGGGCATGTTTTTTCTGGTCCTTAGCCGTTTTTCGGGGGCCGGATTTTTCCAAATATCCGGCCCCGGATAATCCGGCCTGAGCATACCCAAACGGTCATATTTCGATGGGAGGGGTATTTAAGCACCCCTTCTTCCTCCTTGGGCTGGTTGGTTCACTCTCTCTCTCTCCCCCTCCATTGTTGTCCTTCAAAGCTTGCCCTAGTTCTTGATTCCTCCCATGATTCTAGCATATTCTTGAGGGAAAAGAGAGAGGAGATCTAGATCTACATCTTCACCAATCAAATCCCTCTCTTTGTGAGCGGAACCCACTAGATCTTGATCTTGGAGGATTTTGTGTTCTCCTCTTTGTTCTTCCTCTCTTATTCCCCCAATAGCTTTTGTAGCTTTGTTGGAATTTGAGAGAGAAGGACTTGAGCATCTTTGTGGTGTTCTTGCCATTGCATTTGGTGCATCGGTTTGAGTTCTCCACGGTGATTCGTGGTGGTGAAAGCAAGAAGGTTGTTACTCTTGGGTTCTTGGAACCCTAGATGGATTCTAGGCCTTTGTGGCGATTTGTTGGGAGCCTCCAATTAAGTTGTGGAAGTGTTCCCCAACCTTTGTGTAAGGCCCGGTTTCCGCCTCGAAGGAAATCCCTTAGTGGAACCGTGACCTAAGCCTTTGTGGCGAGGGTCACCGGAGATTTAGGTGAGGCGCCTTCGTGGCGCTCGGTGTGTAGTGTGACTACCGCATCTTGGGGTGAGGCCTTTGTGGCATTGGTGTGCATCGAGCAACCCATCTCAAGGTGAAGCCAGTTGTGGCGTTCGGGAGCACTAAGCCACCACACCTCTCCACCGGAGATTAGCACTCGCAAGAGTGCGAACTTCGGGATAAATCATCGTCTCCCGCGTGCCTCGGTTATCTCTATACCCGAGCTCTTTACTTATGCACTTTACCTTGTGATAGCCATCGTGCTTGAAGTTATATACATCTTGCTATCACATAAGTTGCTTGTATTGCTTAGCATAAGTTGTTGGTACACATAGGTGAACCATTGCTTAGAATAAGTTGTTGGTGCACATAGGTGAACCATAGTATATAGGCTTTGGGCTTGACGAAGTAAACGCTAGTTTTATTCCGCATTTGTTAAGCCCATCTCGTAAAAGTTTTAAACCGCCTATTCACCCCCCTCTAGGCGACATCCGTGTCCTTGATACGTCTCCAACGTACCTATAATTTCTGATGTTCCATGCTTGTTTTTTGACAATACCTACTTGTTTTGCTCGCACTTTATAATGTTTTTACGCGTTTTCCGGAACTAACCTATTAACAAGATGCCGAAGTGCCAGTTCCTGTTTCTCGCTGTTTTTGGTTCCAGAAAGGCTGTTCGGGCAATATTCTCGGAATTCGACGAAACAAAGACCCAGTATCTTATTTTTCCCGGAAGACCCTAGAACACCGAAGGAGAGTCGGAGGCGGGCCAGAGGGCCATCACACCATAAGGCGGCGCGGCCCCAGGCCTGGCCGCGCCAGCCTATGGTGAGGGGGGCCCAGGCACCCTCCTGCACCGCCTCTTCGCCTATAAGACCCCTTTCGACCTAAAAACGCGATACCAATTGACGAAACTCCAGAAAGACTCCAGGGGCGCCCCCGCCATCGCGAAACTCCAATTCGGGGGACAGAATCTCTGTTCCGGCACGCCGCCGGGACGGGGAAGTGCCCCCGGAAGCCATCTCCATCGACGCCACCGCCTCCATCATGCTCCGTGAGTAGTTCCCCCATGGACTACAGGTTCTAGCTGTAGCTTGTTAGTACTCTCTCTCCCATGTACTTCAATACAATGATCTCATGAGCTGCCTTACATGATTGAGATCCATCTGATGTAATCGGTGTTGTGTTTGTTGGGATCCGATGAATATGGAATACTATGTCAAGTTGATTATCAATCTATCATATATGTTGTTTATGTTCTTGCATGCTCTCTGTTGCTAGTAGAGGCTCTGGCCAAGTTGATACTTGTAACTCCAAGATGGAGTATTTATGCTCGATAATGGGTTCATGCCTCAATTGAATCTGGGACAGTGGCAGAAAGTTCTAAGGGTGTGGATGTGCTGTTGCCACTAGGGATAAACATCAATGCTTTGTCTAAGGATATTTGTGTTGATTACATTACGCACCATACTTAATGCCATTATCTGTTGTTTGCAACTTAATACTGGAAGGGGTTCGGATGATAACCTGAAGGTGGACTTTTTAGGCATAGATGCATGCTGGATAGCGGTCTATGTACTTTGTCGTAATGCCCTGATTAAATCTCATAGTAGTCATCGTGATATGTATGTGCATTGTTATGCCCTCTCTATTTGTCAATTGCCCAACTGTAATTTGTTCACCCAACACTTGTTATTGGAGAGTTACCACTAGTGTAGATAGCTGGGAACCCCGGTCCATCTCTCATCATCATATACTCGTTCCTATATGTCATTGGAAGTAGTATCAACTATTTTCTGGTGCCATTGCTCTCATATTACTGCTACTGCTGCTGTGTTATCACGTTACTACTGCTCTCATATTACTGCTGCTTTCACATCACCCATGTTACTAGTGCTTTTCCAGGTGCAGCTGACTTGACAACTCAGTTGTTAAGGTTTATAAGTATTCTTTACCTCCCCTTGTGTCGAATCAATAAATTTAGGTTTTACTTCCCTCGAAGACTGCTGCGATCCCCTATACTTGTGGGTCATCAAGACTATTTTCTGGCGCCGTTGCCGGGGAGGCATAGCTCTACTCATAAGTTCACCTGGGGAGTACACTCTACCTCTCTCTCTGTTTTTGTTTTATTTTATTTTGTTTTGTTTAGTTTACTTTTGTCTAGTTTATTTGTGCTTAGTTTATTTCCGTCTAGTATTATTTTTCTTAGTTTACTTTTGTCTAGTTTGTTTTTGTTTTGTTTTACTTTTCTCATATACCCGAAAATCCATAAAAATTTGAAAAACCGAAAAATTAAAAACTGTTGTTATGGAAGAACCCACAACCTATTTGGAGCTTATAGAATTATATAATAATTATAGAGAATCAAGAACGGGAAAAGTTATGAGTGCTGTGATAGAAAAATTGAATACAATTGCTAAAATCTTGCTTAAACGCCATGATATAAACTTGTTGCTCTAAACAGGATACTAAACATCTTAAATTTCAATGTGGCTTTAGTGAGGAAGTTTTAATTAAGAACTATAATTGGAATAGCTATATTCATTTTGGGTTCGAAGAGGTAGAACAATTTGTCATATTTATGGGAGCCTCTGAGACAGAATCCTTCATGGCTAAAAATAATGAAACTTGTGTTGTTTGTAAGGACCTTAAAGATTATGTCTCTTCTATCCTTAATTTTTGCATAGAAAGCTACAGTGATAATCCTTATATCATTGATTATAAAGAGAGACTCGTTAATGCACAAGTATGCACTCACAATTTGTAGGAACCAGTGGAAGAAGAAATTGATGAACCTGAAAGCTCATTGGATGAAAAAGAAGAGGAGAGTGATGAACAAAAGGAGGAAGAATGGATTAGCTACCCATGCCAACCTTCTAATGAGAGTAACTCTTTATCTCTTACACTATTTGATTGTCCTCCATGCTTACCAAAGGCGGATGAATGTTATGTTCCTGTGGATTCTCTTGAAATATTTCCTATGAGTAAAACTTGTGAAAATGATTATGCTACTGTTATTTATGATAATCCATGCTATTTTGATAAATCTTATGATAATGCTTTGTTTGTGTCTGATGTCGAAATGCATGGTACTAAAGAGTTTTGCTTGGCAAATGTTTATGATAAATCTCTAGATGATGGTCCTATGTTACTTGATAATATTAATTGTACTACTAATGAAAATGGGATTGGAGAGTTCTTGACTTTATCTATGAGTCCCATATCTTTTGAGATTGATCAATCAACTTGTTATATTATTGACAAAAGTAAGTTTGAAAGTTTTGATCCTATTATTTTTGAGCTTGATAAAAATTATGTGTTTGTGGATCATGAAAAACATGCTTTATGTGATAGTTATATTGTTGAGTTTATCCATGAAGCTACTGAAAATTATTATGAGAGAGGAAAATATGGTTGTAGAAATTTGCATGGTACTAAAACACCTCTCTATATGCTGAAACTTTTGAAGTTACTCTTGTTTTATCTTCTTATGCTTGTCACTTTGTTCTTCATGAATTTATTTGTGTACAAGATTCCTATGCATAGGAAGTGGGTTAGACTTAAATGTGTTTTGAACTTGCTTTTTGATGCTCTCCTTTGCTTCAACTCTTATTTCTTGCGAGTGCATCATTAAAATTGCTTGAGCCCATCTTAATGGCTATAAAGAAAGCACTTCTTGGGAGATAACCCATGTTTTTATTTTGCTACTGTTTTGTTGTGTCTTGGAAGTTGTTACTACTGTAGCAACCTCTCCTTATCTTTATTTTATTGCAATGTTGTGCCAAGTGAAGTCTCTAATAGAAGGTTGATACTAGATTTGGATTACTGCACAGAAACAGATTTCTTGCTGTCACGAATTTGGGTAGTATTCTCTGTAGGTAACTCAGAAAAATCTGCCAATTTACGTGAGTGTTCCTCAGATATGTACGCAACTTTCATTAGTTTTGAGTTTTCTGATTTGAGCAAAGGAAGTACCTCTTAAAAATTCGTGTTTACTGGCTGTTCTGTTTTGACAGATTATGTCTCTGTTTTTTTTTTGCATTGTCTCTTGTGGACTTTAAGTGAGGCTTTCTAGACGTGGAGAGCTGCAGCTAATGTTTTATTGAGTTCTTCCAATTTGTCACTACAGGACTAAAGTGGATTAAAGTTTTTTGAGTACTAACCCCTCTAATGAAGTTTATGAGAAGTTTGGTGTGAAGGAAGTTTTCAAGGGTCAAGAGAGGAGGATGATATATGATCAAGAAGAGTGAAAAGTCTAAGCTTGGGGATGCCCCCGTGGTTCATCCCTGCATATTTCAAGAAGACTCAAGCGTCTAAGCTTGGGGATGCCCAAGGCATCCCCTTCTTCATCAACTTATCAGGTTTCTTCTATTGAAATTATATTTTTATTCGGTCACATCTTATGTGCTTTACTTGGAGCGTCTGTGTGTTTTTATTTTTGTTTTGTTTGAATAAGATTGGATCCTAGCAATCCTTGTGTGGGAGAGATACAAGCTCCGCTTTTTCATACGAACACTTGTGTTCTTTGTTTTACTTTTAATGTTCAATGACAAAAGTTGGAAGCTATTGCATTTATTGCTATTTGGTTGGAAACGAGAAAATGCCTCATATTGTCTTGGATAATTTGATACTTGGCAATTGTTTTGAGCTCCCAAGTAGATCATGATTAAGCTCTTGCATCATGTAGTTTAAACCTATTAGTGGAGAAATACCGTAGAGCTTGTTGAAACTGGTTTGCATGATTGGTCTCTCTAAGGTCTAGATATTTTCTGGGTAAAAGTGTTTGAGCAACAAGGAAGACGAGTGTAGAGTTTTATAATGCTTGCAATATGTTCTTATGTAAGTTTTGTTGTACCGGTTCATACTTGTGTTTGCTTCAAACAACCTTGCTAGCCCAAAGCCTTGTACTGAGAGGGAATGCTTCTCGTGCATCCAAAACCTTGAGCCAAAACCTATGACATTTGTGTCCACCATATCTACCTACTATGTGGTATTTCCTGCCATTCCAAGTAAATACTTCATGTGCTACCTTTAAACCTTCAAAATGCTTCTCAATTTGTGTTGATGTTTTATAGCTCATGAGGAAGTATGTGGTGTTTATCTTTCAATCTTGTCATTTACTCCTGACAGACTTTCATAATGGACTAGTGGCACATCCACTTATCCAATAATTTTGCAAAAAGAGCTGGCAATGGGGTTCCCAGCCCCAATTAATTAACTTGCATTAATAATTCTCTTCACGTGTTTTGCCCTAATCTATCAGTAAGCAACTTAATTTTGCAAATAGACACTCCTTCATGGTATGTGAATGTTGGAAGGCACCCGAGGATTCGGTTAGCCATGGCTTGTGTAAGAAAAAGGTTGGGAGGAGTGTCATCCATAAATAATGAAACTAAAATACATGTGTTAACAAAAGAGAAGAGGGATGATCTACCTTGCTGGTAGAGATAACGTCCTTCATGGGAGCCGCTCTTGAAAGTCTGGTGATAAGGTAGTTAGAGTACCCGCTACCATTCGTTGACAACAACAAGCACCTCTCAAAACTTTACTTTTATGCTCTCTATATGATTTCAAAACATAAAAAGCTCTAGCACATGATTTAATCCCTGCTTCCCTCTGCGAAGGGCCTTTCTTTTACTTTATGTTGAATCATTTTACCTACTTCCTTCCATCTTAGAAGCAAACACTTGTGTCAACTGTGCATTGATTCTTACATACTTGCTTATTGCACTCATCATATTACTTTGCATTGACAATTATCCATGAGATATGTATGTTGAAAGTTGAAAGCAACTGCTGAAACTTAAATCTTCCTCTGTGTTGCTTCAATGCCTTTACTTTGAATTTATTGCTTTATGAGTTAACTCTTATGCAAGACTTTTGATGCTTGTCTTGAAAGTACTATTCATGAAAAGTTTTGCTATATGTTATATATTTGTTAGCAACTATAGATCATTGCCTTGAGTCACTGCATCCATCTCATATGCTTTATAATAGTATGATCAAGATTATGTAAGTAGCATGTCACTACAGAAATTATTCTTTTTATCGTTTACCTACTCGAGGGCGAGCAGGAACTAAGCTTGGGGATGCTTGATACGTCTCCAACGTACCTATAATTTCTGATGTTCCATGCTTGTTTTATGACAATACCTACATGTTTTGCTCGCACTTTATAATGTTTTTATGCGTTTTCCGGAACTAACCTATTAACTGAAAGGACACGGATGTCGCCTAGAGGGGGGGTGAATAGGCAGTTTAAAACTTTTACGAGATGGGCTTAACAAATGCGGAATAAAACTAGCATTTACTTCGTCAAGCCCAAAGCCTATATACTATGGTTCACCTATGTGCACCAACAACTTATTCTAAGCAATGGTTCACCTATGTGTACCAACAACTTATGCTAAGCAATACAAGCAACTTATGTGATAGCAAGATGTATATAACTTCAAGCACGATGGCTATCACAAGGTAAAGTGCATAAGTAAAGAGCTCGGGTATAGAGATAACCGAGGCACGCGGGAGACGATGATTTATCCCGGAGTTCACACTCTTGCGAGTGCTAATATCCGGTGGAGAGGTGCGGTTGCTTAGTGCTCCCGAACGCCACAAGAGGCTCACTTTGAGGTGTGGTTGCTCGATGCACACCAACGCCACAAAGGCCTCACCCCAAGATGCGGTACTCACACCACACACCGAACGCCACGAAGGCGCCTCACCTAAATCTCCGGTGACCCTCGCCACAAAGGCCTAGGTCACGGTTCCACTAATGTTGTGTTTGGTTGCGCTGAAACTGGGCTCGGAATTGGAATTGGGGGCCAAATCGGCAAATTCAGCTGTTTGGATTGCGCTTAGAATTGGGGCGTTGAAACTGGGCTCAATTCCGAGCCCCCGCCCGCGCGTGTAACGCTTGGCCCAAATCTTTCCGAGGTCGGCACCTTGGAAACGCTCGGAATCTCCACATCGCTCGCGTCGCGTACCTCTTCGGCACTTCCTGTCCTCGACAGAAATCAAGCGAGCTCGCGAGCTCGGGCCGCCGCCGCGAGCTGGAGCCGCCGGCGCCGGTACGGCCTCCCTTCCCTGGCGCGTCTCCTCCCTCCTCCACGCCCTCCCCTCCCTGGCCTCCCTCTTCCACGACCTCCCGTTCCTACTCCCTGGCCTAACCCTAGATCGCGGGGACAAGAATGGCGGCGCTAGGAGGAACGGCGGCGGAAGGCGGTAGGGGGCACGGCGGTGAGCAGCGGTATGGGAATGGTGGTCGATGGCTCCGCCCCGCCGCGCTCGCCCGCAGGTGGCTCTCCTCGATGCTCCGCCCCGCCGCGCTCGCCCGCAGGTGGCCCTCGTCGACGCTCCGCCGCGCCGCGCTCGCCGGCAGGTCACCGTCCTCGACGCTCCGCCCGCACGCTCGCCGGGAGGTGGCCCTCCCCGCCTCCCTTCCTCGTCGCGCTCGCCGGAAGATGACCTCCGCGCTCGCCGCCAGATGGGCGCTGCGCTCCGGCCAACGCGCTTGCCGGCAGGCGGCCCTCCTAGCAGCTCCGACCAGTGTGCTCGCCGGCAGGTGGTCGTCCTCGATGCTCCGGCGCAGATTCATCCCACAATATCAAATTCCATAGTATGTACATCCAAACATGATTTGGAATTAGTTATATCCTTTAATTCCAACAGCAAAATTCAAAGACATCCAAACAACAAAATTGAATTTGAAGCCAATTTATTTCCATCTCAGATTTAGAATCTTACTCCAATTCAATTTGATGCCAACTTTCTATGCATCCAAACACAGCATAAGGAATTTCCTTCGAGGCGGAAACCGGGCCTTACACAAAGATTGGGGCTCACATCCACAACTTAATTGGAGGCTCCCAACAAACCGCCACAAAGGCCTAGAATCCGTCTAGGGTTCCAAGAACCCAAGAGTAACAACCTTCTTGTTTTCACCCCCACGAATCACCGTGGAGAACTCAAACCGATGCACCAAATGCAATGGCAAGAACACCACAAAGATGCTCAAATCCTTCTCTCTCAAATTCCAACAAAGCTACAAAAGCTATTGGGGGAATAAGAGAGGAAGAACAAAGAGGAGAACACAAAATCCTCTAAGATCAAGATCTAGTGGGTCCCCCTCACAAAGAGAGGGATTTGATTGGTGAAGATGTAGATCTAGATCTCCTCTCTCTTTTCCCTCAAGAATATGCAAGAATCATGGGAGGAATCAAGAACTAGGGCAAACTTTGAAGGACAACAATGGAGGGGAGAGAGAGAGAGAGAGAGTGAACCTACCAGCCCAAGGAGGAAGAAGGGGGTCTTATATACCCCCTCCCAACGAAATATGACCGTTTGGGACCTCCCAGGCCGGAAAATCCGCCCCCGGGCCGGATTATCCGCCCCCCGAAAATCGCCCCTTGACTCGGGCCGGATATTTGGCCGGATATTGTCCAAAATTGGCATTCGGGCCGGATAATCCGCCCCCCAGAAAACTGCAGAAACACCAAAACTAAAACGGGCATAACTTTAGCATCCGGACTCCGATTTTGATGATCTTGGGCTTGTTTTAAAGGTAGGAACAAGCTCTACAAGATCATTCAGGAAACCATCATAGTCCAACAAGGGAGGATAGTAACAAATGATGAAAGGTTTGACCTATCTAAAAAAGACATACCGGTAAAACCTCCAATCTTGAAAATGCAACAAGTTGCCCATGCAAAAACCATTCTCAATGAACTAGAGCTTGTCATGAGAATAAGCACAAGCTATAAAACATCACATGGATAAGATCCAAATAAAACCAAGAAAGATGATGAACCAAACTCAAAAACGCAACAAGTGATCTATGCGAAATCCGTTTTCGATGAACTAGAGCTTGTCATGAGAATAAGCACAAGCTCTAAAACATCACATGGATAAGATCCAAATAACAACCAAGAAAGATGATGCAAGGATGCAAAGGTTTGAGCTCTCCGAAGGATACGATCGAGTTACTCACTCGAGAGCCCTCTTGATAGTACGGCAACTAAACTATAAACCGGTCTCCAACTACACTATGAGACCGGTGAGAAAGAAACCCTATCAAGAGCAAACCTTAAACTTGCGCATTCCACTTGAGCTCGATGACGACGATCTTGACCTCAACAAGATGGAACGCCTTTCTTGCTTGTGTTTGCTTGACGAAGTCTTGTGGATTGCTCCCCCATAATCCACCATGGGAGAGCTTCTTCTTCGGTGCATCTTCACATAACCATGACCACCATGTGGATTGCTCCCCCATAATCCACCATGAGAGAGCTTCTTCTTCGGCGCATCTTCACATATCCATGATCACCATATGGATGGCAAGACTCAAGCAAAGGACCTCTTCGAGATGGCTCATCTTGAACTTGCACTTCATTTCTCCATGGCAAGCTTCAAGCTTATGAACTCTTCGAGTTGGCTCATCTTGAACTTGCACTTCATTTCTTCATTCTTCATCATGTTGATGTCTTGAAGTAACTTGAGGGCTCACTTCATCTTCATCTTCAAGACATACTTGACACTTGATATCCTTCATCAATTTCTTTTTATTGCAACCTAATACAAACATGTTGATGTCTTGAAGTAACTTGAGGGCTCACTTCATCTTCATCTTCAAGACATACTTGACACTTGATATCCTTCATCAAATTCTTCTTATAGCAACCTTGAAGCCAACATATGGTTCAAGAATATGGACAACTCCTACAAATATAACTCAATGCAAACATTAGTCCATAGGGATTGTCATTAATTACCAAAACCACACATGGGGGTTCCATGCACTTTCATTAACAAGATGCCGAAGTGCCAGTTCCTGTTTTCTGCTGTTTTTGGTTCCAGAAAGGTTGTTCGGGCAATATTATCGGAATTCGACGAAACAAAGACCCAGTATCTTATTTTTCCCGGAAGACCCCAGAACACCGAAGGAGAGTCGGAGGCGGGCCAGAGGGCCACCACACCATAAGGCGGCGCGGCCCCTGGCCGCGCCAGCCTATGGTGAGGGGGCCCAGGCACCCTCCTGCGCCGCCTCTTCGCCTATAAGACCCCTTTCGACCTAAAAATGCGATACCAATTGACGAAACTCCAGAAAGACTCCAGGGGCGCCGCCGCCATCGCGAAACTCCAATTCGGGGGACAGAATCTCTGTTCCGGCACGCCGCCGGGACGGGGAGTGCCCCGGAAGCCATCTCCATCGACGCCACCGCCTCCATCATGCTCCGTGAGTAGTTCCCCCATGGACTACGGGTTCTAGCTGTAGCTAGTTGGTACTCTCTCTCCCATGTACTTCAATACAATGATCTCATGAGCTGCCTTACATGATTGAGATCCATCTGATGTAATCGGTGTTGTGTTTGTTGGGATCCGATGAATATGGAATACTATGTCAAGTTGATTATCAATCTATCATATATGTTGTTTATGTTCTTGCATGCTCTCCGTTGCTTGTAGAGGCTCGGCCAAGTTGATACTTGTAACTCCAAGAGGGAGTATTTATGCTCGATAGTGGGTTCATGCCTCCATTGAATGCGGGACGAGTGACGAGAAAGTTCTAAGGTTGTGGATGTGCTTGTTGCCACTAGGGATAAAACATCGTTGCTTTGTCTAAGGATATTTGTGTTAATTACATTACGCACCATACTTAATGCAATTGTCCGTTGTTTGCAACTTAATACTTGGAAGGGGTTCGGATGATAACCTCGAAGGTGTACTTTTTAGGCATAGATGCATGCTTCGGATAGCGGTCTATGTACTTTGTCGTAATGCCCCGATTAAATCTCATAGTAGTCATCGTGATATGTATGTGCATTGTTATGCCCTCTCTATTTGTCAATTGCCCAACCGTAATTTGTTCACCCAACACTTGTTATTGGAGAGTTACCACTAGTGTAGATAGCTGGGAACCCCGGTCCATCTCTCATCATCATATACTCGTTCCTATATGTCATTGGAAGTAGTATCAACTATTTTCTGGTGCCATTGCTCTCATATTACTGCTACTGCTGCTGTGTTACTGTTACTACTGCTCTCATATTACTGCTGCTTTCACATCACCTCTGTTACTAGTGCTTTTCCAGGTGCAGCTGAATTGACAACTCAGTTGTTAAGGCTTATAAGTATTCTTTACCTCCCCTTGTGTCGAATCAATAAATTTGGGTTTTACTTCCCTCGAAGACTGTTGCGATCCCCTATACTTGTGGGTCACCAGTCCTTTCAGCAACCATCTTCGCTCCAGCCCAGAATGCGATCGGATTTCATCTTCATAATGACGCTTCACTTCGTTCTCCAGTTTCTGATGTGGTTGTACAACTGGAGAGTGGTGACATGTACGCCAGCGAATGCAAGAACATACGCGGCTACCTTCTTCATCTGCTGGTCCTTGAATCCCAAGTTGAAACAGACGTCGCTACGAACGAGCTGAACCAACTGGTTCAGCACAAACTCTTATAACTCAGGTTTCAACCATGGCTGGTTCGCTTGCAATGAGACATGGCTGAGCATTCACAGTAGGCGCAGACAAATCTGGGGAGCCCAAAGGTATGATCTCCTACATGACAAACACTAGCAGATCAACGAACTACCACTACCATATCCACATCCTTAAGCACTAATAGATCAAATAAACTACCACTACCACATCCACATCCTTAAGCACTAGCAGATCAATGAACTATCACCACTACATGTACCACATCCACATCGACATCCTTAAGATGTACCACATCAATGAACAAGCACTAGCACATCAACGAACAACGTGACAAGTAAGAGCGGCCTTACAGTCAAAGGAACCACACGCAGCACCAAGGTTGGGGAAGCAGGGGACCCTGGTGAAGATGCAGGCAGCACCACCGTCCTAGTGAAAGAGTCAACGGCGACAACGGTCCCGTGGTAGAGTCAGATGCAACCTGAATCCTCCACAAGCTCGACCGGCGACAAATGAATCTCCTACAATGGATTTGTTCAGACCCCCCTTATGCACCCAAAAGATTTAGATCTAAGGCTAGGGTTTGCAGAAGCTTACCACAACCGAAGTCATCGACGCAGAGGAAGAAGACGATCATCCGCGGACAGTAGCCGCCGCCACAGCCGTCGTCACCGCCGCAAGCCTCGTCGACCGTGCGGGTGAGGAAGAGCCGGCCATGTCGCTAGATTGGGAAGGGTGGATGAGCTCGAAATGGGGGAAATGGGGGGTTGAGATTTGCCGGTGAGAGAGCCGCCCCTATATACGGTGGAGAAAATTCAATCGCAGTGACCGAATTCATCCCACCGATATTTCGCCGTCCCGCGCGAGCTCCCGCCATCTCCCGCGGTGGCTCTGCGAGGACGCCGCGTTCTCCAGTTCTGCAAAAATGGGGGTGACTCGCTAGAAACGGCTGAATCGGGTTCCTCTAGAATCTGGCACAAGGGTGCTTTGAGAAGCGGTTCGCAAAAACACAACTATGTAACCAAATGAACCGAAAAAAGCTAAACCAATGCGACAAACGCGCCCTAGGTGTGCAATAGGAATTGCCAGAATTCACTTACGGAGGGACGTGGAGAAATTCAGTTGGAGTAAAACCCACAAATCAAGGAAGGTGAGAGGATTAGCACCAATTGACTAGCTGCACGTAATCCCGTAAGTCTTTTTCCGTAACCATTTGCCCGTAGGTTTAGCATTTCCGCGCGGCTCGTAGGCTCGTACGGAGTAGATAGGGAAGGAAGCGAAATCGAATCCCGCATCACGTTCCTCCTCCTCCCGAAAAGGCAAAGCAAAAGCACACGCGGGACACCTGGATGGAGTTCTGGACAAAGCAAGAAACCCCCCGACGAATCGACGATGATGACGATTAACTAGAGCTGAACGTGCAAGCCTTCCCTCTCACTTCCGGTCCCTCTCTCGCCGTCCGGAGTCCAGAGAACGCGCCACGCCTCCCATGTCCACGGCGCCGACTCCACGTACCCCTGCCCCGCCGCGACACGCGTCCGCCGAGCACCATCTTCCCCCGCCGCCGTTCTCATCCTTATTAAAACCCACGCGGCGACTACTCACCTCACTAGTCACTCGTCAGTCCAGAACAATCTGAAGCAAGAAGCATTCGTCCCACTGCCATCAGCCAAGAGGAGTCGTCTACCGACAGATAGCTAGCAGCAAGCGGCAGTCATGGCGCAGGAGAGCCTGAGGCTGGTGTGCCCGCCGGTGACGCACCACGAGGGGCGGCTGCCGCGGCAGTACACGCTGGAGGGGCAGGGCGCCAAGAAGGACATCTCGCCGCCGCTGGAGTGGTACGGCGTGCCCGACGGCACGCGCTCGCTGGCGCTGGTGGTGCAGGACGTCGACGCGCCGGACCCGGAGCGCCCCGTCGTGCCCTGGACGCACTGGGTGCTCGCCAACATCTCCCCCGAGCTCAAGGGCCTCCCCGAGGGCTTCTCCGGCGCCGGGGGCAACGCAAACGCCGACAGCGGCGTCCAGGAGGGCATCAACGACTGGAAGCAGCCGGGGTGGCGCGGGCCCGTGCCGGACTCCCTCGGCCACCGCATCCAGTTCAGGATCTACGCCCTCGACGACGTGCTCAGCCTCGGCAACAAGGTATGCATGTGTCATGTGTGCGCGCACAAATTGATCAGCTTTGAACTCTAGCATACTGGATGTGAGTATTGATTAGCTGTGATTTTGGTTCTGCAGGTGACTGTTGATAAGGTCATGGAGGCCATCGACGGGCACGTCCTGGGCGAGGCAGAGCTCACAGCCGTGTTCATGGGGTAGACTCTGGATTTTGACAACCGTGTCTGACCTGTTTGTTACCTCTTGCAAATTGTGTGTGTGTGGGTGTGGCATGTTCCGTAGTGTGCCTTGTTGAACGGCTAGCCTTGTAATTTGTATTCAATAAAGGAAGTGACAAACTGATCATCTCCTAGTACCGTTCAAAGATCTTTCTGATCGTAAGCCAGCCATATAACTACTACTCCTTGAACTTAGATTGTGAATTGCAGCTACTGACACGAAGCACCAGTGGTCTAGTGGTAGAATAGTACCCTGCCACGGTACAGACCCGGGTTCGATTCCCGGCTGGTGCATCATTACCTTTTTTGTCGGACGATCGAATAGCATCAGTGTATTTTTTTTTTTCTTTCCACAAATGTTCAGAAGATCGATCAAAGGATCCAGACATTGTCCACTTCCACATGCTTGAATTTCTTTCCATTCAATGCCGCCCCCATCATCCTAGTTTGCAAATCAATCAGTTCTTGCATTTGCTCATTCAGTCATCTTCTGAACTCATCTCCATCTTGCAGCCATAGTTGCAGCAGACAGCCATTCATCGTTGCCCACTGCAGACGGCTCGCGCTGCTCTTATTTCAGAGTTAATCCACACGATGCATCCCAAAAGAAAAATACTATGAAAAGGGGAGTAGTAAACTTTCGAGCTCCATATGCAAACACGAATAACATCGATCTCGTGTGTACCTATCCATTTTATATACTCCCTCCTCAGGTACTATGCTGAACGGATGTATCTACAACTATATCTACAATTAAAATTAGATATATTTATATTAGTATTAATTAATATATCTATATTAAACAACTATATTTACAACTAATATGTATCTTGATATATTTATATTACTCCCTCCGGTTCATATTAATTGACTCTAATATGGATGTATCTAGACACATTTTAGTTCTAGATACATCCATATTAAAGTCAATTAATATGGATCGGAGGGAGTAGTATCAACTAATATATCTATATTAGTATCAAGTAATATGAATCGGGGAAGTAAAAAAACTGGGGCGGAAGCCTTGCTAGAATCTTTATTTCTGTAATCTTAGATCCCACGTAAAATATGTAAAATATGTTTAGGTATATCTATATTAGTATCTACTAATATATCTATATTAGTATCAAGTAAATCGGAGGGAGTAAAAAGGGGCGGAAGCTTCGATAGAATCTTTTATTTTATGGGATCCGCTAGACGACAGAATAGGGTGGAGAGAATCTTATTCTAACTTTAGAATATAGCTCCCGTCTCACAAGACACGACACCATACGAAGAAGACACTGAGTGTGTTGTATTGTGATCCAAATTCATATACTAAAGGGAGGCTAACTTCTGACGAGCGGAGCGAGGCCCGTCGCCGGAGGCTTGGGCCGATATCTACATCTTGTAAGCCGCCGGCTAGGGTTTATCAGATTATAAGATAACCTACAGCGTTTGTAAACACCTCCCGATATAATGAAGTTTTGCTGGCTGGCGCCCGTGGGTTTTTTCCCTTCTGTGTTGGAAGGGGTTTTCCACGTTAAATCTTGTGTCCCCTGCGTGTATTCTTGTTTCGTTCTTCGTTATTTGCTTGTCGTTATTTGTTTGTCGCTTTTATAAATAAGCTTAACAAATAAGTGAAATCCTTTCAGCCAGGGGCCGTGGTTCATCATACCTTCAGAGCCCCGGGGCCACTCGAGGTGTAGCGGACCGCGGATGAAGAGAACAAAAACCCTAGTCGTGGTTCGCCATACCTCTAGAGGGTAACAAAAACCCTACATATGTTTTTTGCTGCCACCTCGCTTCCAATCGCCCAACCACGTACCGGTTCACATATAAATTCAGGGACAATCCTTTAATTATAAGGAGTTTTACATATAACCGGCACAATCTGTTAATTATAAATGAGTTTTACATATAAACGGCTTTATTCTTTCAGTATGATCTCACCCAATTTCTTAGCACCCACAATCACCAACAAACGGGTTTCGATCTTAGTTTCATCATGCTTGTTGTTGAAGAGTCGCGCAATCCTTTTGTTCCAAAACCTCCCAAGAGCCGAGCAAGGTGATGGGCGCCAAGGCTTTGGCGTATGTGGGTTCCATCCGACTCTTTAGCCACCAAATTTCAATAGTGTGCTCTGGCCATTGTTTGAAATCAAGGACATGAAGGCCAAGCCACCCTCTTGATGATCTAGCCCCAAAAGCGAGCAGTGTATTGCAATGAACAAGAAGGTGGGTGATAGATTCCGGCGCTCTATTGCATAAAGGGTAAAAGCCATTATTTGGGCAAACTCTTTTCACCAAACGGTTAGTCCTTTAAAGCATATTTTGGATAGCAATCCAATACAAAATTTTGGCTTTCAGGAGCCTAAATCTTCCAAAAAGGTGTCTTATGAAAAATGAATGTCTAGGAGGAACTAGAACACTAGTGATATAGTAGAAGCGGGACTTGGCGTGACAATTCCAGTAATTCGTAAAAAGGTGTCTTATGGTTATTGCTCACCGTGACAGAGGTGGCGGTGTAAAGAGATCCATGTCTTCAGGGTACATGGGTTGTCGGAGCCTACCAAAATCTTGTATTTGTTTTTACACTCCAACCACGGCAATCTCAACCGTAGAGCCCTTGCGAACTTTTATAAGTTAGAGCCCGCCAAGCGCTTTGGGGTGACACTCCTTCTCCCGGTCTACTTTGCATTTGGCTTATGTTGTCTTCTCTTTTGCTGACCAAAGGAAGTCTCTCTCCACTTTGTTGATGTAGTTAAGTGTGCCTGCCGTGACAATAAACAACATAAAGTGGTAGAATGCATTTTTTTTGAACAAGGAGTGCCCCGAAGGGGCAGGAAGCTTTTCATTAAACGCAATCGGTGGCGGTACAAAATGTTACAAAGGACCCCATAAGATCTAAAATTACATATAGATCCCTAGCATTTGCAGAAAAGACCTCACTAAAAGATGAAGAAAAGCAACCAGATCCTTCTCTTTCGCCGCCGTCGAGCCAGAGAGCTGCTACGCCGCCGTCATGCGAAGAGGCGGGGACGAAACCACTTGCCTCCACGCAGCCGTAGTATGCGACTGCAACCCTCAGGAAGAACCTCACAACGGAGGTTGAAACGCCGGAGTCCATCGCCGGCAATTGGATAGGCCATGGAGTGGCCTTGGAGCTGCTCAAGAAAGTAACTTCCCACCTTTGCAACCCGCAGTGCTTATTGCAGGGGGGGCTTGGCAGGAGTAGCAAACGATTCCATCCCCCGCCTTGGGGACTTGACATCGCCGCTGCTCGGCCATCCACCGGTGTCGCACCAACGCACCAGGGACAGAGAGCCCCTGCTCATCTCCAACGATCCACCGTCTTCCATCCGTCTTCCCCACCCCTCACCACCACGGCCGGCCAGTGGGAGAAGAACGAACAGAACAAACATGGAGATCGAAGAGGGAGAGCAAACCTTGGGCTTATTGACGGAGATCCTTGGGGGAAGGTCGAGCGGCGCCATCTCCGACCGCCGGAGCTCCTTGCCGCGCCACCTCCACCACCAAACACACCAGATCTTGCCCAAAAGATCAGGTGCTAGACTCCCAAACGCCGGCATCCAGCCGAAAACACAAGATCTGAACCTATCTACAGAACCGGCGCCTCCCCCTCCCCATCTCCGGCCGGCAGCGCCGCCGGAGAAGGGACGGGTTCGGCCCGGCCGCCCTCGGTCAACGGGCAGAAGAAAGGATGGGGGCAGAGAGGGAGGAAGAAGGAGAGAGGAGCGAAGCGGTAGTTGGCAGTGGTAGAATGCATGGGAAGCAATCACTGACTTCAAAAGGGAGGTGCAGACTATCGTGTTTATGAACTTATAAGTTGGAATTTTGTCGGGAATCTTATCTTTTTTTTCGAAATAGGGAAATGCATCCAAGGGATGCACACGGCTTTTTTTATTAGATTATTCGCAACATCTTACAAGAGCAATACAAAAGATCAAACTCGAAGCCACCTTGCTAAACCTACAGAGGGATGAAGGGGGTGACAATACACCAACTCACATCATCCAAACAACCAAATGTCTTCCCAAGCCGCCCAATAGCAGGTGAGAAGCACATCCAGTCAAGCAGACTCAGCGCACGCCAACACACACGCCACAGAAATCGCTACCACCGTCTTCCTCGCACCCATCTTCAAGAGGGATCACCGCATTGACCTTGCCAGACCTGCCATCGATGTCACCATGACGCCAGACAGCTCCACCGTCCTGCACGTGTCATGCGGTCCGCGTCCGTCTTCGATACCCTTCAGCTCCACGCCGCCGAGAATCATCAACGTCAACGTGGTAGATAAACACCGCTCCACCAAAGACCCACCTCCATCCAACCGTTGCTCCAAAAATGATGCGCACGAGGTAGAACGATGCAGGAAGCGCCGTCATCATCTGATCCAGGAGACCCGGATCTAGGGTTTCCCCCGGAGCAGCACGAGTCAGTAGCCACAGACTGTGACGATGATGCCTTCAAGAAGGAAGCGATGCTTAACGCCACTGATGGCGTGTAACTCACACGTTCGTTGGGAACCCCAAGAGGAAGGTATGATGCGCACAGCAGCAAGTTTTCCCTCAGAAAGAAACCAAGGTTTATCGAACCAGGAGGAGCCAAGAAGCACGTTGAAGGTTGATGGCGGCGGGATGTAGTGCGGCGCAACACCGGAGATTCCGGCGCCAACATGGAACCTGCACAACACAACCAAAGTACTTTGCCCCAACGAAACGAGTGAGGTTGTCAATCTCACCGACTTGCTGTAACAAAGGATTAACCGTATTGTGTGGAAGATGATTGTTTGCGAGAGAAAACGGTAAAAACAAGTATTGCGACAGATTTGTATTTCGAGTATAAAAGAATGGACCGGGGTCCACGGTTCACTAGAGGTGTCTCTCCCATAAGATAAAAGCATGTTGGGTGAACAAATTACGGTCGGGCAATTGACAAATAGAGAGGGCATAACAATGCACATACATGTCATGATAAGTATAGTGAGATTTAATTGGGCATTACGACAAAGTACATAGACCGCCATCCAACTGCATCTATGCCTAAAAAGTCCACCTTCGGGTTATCGTCCGAACCCCTTCCGGTATTAAGTTGCTAACAACGAGACAATTGCATTAAGTATGGTGCGTAATGTAATCAACAACTACATCCTCGGACATAGCGCCAATGTTTTATCCCTAGTGGCAACAACACAACACAACCTTAGAACTTTACGTCACTGTCCCAGGTGTCAATGCAGGCATGAACCCACTATCGAGCATAAATACTCCCTCTTGGAGTTAAGAGCAAAAACTTGGCCAGAGCCTCTACTAATAGCGGAGAGCATGCAAGATCATAAACAACACATATGCAATAACTTGATAATTAACATAACATGGTATTTCTATCCATCGGATCCCGACAAACACAACATAGAGTATTACAGATAGATGATCTTGATCATGTTAGGCAGCTCACAAGATCCAACAATGAAGCACAATGAGGAGAAGACAACCATCTAGCTACTGCTATGGACCCATAGTCCGAGGGTGAACTACTCACTCATCACTCCGGAGGCGACCATGGCGGTGTAGAGTCCTCCGGGAGATGAATCCCCTCTCCGGCAGGGTGCCGGAGGAGATCTCCAGAATCCCCCGAGATGGGATTGGCGGCGGCGGCGTCTTGATACGTCTCCGACGTATCGATAATTTCTTATGTTCTATGCCATATTATTGATGATACCTACATGTTTTATGCACACTTTATGTCATATTCGTGCATTTTCTGGAACTAACCTATTAACAAGATGCCGAAGTGCCGAGTTCTTGTTTTACTGCTGTTTTTGGTTTCAGAAATCCTAGTAACGAAATATTCTCGGAATTGGACGAAATCAAGACCCGGGGGCCTATTTCGCCACGAACCTTCCGAGAAGACCGAAGAGCATACGAAGTGGGGCCACGAGGTGGCCAAACCACAAGGCGGCGCGGCCAAGGGGGCCGCGCCGCCCTGTGGTGTGGGCCCCTCGTCGGCCCCCGACTGCGCCCTTCCGCCTACTTAAAGCCTCCGTCGCGAAACCCCTGATGCGAAAAACCACGATACGGAAAACCTTCCCGGAGACGCCGCCGCCGCCAATCCCATCTCGGAGGATTCGGAGATCTCCTCCGGCACCCTGCCGGAGAGGGATTCATCTCCCGGAGGACTCTACACCGCCATGGTCGCCTCCGGAGTGATGAGTGAGTAGTTCACCCCTGGACTATGGGTCCATAGCGGTAGCTAGATGGTTGTCTTCTCCTCATTGTGCTTCATTGTTGGATCTTGTGAGCTGCCTAACATGATCAAGATCATCTATACTGTAATACTCTATGTTGTGTTTGTCGGGATCCGATGGATAGAGAATACCATGTTATGTTAATTATCAAGTTATTGCATATGTGTTGTTTATGATCTTGCATGCTCTCCGTTATTAGTAGAGGCTCCGGCCAAGTTGATGCTAGTAACTCCAAGAGGGAGTATTTATGCTCGATAGTGGGTTCATGCTGCATTGACACACAGGACGATGACGAGAAAGTTCTAAGGTTGTGTTGTCTTGTTGCCACTAGGGATAAAACATTGATGCTATGTCCGAGGATGTAGTTATTGATTACATTACGCACCATACTTAATGCAATTGTGCTGTTGTTAGCAACTTAATACTGGAAGGGGTTCGGATGATAACACTGAAGGTGGACTTTTTAGGCATAGATGCGGTTGGATGGCGGTCTATGTACTTTGTCGTAATGCCCAATTAAATCTCACTATACTTATCATGACATGTATGTGCATTGTTATGCCCTCTCTATTTGTCAATTGCCCAGTCGTAATTTGTTCACCCAACATGCTTTTATCTTATGGGAGAGACACCTCTAGTGAGCTGTGGACCCCGGTCCATTCTTTAATCTTGAAATACAAATTTGCTTGCAATACTTGTTTTCTTGTTTTCTCTGCAAACAATCATCTTCCACACAATTCGGTTAATCCTTTGTTACAGCAAGCCGGTGAGATTGACAACCTCACTTGTTTCGTTGGTGCAAAGTACTTTGGTTGTGTTGTGCGGGTTCCACGTTGGCGCCGGAATCCCTGGTGTTGCGCCGCACTACATCCCGCCGCCATCAACCTTCAACGTGCTTCTTGGCTCCTCCTGGTTCGATAAACCTTGGTTTCTTTACGAGGAAAACTTGCTGCTGTGCGCATCATACCTTCCTCTTGGGGTTTCCCAACGAACGTGTGAAATACACGCCATCAAGCATATTTTCAAGCGCCGTTGCAGGGAGATCAAGACACGTTGCAAGGGAGTCTCCACTTCTCAATCTCTTTACTTTGTTTTTGTCTTGCTTTATTTTATTTACTATTTTGTTTGCTGCATTATATCAAAACACAAAAAAATTAGTTGCTAGCTTTACTTTATTCTTGTCTTGCACTCTATATCAAAAACACAAAAAAATTAGTATACTTGCATTTACTTTATCTAGTTTGTTTTATTTACTACTGCTAAAATGGCTACCCCTGAAAATACTAAGTTGTGTGAGTTCACTAGCACAAGTAATAATGATTTCTTATGCACACCTATTGCTCCACCTGCTACTACAGCGGAATTCTTTGAAATTAAACCCTCTTTACTAAATCTTGTTATGCGAGAGCAATTTTACAGTGTTAGTTACGATGATCTTTGCTTGCCCATCTCAATAATTTTGTTGAACTATGTGAAATGCAAAAGTATAAAGATGTAGATGGTGACATTATAAAATTAAAATTGTTTCCTTTCTCCTTAAGAGGAAGAGCTAAAGATTGGTTGCTATCTACTGCCTAAGAATAGTATTGATTCATGGACTAAATGCAAGGATGCTTTTATTGGTAGATATTATCCCCCTGCTAAAATTATATCTTTGAGGAGTAGCATAATGAATTTTAAACAATTGGATAATGAACATGTTGCTCAAGCTTGGGAAAGAATGAAATCTCTGGTTAAAAATTTCCCAACCCATGGGCTGACTACTTGGATGATCATCCAAACCTTCTATGCAGGACTAAATTTTTCTTCGCGGAATTTATTGGATTCAGCTGCTGGAGGTACCTTTATGTCCATCACTCTTGGTGAAGCAACAAAGCTCCTTGATAATATGATGATTAATTACTCTGAATGGCACACGGAAAGAGCTCCACAAGGTAAGAAGGTAAATTCTGTTGAAGAATCCTCTTCCTTGAATGATAAGGTTGATGCTATTATGTCTATGCTTGTGAATGATAGGACTAATGTTGATCCTAATAATGTTCCATTAGCTTCATTGGTTGCTCAAGAAGAACATGTTGATGTAAATTTCATTAAAAATAATAATTTCAACAACAATGCTTATCGGAACAATTCTAGTAATAACTATAGGCCATATCCTTATAATAATGGTAACGGTTATGCTAATTCTTATGGGAATTCTTACAACAATAATAGGAATACACCCCCTGGACTTGAAGCTATGCTTAAAGAATTTATTAGTACACAAACTGCCTTTAACAAATCTGTTGAGGAAAAGCTCAATAAAATTGATATTCTTGTTTCTAGAGTTGATAGTCTTGCCTCTGATATTGATCTTTTGAAATCGAAAGTTATGCCTAATAGGGATATTGAAAATAAAATTGTTACTACAGCAAATGCCATCCAAGTTAGAATTAATGAGAATATAAGATTAATGGCTGAACTGCGTGCTAGGTGGGATAGAGAAGAAAATGAAAACTAGCTAAAAAGGAAAATGTAGCTAAAGTTTGGACTATTACCACCACTAGCAATGCTAATGATTCACATGTTGCTGCACCTCCTACTATCAATGGTAAAATAATTGGTGTTGGCAATGCTTCTACTCCTAGTGCAAAGCGCGCAAAATTACACGAAGCTGCTAAAGCTACTTGAAGCTGCTTGTGATAAAACTGCTGAAATTTTTTCCAACCTTGGGGATGATAATCCCATTGCTTTAGATTGTAATGATTTAGATTTTGATGATTGCCACATCTCTGAGGTTATAAAGTTCTTACAAAAACTTGCTAAGAGTCCCAATGCTAGCGCTGTAAACTTGGCTTTCACAAAACATATTACAAATGCTCTCATAAAAGCTAGAGAAGAGAAACTAAAACTTGAAACTTCTATTCCTAGAAAGCTAGAGGATGGTTGGGAGCCCATCATTAAAATGAGGGTCAAAGATTTTGATTGTAATGCTTTATGTGATCTTGGTGCAAGTATTTTCGTTATGCCTAAAAAAGTCTATGATATGCTTGACTTGCCACCATTGAAAAATTGTTATTTGGATGTTAATCTCGCTGATAATGCTAAAAAGAAACCTTTGGGGAAAGTTGATAATGTTCATATTATGGTTAACAATAACCTTGTCCCCGTTGATTTTGTTGTCTTGGATATTGAATGCAATGCATCTTGCCCCATTATATTGGGAAGACCTTTTCTTCGAACCATTGGTGCTACTATTGATATGAAGGAAGGTAATATTAAATATCAATTTCCTCTCAAGAAAGGTATGGAACACTTCCCTAGAAAGAGAATGAAGTTACCTTATGATTCTATTATTAGAACAAATTATGATGTTGATGCTTCGTCTCTTGATGTTACTTGAGTTACACTTTACGCGCCTAGGCTGAAAGGCGTTAAAGAAAAGCGCTTATGGGAGACAACCCATATTTTTACTACAGTATTTTTGTTTTATATTTGAGTCTTGGAAGTTGTTTACTACTGTAGCAACCTCTCCTTATCTTAGTTTTGAGTTTTGTTGTGCCAAGTAAAGTCTTTGATAGTAAAGTAAGTACTAGATTTGGATTACTGCGCAGTTCCAGATTTCTTTGCTGTCACGAATCTGGGTCTACCTCCCTATAGGTAGCTCAGAAAATTAAGCCAATTTACGTGCATGATCCTCAGATATGTACGCAACTTTCATTCAATTTGAGCATTTTCATTTGAGCAAGTCTGGTGGCCTAATAAAATCCATCTTTACGGACTGTTCTGTTTTGACAGATTCTGCCTTTTATTTCGCATTGTCTCTTTTGCTATGTTGGATGAATTTCTTTGATCGATTAATGTCCAGTAGCTTTATGCAATGTCCAGAAGTGTTAAGAATGATTGTGTCACCTCTGAACATGTGAATTTTTATTGTGCACTAACCCTCTAATGAGTTGTTTCGAGTTTGGTGTGGAGGAAGTTTTCAAGGATCAAGAGAGGAGTATGATGCAATATGATCAAGGAGAGTGAAAGCTCTAAGCTTGGGGATGCCCCGGTGGTTCACCCCTGCATATTATAAGAAGACTCAAGCGTTTAAGCTTGGGGATGCCCAAGGCATCCCCTTCTTCATCGACAACATTATCAGGTTCCTCCCCTGAAACTATATTTTTATTCCGTCACATCTTATGTACTTTGCTTGGAGCGTCGGTTTGTTTTTGTTTTTTGTTTTGTTTGAATAAAATGGATCCTAGCATTCACTTTGTGGGAGATAGACACGCTCCGCTGTAGCATATGGACAAGTATGTCCTTAGGCTCTACTCATAGTATTCATGGCGAAGTTTCTTCTTCATTAAATTGTTATATGGTTGGAATTGGAAAATGCTACATGTAGTAATTCTAAAATGTCTTGGATAATTTGATACTTGGCAATTGTTGTGCTCATGTTTAAGCTCTTGCATCATATACTTTGCACCCATTAATGAAGAAACACTTAGAGCTTGCTAATTGGTTTGCATATTTGGTTTCTCTAGAGTCTAGATAACATCTAGTATTGAGTTTTGAACAACAAGGAAGACGGTGTAGAATCTTATAATGTTTACAATATGTCTTTTATGTGAGTTTTGCTGCACCGTTCATCCTTGTGTTTGTTTCAAATAACCTTGCTAGCCTAAACCTTGTATCGAGAGGGAATACTTCTCATGCATCCAAAATACTTGAGCCAACCACTATGCCATTTGTGTCCACCATACCTACCTACTACATGGTATTTATCCGCCATTCCAAACTAAATTGCTTGAGTGCTACCTTTAAAATTCCATCATTCACCTTTGCAATATATAGCTCATGGGACAAATAGCTTAAAAACTATTGTGGTATTGAATATGTACTTATGCACTTTATCTCTTATTAAGTTGCTTGTTGTGCGATAACCATGCTTCAGGGACGCCATCAACTATTCTTTGTTGAATATCATGTGAGTTGCTATGCATGTCCGTCTTGTCCGAAGTAAGAGAGATCTACCACCTTTATGGTTGGAGCATGCATATTGTTAGAGAAGAACATTGGGCCGCTAACTAAAGCCATGAATCATGGTGGAAGTTTCAGTTTTGGACATATATCCTCAATCTCATATGAGAATAATAGTTGTTGCCACATGCTTATGCATTAAAGAGGAGTCCATTATCTGTTATCCATGTTGTCCCGGTATGGATGTCTAAGTTGAGAATAATCAAAAGCGAGAAATCCAAAATGCGAGCTTTCTCCTTAGACCTTTGTACAGGCGGCATGGAGGTACCCCATTGTGACACTTGGTTAAAACATGTGCATTGCAAAGATCCGGTAGTCCAAGCTAATTAGGACAAGGTGCGGGCACTATTAGTATACTATGCATGAGACTTGCAACTTGTAAGATATAATTTACATAACTCATATGCTTTATTACTACCGTTGACAAAATTGTTTCATGTTTTCAAAATAAAAGCTCTAGCACAAATATAGCAATCGATGCTTTCCTCTTTGAAGGACCATTCTTTTTACTTTTATGTTGAGTCGGTTCACCTATCTCTCTCCACCTCAAGAAGCAAACACTTGTGTGAACTGTGCATTGATTCCTACATACTTGCATATTGTACTTGTTATATTACTCTATGTTGACAATTATCCATGAGATATACATGTTACAAGTTGAAAGCAACCGCTGAAACTTAATCTTCCTTTGTGTTGCTTCAATACCTTTACTTTGATTTATTGCTTTATGAGTTAACTCTTATGCAAGACTTATTAATACTTGTCTTGAAGTACTATTCATGAAAAGTCTTTGCTTTACGATTCACTTGTTTACTCATGTCATTACCATTGTTTTGATCGCTGCATCCACTACATATGTTTACAAATAGTATGATCAAGGTTATGATGGCATGTCACTTCAGAAATTATCTTTGTTATTGTTTTACCTGCTCGGGACGAGCAGAACTAAGCTTGGGGATGCTTGATACGTCTCCGACGTATCGATAATTTCTTATGTTCTATGCCATATTATTGATGATACCTACATGTTTTATGCACACTTTATGTCATATTCGTGCATTTTACGGAACTAACCTATTAACAAGATGCCGAAGTGCCGATTCTTTGTTTTACTGCTGTTTTTGGTTTCAGAAATCCTAGTAACGAAATATTCTCGGAATTGGACGAAATCAAGACCCAGGGGCCTATTTCGCCACGAACCTTCCAGAAGACCGAAGAGCATACGAAGTGGGGCCACGAGGTGGCCAAACCACAAGGCGGTGCGGCCAAGGGGGGGCCCGCGCCGCCCTGTGGTGTGGGACCCTCGTCAGCCCCCTGACTCTGCCCTTCCGCCTACTTAAAGCCTCCGTCGCGAAACCCCTGATGCGAAAAACCACGATACGGAAAACCTTCCAGAGACGCCGCCGCCGCCAATCCCATCTCGGGGGATTCTGGAGATCTCCTCCGGCACCTCGCCGTGAGAGGGGATTCATCTCCCGGAGGACTCTGCACCGCCATGGTCGCCTCCGGAGTGATGAGTGAGTAGTTCACCCCTGGACTATGGGTCCATAGCGATAGCTAGATGGTTGTCTTCTCCTCATTGTGCTTCATTGTTGGATCTTGTGAGCTGCCTAACATGATCAAGATCATCTATCCGTAATACTCTATGTTGTGTTTGTCGGGATCCGATGGATAGAGAATACCATGTTATGTTAATTATCAAGTTATTGCATATGTGTTGTTTATGATCTTGCATGCTCTCCGTTATTAGTAGAGGCTCGGCCAAGTTGATGCTAGTAACTCCAAGAGGGAGTATTTATGCTCGATAGTGGGTTCATGCCTGCATTGACACACGGGACGATGACGAGAAAGTTCTAAGGTTGTGTTGTGTCTGTTGCCACTAGGGATAAAACATTGATGCTATGTCCGAGGATGTAGTTATTGATTACATTACGCACCATACTTAATGCAATTGTCTGTTGTTAGCAACTTAATACTGGAAGGGGTTCGGATGATAACCTGAAGGTGGACTTTTTAGGCATAGATGCAGTTGGATGGCGGTCTATGTATTTTGTCGTAATGCCCAATTAAATCTCACTGTACTTATCATGACATGTATGTGCATTGTTATGCCCTCTCTATTTGTCAATTGCCCGACTGTAATTTGTTCACCCAACATGCTTTTATCTTATGGGAGAGACACCTCTAGTGAGCTGTGGACCCCGGTCCATTCTTTAATACTTGAAATACAAATCTGCTTGCAATACTTGTTTTATTGTTTTCTCTGCAAACAATCATCTTCCACACAATTCGGTTAATCCTTTGTTACAGCAAGCCGGTGAGATTGACAACCTCACTGTTTCGTTGGGGCAAAGTACTTTGCTTGTGTTGTGCGAGGTTCCACGTTGGCGCCGGAATCCCCGGTGTTGCGCCGCACTACATCCCGCCGCCATCAACCTTCAACGTGCTTCTTGGCTCATCCTGGTTCGATAAACCTTGGTTTCTTTCTGAGGGAAAACTTGCTGCTGTGCGCATCATACCCTCCTCTTGGGGTTGCCCAACGAACGTGTGAAATACACGCCATCACGTCTCTGGAAGGTTTTCCGTATCGTGGTTTTTTCGCATCAGGGGTTTCGCGACGGAGGCTTTAAGTAGGCGGAAGGGCAGAGTCGGAGGGCTGACGAGGGGCCCACACCATAGGGCGGCGCGGGCCCCTCCGGCCGCGCGGCCCTATGGTGGCGGCGCCTCGTCGCCCCACTTCGTATCCCTTTCGGTCTTCCGGAAGGTTCGTGGCAAAATAGGACCACGGGTCTTGATTTCGTCCAATTCGAGAATATTTCGTTACTAGGATTTACGAAACCAAAAACGAGAAAACGACAGAATCGGCACTTCGGCATCTTGTTAATAGGTTAGTTCCGAGAAAATGCACGAATATGACATAAAGTGTGCATAAAACATGTAGGTATCATCAATAATATGGCATGGAACATAAGAAATTATCGATACGTCGGAGACGTATCAGCATCCCCAAGCTTAGTTCTGCTCGTCCCGAGCGAGTAAAACGATAACAAAGATAATTTCGAAGTGACATGCCATCATAACCTTGATCATACTATTTGTAAACATATGTAATGAATGCAGCGATCAAAACAATGGTAATGACATGAGTAAACAAGTGAATCATAAAGCAAAGACTTTCATGAATAGTACTTCAAGACAAGCATTAATAAGTCTTGCATAAGAGTTAACTCATAAAGCAATAAATCAAAGTAAAGATATTGAAGCAACACAAAGGAAGATTAAGTTTCAGCGGTTGCTTTCAACTTGTAACATGTATATCTCATGGATAATTGTCAACATAGAGTAATATAACAAGTACAATATGCAAGTATGTAGGAATCAATGCACAGTTCACACAAGTGTTTGCTTCTTGAGGTGGAGAGAGATAGGTGAACTGACTCAACATAAAAGTAAAAGAATGGTCCTTCAAAGAGGAAAGCATCGATTGCTATATTTGTGCTAGAGCTTTTATTTTGAAAACATGAAACAATTTTGTCAACGGTAGTAATAAAGCATATGAGTTATGTAAATTATATCTTACAAGTTGCAAGCCTCATGCATAGTATACTAATAGTGCCCGCACCTTGTCCTAATTAGCTTGGACTACCGGATCTTTGCAATGCACATGTTTTAACCAAGTGTCACAATGGGGTACCTCCATGCCGCCTGTACAAAGGTCTAAGGAGAAAGCTCGCATTTTGGATTTCTCGCTTTTGATTATTCTCAACTTAGACATCCATACGGGACAACATGGACAACAGATAATGGACTCCTCTTTAATGCATAAGCATGTGGCAACAATTATTATTCTCATATGAGATTGAGGATATATGTCCAAAACTGAAACTTCCACCATGAATCATGGCTTTAGTTAGCGGCCCAATGTTCTTCTCTAACAATATGCATGCTCCAACCATTAAGGTGGTAGATCTCTCTTACTTCAGACAAGACGGACATGCATAGCAACTCACATGATATTCAACAAATAATAGTTGATGGCGTCCCCAGAAACATGGTTATCGCACAACAAGCAACTTAATAAGAGATAAAGTGCATAAGTACATATTCAATACTACAATAGTTTTTAAGCTATTTGTCCCATGAGCTATATATTGCAAAGGTGAATGATGGAATTTTAAAGGTAGCACTCAAGCAATTTAATTTGGAATGGTGGATAAATACCATGTAGTAGGTAGGTATGGTGGACACAAATGGCATAGTGGTTGGCTCAAGTATTTTGGATGCATGAGAAGTATTCCCTCTCGATACAAGGTTTAGGCTAGCAAGGTTATTTGAAACAAACACAAGGATGAACGGTGCAGCAAAACTCACATAAAAGACATATTGTAAACATTATAAGACTCTACACCGTCTTCCTTGTTGTTCAAAACTCAATACTAGATGTTATCTAGACTCTAGAGAAACCAAATATGCAAACCAAATTAGCAAGCTCTAAGTGTTTCTTCATTAATGGGTGCAAAGTATATGATGCAAGAGCTTAAACATGAGCACAACAATTGCCAAGTATCAAATTATCCAAGACATTTTAGAATTACTACATGTAGCATTTTCCAATTCCAACCATATAACAATTTAACGAAGAAGAAACTTCGCCATGAATACTATGAGTAGAGCCTAAGGACATACTTGTCCATATGCTACAGCGGAGCGTGTCTCTATCCCATAAAGTGAATGCTAGGATCCATTTTATTCAAATAAAACAAAAATAAAAACAAACCGACGCTCCAAGCAAAGTGCATAAGATGTGACGGAATAAAAATATAGTTTCAGGGGAGGAACCTGATAATGTTGTCGATGAAGAAGGGGATGCCTTGGGCATCCCCAAGCTTAGACGCTTGAGTCTTCTTAGAATATGCAAGGGTGAACCACCGGGGCATCCCCAAGCTTAGAGCTTTCACTCTCCTTGATCATATTGCATCATACTCCTCTCTTGATCCTTGAAAACTTCCTCCACACCAAACTCGAAACAACTCATTAGAGGGTTAGTGCACAATAAAAATTAACATGTTCAGAGGTGACACAATCATTCTTAACACTTCTGGACATTGCATAAAGCTACTGGACATTAATGGATCAAAGAAATTCATCCAACATAGCAAAAGAGACAATGCGAAATAAAAGACAGAATCTGTCAAAACAGAACAGTCCGTAAAGATGGATTTTATTAGGCCACCAGACTTGCTCAAATGAAAATGCCCAAATTGAATGAAAGTTGCCTACATATCTGAGGATCATGCACGTAAATTGGCTTAATTTTCTGAGCTACCTACAGGGAGGTAGACCCAGATTCGTGACAGAAAAGAAATCTAGAACTGCGCAGTAATCCAAATCTAGTACTTACTTTACTATCAAAGACTTTACTTGGCACAACAAAACATAAAACTAAGATAAGGAGAGGTTGCTACAGTAGTAAACAACTTCCAAGACTCAAATATAAAATAAAAATACTGTAGTAAAAACATGGGTTGTCTCCCATAAGCGCTTTTCTTTAACGCCTTTCAGCTAGGCGCAGAAAGTGTAACTCAAGTAACATCAAGAGATGAAGCATCAACATCATAATTTGTTCTAATAATAGAATCATAAGGTAACTTCATTCTCTTTCTAGGGAAGTGTTCCATACCTTTTTTGAGAGGAAATTGATATTTAATATTACCTTCCTTCATATCAATAGTAGCACCAACGGTTCGAAGAAAAGGTCTTCCCAATATAATGGGGCAAGATGCATTGCATTCAATATCCAAGACAACAAAATCAACGGGGACAAGGTTATTGTTAACCATAATATGAACATTATCAACTCTCCCCAAAGGTTTCTTTTTAGCATTATCGGCGAGATTAACATCCAAATAACAATTCTTCAATGGTGGCAAGTCAAGCATATCATAGACTTTTTTAGGCATAACAGAAATACTTGCACCAAGATCACATAAAGCATTACAATCAAAATCTTTGACCCTCATTTTAATGATGGGCTCCCAACCATCCTCTAGCTTTCTAGGAATAGAAGTTTCAAGTTTTAGTTTCTCTTCTCTAGCTTTTATGAGAGCATTTGTAATATGTTTTGTGAAAGCCAAGTTTACAGCGCTAGCATTGGGACTCTTAGCAAGTTTTTGTAAGAACTTTATAACTTCAGAGATGTGGCAATCATCAAAATCTAAATCATTACAATTTAAAGCAATGGGATTATCATCCCCAAGGTTGGAAAAAATTTCAGCGAGTTTTATCACAAGCAGTTTCAGTAGTTTTAGCGATTTCGGGTAATTTTGCGCGCTTTGCACTAGGAGTAGAAACATTGCCAACACCAATTATTTTACCATTAATAGTAGGAGGTGCAGCAACATGTGAATCATTAGCATTGCTAGTGGTGGTAATAGTCCAAACTTTAGCTACATTTTTCTCTTTAGCTAGTTTTTCATTTTCTTCTCTATCCCACCTAGCACGCAGTTCAGCCATTAATCTTATATTCTCATTAATTCTAACTTGGATGGCATTTGCTGTAGTAACAATTTTATTTTCAATATCCTCAGGTTTAGCAGCCATTTTATTAATTAAAGAAGATTGTGACGCTGAGACATGTATGAGATTCGGTCTTCGGCATTTGCAAGTTTAGTTTGCAACCCAGAAATCTCCATATTCAAATTTTCAAGTTGATTTCCTATATTCTTCAACAAGGTAGATTGCTCATTCATAATTTTAGTAAACAATTTATTTTGCTCATATTGTGATTGCATAAAGCTCTTGGTGGATCTTTCAATTTCTAACATCTTTTCCTCATTAGGCAAAACATATCTACCATAAGAGTTATTATTAGCAGGATTTGGCCTAGAATTTTGAGCAACCAATGAAGCTAACGGAACATTATTAGGATCAACATTAGTCCTACCATTCACAAGCATAGACATAATAGCATCAATTTTATCATTCAAGGAAGAGGATTCTTCAACAGAATTTACCTTCTTACCTTGTGGAGCTCTTTCCGTGTGCCATTCAGAGTAATTAACCATTATATTATCAAGAAGCTTTGTTGCTTCACCAAGAGTGATGGACATAAAGGTACCTCCAGCAGCTGAATCCAATAAATTCCGCGAAAAAAAATTTAGTCCTCGCATAGAAGGTTTGGATGATCATCCAAGTAGTCGATCCATGGGTTGGGCAATTTTTAACCAAAGATTTCATTCTTTCCCAAGCTTGAGCAACATTTTCATTATCCAATTGTTTAAAATTCATTATGCTACTCCTCAAAGATATAATTTTAGCAGGGGGATAATATCTACCAATAAAAGCATCATTGCATTTAGTCCAGGAATCAATACTATTCTTAGGCATAGATAGCAACCAATCTTTAGCTCTTCCTCTTAATGAGAAAGGAAACAATTTTAATTTTATAATGTCACCATCTACATCTTTATACTTTTGCATTTCACATAGTTCAACAAAATTATTGAGATGGGCAGCAGCATCATCAGAACTAACAGCAGAAAATTGCTCTCTCATGACAAGATTCAGTAAAGCAGGTTTAATTTCAAAGAATTCTGCTGTAGTAGCAAGTGGAGCAATAGGTGTGCATAGGAAATCATTATTATTTGTGCTAGTGAAGTCACACAACTTAGTATTTTCAGGGGTAGCCATTTTAGCAGTAGTAAATAAAGCAAACTAGATAAAGTAAATGCAAGTAAACTAATTTTTTTGTGTTTTCGATATAGCAAACAAGACATTAAATAAAGTAAAACTAGCAACTAATTTTTTTGTGTTTTGATATAATGCAGCAAACAAAGTAGTAAATAAAATAAAGCAAGACAAAAACAAAGTAAAGAGATTGAGAAGTGGAGACTCCCCTTGCAGCGTGTCTTGATCTCCACGGCAACGGCGCCGGAAAAAGAGCTTGATGGCGTGTAACTCACACGTTCGTTGGGAACCCCAAGAGGAAGGTATGATGCGCACAGCAGCAAGTTTTCCCTCAGAAAGAAACCAAGGTTTATCGAACCAGGAGGAGCCAAGAAGCACGTTGAAGGTTGATGGCGGCGGGATGTAGTGCGGCGCAACACCGGAGATTCCGGCGCCAACGTGGAACCCGCACAACACAACCAAAGTACTTTGCCCCAACGAAACAGTGAGGTTGTCAATCTCACCGGCTTGCTGTAACAAAGGATTAACCGTATTGTGTGGAAGATGATTGTTTGCAGAGAAAACAGTAAAAACAAGTATTGCAGCAGATTTGTATTTCGGTATAAAAGAATGGACCGGGGTCCACAGTTCACTAGAGGTGTCTCTCCCATAAGATAAAAGCATGTTGGGTGAACAAATTACAGTCGGGCAATTGACAAATAGAGAGGGCATAACAATGCACATACATGTCATGATAAGTATAGTGAGATTTAATTGGGCATTACGACAAAGTACATAGACCGCCATCCAACTGCATCTATGCCTAAAAAGTCCACCTTCAGGTTATCGTCCGAACCCCTTCCAGTATTAAGTTGCTAACAACAGACAGTTGAATTAAGTATGGTGCGTAATGTAATCAACAACTACATCCTCGGACATAGCGCCAATGTTTTATCCCTAGTGGCAACATCACAACACAACCTTAGAACTTTTCGTCACTCGTCCCGGTGTCAATGCGAGCATGAACCCACTATCGAGCATAAATACTCCCTCTTGGAGTTAAGAACAAAAACTTGGCCGAGCCTCTACTAATAACGGAGAGCATGCAAGATCATAAACAACACATATGCAATAACTTGATAATTAACATAACATGGTATTCTCTATCCATCGGATCCCGACAAACACAACATAGAGTATTACGGATAGATGATCTTGATCATGTTAGGCAGCTCACAAGATCCAACAATGAAGCACAATGAGGAGAAGACAACCATCTAGCTACTGCTATGGACCCATAGTCCGGGGGTGAACTACTCACTCATCACTCCGGAGGCGACCATGGCGGTGTAGAGTCCTCCGGGAGATGAATCCCCTCTCCGGCGAGGTGCCGGAGGAGATCTCCGAATCCCCCGAGATGGGATTGGCGGCGGCGGCGTCTCTGGAAGGTTTTCCATATCGTGGTTTTTTCGCATCAGGGGTTTCGCGACGGAGGCTTTAAGTAGGCGGAAGGGCAGAGTCGGAGGGCTGACGAGGGGCCCACACCATAGGGCGGCGCGAGCCCCCTCTGGCCGCGCGGCCCTATGGTGGCGGCGCCTCGTCGCCCCACTTCGTATCCCTTTCGGTCTTCTGGAAGGTTCGTGGCAAAATAGGACCCTGGGTCTTGATTTCGTCCAATTCCGAGAATATTTCGTTACTAGGATTTATGAAACCAAAAACAGCGTGAAAACGAGCAAGCGGCACTTCGGCATCTTGTTAATAGGTTAGTTCCAGAAAATGCACGAATATGACATAAAGTGTGCATAAAACATGTAGGTATCATCAATAATATGGCATGGAACATAAGAAATTATCGATACGTCGGAGACGTATCAGCCACCATCGCCCGCCAATCGTGGCACGGTTTTCACTGACAACCGCTAGTCCCCAACTCGGCAAGAACCAGTGTAGAAGCCAGCAAAGATGATGCCTTCGCAAGGGAACGACGCCAATAGCCGTCGCCATCATCTGCCAAGAACGATGTCAGGGCGCGATTTTCACCGGTGGCCCCTTCACCGCTAGCTCGTCGTCGATGATACGCGTAAAGCACAAGCCCGTTGGGAACCCCAAGTGGAAGGTATGATGCGTATAGAAGCAAGTTTCCCTCAGTATGAAACCAAGGTTTATCGAACCAGTAGGAGTCAAGGAGCACGTGAAGGTTGTTGGTGAAGGAGTCTAGTGCGGCGCAACACCAGGGATTCCGGCACCAACGTGGAACCTGCACAACACAATCAAAATACTTTGCCCCAACGTAACAGTGAGGTTGTCAATCTCACCGGCTTGCTGTAAACAAAGGATTAACCGTATAGTGTGGAAGATGATGTTTGTTTGCGAAGAACAGTAAAGAACAAGTATTGCAGTAGATTGTATTTCAGATGTAAAGAATGGACCGGGGTCCACGGTTCACTAGTGGTGTCTCTCCGATAAGATAACTAGCATGTTGGGTGAACAAATTATAGTTGGGCAATTGATAAATAGAGATTCAAATACATATATCATGATGACTACTATGAGATTTAATCAGGGCATTACGACAAAGTACATAGACCGCTATCCAGCATGCATCTATGCCTAAATAGTCCACCTTCAGGTTATCATCCGAACCCCTTCCAGTATTAAGTTGCAAACAACGAGACAATTGCATTAAGTATGGTGCGTAATGTAATCAACACAAATATCCATAGACAAAGCATCGATGTTTTATCCCTAGTGGCAACGAGACATCCACAACCTTAGAACTTTCTCGTCACTCGTCCCAGATTCAATGGAGGCATGAACCCACTATCGAGCATAAATACTCCCTCTTGGAGTTACAAGTATCAACTTGGCCAGAGCCTCTACTAGCAACGGAGAGCATGCAAGAACATAAACAACACATATATGATAGATTGATAATCAACTTGACATAGTATTCAATATTCATCGGATCCCAACAAACACAACATGTAGCATTACAAATAGATGATCTTGATCATGATAGGCAGCTCACAAGATCTAACATGATGGCACAATGAGGAGAAGACAACCATCTAGCTACTGCTATGGATCCATAGTCCAGGGGTGAACTACTCACACATCGATCCGGAGGCGATCATGGCGATGAAGAGCCCTCCGGGAGATGATTCCCCTCTCCGGCAGGGTGCCGGAGGCGATCTCCTGAATCCCCCGAGATGGGATTGGCGGCGGCGGCGTCACAGTAAGGTTTTCCGTATCGTGGCTCTCGGTACAGAGGGTTTCGCGACGAAGGCTTTAAGTAGGCGGAAGGGCGGAGTCGGAGGGCTGACAGGGGCCCCACACGCTAGGGTGGCGCGGGCTCCCCTGGGCCGCGCGGCCCTAGTGTGGCGGCGCCTGGTCGCCCCACTTCGTATCTCCTTCGGTCTTCTGGAAGCTTCGTGGAAAATAAGACCCTGGGCGTTGATTTCGTCCAATTCCGAGAATATTTCCTTTGTAGGATTTCTGAAACCAAAAACAGCGGAAAACGACAAGCGGCTCTTTGGCATCTCGTCAATAGGTTAGTGCCGGAAAATGCATAATAATGACATAAAGTGTGTATAAAACATGTGAGTATCATCATAAAAGTAGCATGGAACATAAGAAATTATAGATACGTTTGAGACGTATCAGTCGACTAGATCTTCATCGCCGGAGTAGACGGATCTCGTGATCCGCCACCCCAGCAACCAGCCGACCACCTCCGGCGAAGGAGGAGGTCGCCACCACCATGCCAAGGACAGTCACCCATGGCGTCCTCGTGCCTCGGAACGAACTCAGAAACCTCCACGAAGCCGGCATCGTTGTGACCACAGCAGTAAGATCGCAGCCCACCCGAGTCTGCTAGGACCCAGATCGGACCCGAACCACCGCCGCCGCCCTCCAAATGATGGAGATCCTCTCCCTCCTCTGGTCGCCGCCACTCCATGGCACCGCCGTCAACAGCCCGATGTGGATCGCCGCCGCCGGAGACGCGAACCCGTGCCCCCACCGATGTCGTGGCTGAGGAAGTCCGCCGCTGCCGCCACGCCTCCAGGGCTTTTCCCGGCGGCGCCTCGTGGCCGAGGAGGGGAGCCGCTGGGGAGGAGGGGGAGAGTCGCTGGGGGGCGCCCGGCGTGGCGCGGCGCCACCGCGCGGGTGCGGGAGGAGATGGGGTACGGGAGGAGAGGATACTTGAGTACTGTACGGGAATCTTATCTTTCAGGTGTTGAAGTCTACTCGTCGGAGTTGGCAAACCAAGAGCCGGAGAACAAGGTATCTCAAGGCGAAAGTGGTGCGCTTTGCCGGTAGGTCCTCACGAATCTCATCGAGATTTAAGTCTGCATCAAAGTGGCACCACAAAGCTCTTTTCAAATTTGTGCAAAATCCGGTCACCTCAGGAAAGCTTTTTTTTTAGAACACAGTATAACACGGACGCTCACAAACACGCACGTACAAACACCCCTATGAACGCACGCACGCACACCCTACCCCTATGAGCACCTTCGAGAGACTGAGACGATATATCTTGAGGTTGACGAAGTCACCACTGGCGTATCGCTGTTGACGGGCACGTCACCTACCACTGAAAGCATAGCGCCGGTTAAATCCTGGAATAAATCCAGGTAAATGCAAACACCCACGTCAAGTCTAGGACTTGAACCTGGGTGGACTATTTCCACCACAAGGGACCTAACCACCAGAGCCAAGCTCTGTTTGCCACCTCAGGGAAGCTTGTAAGAATGGCATCAAGGTTTTGAATATGTTCTTTGTTAGGTGCCACAAATATTGCTGCATCGCCCGCATATAGAGGTTCTCAACAATCAACATGGTGTCATGGCCCCGAAGCTTGTGGAGGATGCCATGGTGAGTAGAAACGTCCAAGAATTGTGTGAGAGGGTTGATGGGCAGAACAACGAAGAGAAATGATAAGGGGTCCCATTGGTAGAGGCCACGTCCATGGGATATGGGAAAACCGACCACACCATTGAGGAGAACGCACGAGGTGGAGATCGAGATCGAGAGATATGCCAAAAGCTTTCTAGAATTCCAACGTTGGAGAAAGTCAAGAATATACTCCCATCAAAATGGAGTCAAAAACTTTAAGGTGTCAAGCTTGAAGAGTAGTGCCAGCACCTTTCCCCTATGAATAATTCTCGCTAAATTCTTGACATAAAGGAAAATTTCTTGGATGCTTCTTCTCTTGATAAAGGCACTTTGTGCATTGGACACGAGCTCGTTCATAAGAGGCGCAAGACGTAGGGCAAGGATCTTAGTCATGATTTTTGCAACGGCGTGAATAGACAGAAGGCTCGAAATGAGTCCAGCTTTGAATTAGCGAAGCCATCAACCGGCCAGGGGTTACAACAAGAGTTACAACACACAGAGACACACACGCACGCAAAGCGCACACCGAAAACCAAAACAGAAGACAACACATAAAACATCAAGCCGAAGTGCCAGTTTGATCCAAGATGAGGGAGCCTTGTCTTTAGTTGCACTGGAGCACGACCAAGTCCACACAGACAAACCTCCACTGCACCAAGACTTCAGCCCAAGGGAAAGACTCGATGACGGGTCGGCGACCTAGCGGAACTTGAGGATCCAAAGAAGAGGGGTATTATGATGACACCTCCAAGAAGGTGAATGGCGCGAGAACGCATCATCACGGTTGGCAGAGACCGAGGTCCTGCAAAGTTTTCACCACCGTTGGAGCTCGGGCAAGGTCCAGACAAACATAACATCATATCCTAGCGTTGGGATTGGCACACCCGCCAAATCTATGGCCAGACGCTGATATAGCAAAGCCCCCAAGGCGCTAGGAAAAACATCAGCTACCGCAACAAAATCGTCTAAAAGCAGCCATGCCGACATTGCAAGAGGAGTGTGACACCAACGAGAGGTCACAGGGTTATCCACAAAACACTACTAGAGAGGGTAGCTCGAAGCGAGGCCCCCAAGGGGAGCAGGATGAGGTGAAGGGACGGAGTCCATCACATCGAACAAGGGGGACATCATCCAGACGCCTTCAACAAGGGAACGACACCCGCAGGTGATGCCATCACCGGCACATGCCAACGCTATGTGCAACTTTCGCTGAGATCCAACCCAATCAAAGATCCAGACGCCGACGCGAGTACGTGGAGCGGACAAAGCAGAAATCACTACTGCATCACCAAAAGAAGTCACACTAGACCTATCCCCAACTAGATTCGCTCGCGCGCTGTCGAGCTTTCATTTCGCGCAAGGAATCAGATACTAGGCCTAAAACTTTAGAGCCCATTAATTAAGGCTTCACCAGTTTGTTCGTTCGTTTACAGACCACACGCCGAGGAGAACCGTACGACACGCCAGTTCTAGATGAGGCGGGTATTTAACCCGGTCAGAATGTCTGCAGCGTGCGTGGCGAGATGAGACTAAATTTCATCGCGCGGGTGACAACGCTGCTCTACTACTGCTGCGGACCTGCGGTGGGCCGACTCTGCTCTACTACTGCTGCGGTGGGCCAACGCTGCTCCTGTTAGGGTGCATGCATGCGTTGTATGCGTCGTAGGTATATTCCACCGGGAAGTCCATGCACTGCCTAGCTCGATGGATTTGCCTGATGAGTAAAATCCATCATTAGTAACTAAACTTGTTATGCTAAATCAATTCAGTCACCGTACTCAGCGAATACCATTTTACGGTCATCAAATACGCGTTGAAGTGTCACAGACGGTCACCGCTCAAAATGAGGTATTGTATTTGCTGACATGGCTATATGTGGGTCCCAAAGTCAGGTAACTTAACATTTAGTTGGAGAAAAACTGGAGGTCGTAGGGGGTTTTGTGCAAAACCATCGTCGACTACTTGACCAGGGCCGCGCAAGCAGATCGTTGACTGAGATTTTCCCTCGCCTCCAATCCTCTGCTCGACCCCCGTTCAGCGACCTACCGCCGGAGCTCCACCGCTGGTCGCGAGCTCCTTCGTTCAGCACTCTGCCGGTAGGCCCATCCGTTTCCGCTTATTTGCTTCCCCGGTTGTGTGTACTCAACATGATGCTTCGCCTCGTTCATATGGCGGCTTAGGATCCATGGTGATGGTCGGCAGCGTTGCCGATCATGCCGTTCGACAGGCCGAGCCCTCCCAGAGAGGTCTCCGGCCTCGTGAAGCTCTGGTCACCGCACCACACCAGTGACAGCAGCCTCTCCCTCGGCGGCTTCATCTCGATGGCAACGTCGGGTTGATTCTCCCGCGACGCGCCACTGAACAGCAGGACTAGGTGCTCGCCCAGGCCGGCAGCGTACTGGAGTGTGTTTAGCAGTAGGAGCGTACCGGATGTACTCAGTGGCAGGGTAACAAATTCCAGGGGACAGGAGCACAGGAGCAGATGGTGTTGGATGCGACACAAGCAGTGCTTCTACTTAAGATTGTATTAGTTCTGCTACAAGCGTTGTGTTCTGTATGAAGAAGTGAACTGATGGCTATTTCATCAAAGCAGTGTGTGGTGTTAGCTAATGTAGTTGTTGAATGGATGTAAATACTGAGCTTGTTTGGCTATTTGATCAAAGCAGTGTTGTTTGTGAAATGGATGAGTGTAAAACTGAGTTTTTTTTGCATCACCTTAACAGCTCACAGTCAGTTCAATCACATGAAAAACTCAGTCAGGCCAATCACATGAAAAACTTAGTCAATCACATGAACAACTCACAGTCGGGTCAAGCACTAAACTGGAACATTGCTTCAAATCACTGAGACTTGAGAGGCATTGTCATTGCAAAATACTTAACCTGACCTGATCTAGCACTAGACTAAAGAGCTACGAAGACTGAATAAAAAACCAACAATGCCAATGTAATGAGAAATATGTTTCAGTGAAACGGGAAGCACTAAGCAGTAATTTTGCAAACGGTTTCAAATCTGAAATAGGTAAGTGAAAAGGAGCTAGGAAGTCTGCAACAAGCAGTATACATTGTTTCCTGATAGTTCATCAAAATCCAAGTGGGCTACTGGTAAAATCAAATTTTTTATAGGAAAATGACCATGAGCTGAAAATCGAAATAATTACCAAGTTAGCATCCAAGATTTCAAATAGGGACATCAAAATAGGCTTTCAAATACAGATAACTCAAAGTAAATTTCACCGATAAATAAGAACAAATTATGTCATACCAAAATTCACTCTTTTCACATAGGATCCGGAATGAAGTTCGCCACAAAACCGCGCATCTGCATAGCATGCTAGACATCAAAACAAAAATAATTTTGCGAGATATACCGCATTACATAGTCTGCCATAAAGCTTAACACTAAACATTTTTCGTGGGAGCTCCGAACTCATCGAACATGTTGACCTTTTTGGCTTGCCGAGGGACATATGCAACCTGATCATCCGGAACATGAGTAGCTCTCTGTGCTCTATGGGCATCTATTTGAGCAGCTCTCTGTGCTTGTTTACGGGCCTCCTTTTGTTGAGCTGCAAGCTTCTTTGCTTCCATTTTTTTCTCCGCGGCTTCTTTCTTTTTTTCTCAGCTAATTCTTTTCTTACTTGTGCTATAAACTTCCTAGTCTCTTCTTTAGCCTTCTTGGTGAGCTCAGCATCTTGCCTTTGAGCCGGTGGTACTAGTAGGCTGTGTAGGTGCTCTTTTGTTGAGCAAGTTTTGTGCAGCTGAGATAAATGATGAATTAGGAGTAGGCCTCACTTCAATGTTCCTATGCACTGGCCTCTGCGAGTTGCAATGTACAAATTAGCAAGTCATGACTGACGAGCAAATGCAACGAATAATGCATTCAATTAGAACTAGCATAGATTAGGATTGACGAAATATGATCTTTCACTAACCTGGTCAATCAATTGGTTGACAAGTAGTTCTGGTTGGGTGCTGTTAACAATAGGGGTTTGGTCCTACAAGTGATATTTTTGTTATTCACAGGTTTAGTTTCAACATAGAGAAGTGAAAATGGAATGATCATCTAACCTGTGGTATGACAGGTTCTTCGTCAGCATTTTATCGAGCATTGACATTCTCCTGAGGTGCATTAGGTGGTGGTGCATTAGGTGGTGGAAGACCATCTTTAAAACATTTGCAACCAGCTCTGTTGTGATCTGGGAAACCACAGTAGCTGCAATGCATGATTACACCATGCCTTGACATTTTTTTACCTCCACCTCTCGCATCAACCTCTCCAGGAGCCTTCCTTCTGCTCTTTGTTGGTCGGCCAACATGTTTTGTGTACAGTGGTGGAGATATTGGAGGACCATGCATCTTTTGCCACTCTGTCCTGTCTAAGCATGGGAACACTATGTTTCCATAAGCTTTTTTGTGCATCTCCACTGAATAGCAGCTATCAACTAGTGTTGGCCAATGTCAACTAGAGTATTCATAAAATTAGTGCCCACTTCATCTATTATCTCCCTCAATCCATTCTTCTCTATAGTCAGCATTGGAATGCAATAAAAAACCTTCATTCTCCCTGCTAGCTCATACCCTATTTCTTCAATAATGTTCTCAAGCAACAAAGGAGACCACATCAGAGTGTCTACTTGATCCTAGTAGATAATGTGGCCATCAACATAAGATATGTTGCAACCATTGCCCACAAAAAATCCACCATGATTGATTTCAATTGTGAAATATGAACTACATCGACCTGCCAAATCAAAATTTCATATTTTAAGTACTGAATCCATGACTAGATATAGTCAGTCAACACTATGTTTTACCTACTGCAACCTTGAGTAAATGATAGCCAATTGCAAATCTCTGTGCACATCATCACTATATGATCTGGGTGAACAATTTCACTTCAAAGGATCCTTGTTTTATTTAAAACTGCTCCCAAACCTCACCCAAATCCCCTACTCAAATCATGCCAAACACCTTCCGTAAACAGCTAACACAAATCACGTACAGTATCCGAAATCAATCTACAGAAAAGTCATGGATGAGATTGACAACAATTGTGGGCTTACATACACGGGAGCGGGAGCTCCTTCCGGACGCCGATGGGGAGTCATCGCCACCACGGGGGAGCACGACGACAACACGCGCGCCTGACTCCCTCTCCGCCTCGATGTCGATGAAATCCACTGGCGATCCCCAGCGAGGGCAGCAAGGATCGCGACAGCGCCCCGGCGGTTACTGCTCCCTAACCCCTCACCTAGGAACGATCGGCAGGGTAGTATACTGGTGGAACACCTAGGCACTCAATGCTAGGATATTTAAGGGCTTAAACGCTAATAATCGCTAGCTGCTAATAACCTATAGGCTCATGTGACACTGGTAGTGGGTCTCCTGAATCCCCAAGTCAATCCATACAGAGGCTCGCATGGGCTAGTGACCGTCTGTGACACATCAACACGTATTTGATGACCGTAAAATTGTATTCACTAAGTACGGTGACTAAATTGACTTTGTCTGACAAGTTCAGTTATTGCCGATGGATTTAACTCTTTGCCTGATTGTGTACGGACGGAGTGATGAAATCTCATGCCTACCATGCACAGAACTAATACAGTGCAACGTCAATCACTTATGTGTTTTCTTCACCGTTCACATGGATTTGAACTAACGCATAACTTTATGAGAAATTTTACACTTGTTATTAAAAAAAATCAGGATACTAATTTTAGTGTATGAGTAAGCAATGGAACGAAAATCCGAACGGTGCATAAAACACATGTATGGAAGCGACGACACATTTTAAAAAAAGCAAGTGTCTCAGAAACACATCACGTCTACTCAGGGAATAAAAATATTGAACCTGAGAATAAATCTCGTCTATTCGGGGAACATAAATATCACGGAGGAACACACATCATCAGGGGCGGAGCCAGGATTTGACTATAGGGGGGGCGAGGACGACAACTGCCACTGGATAGTGTAGAAGATTTTTTTTGTTACACAACTGATCGGCACACAAGATAGTATAACACGATTCATGATATCTCAAATATAATATCATTATCAAAATATGACAATTACACAAATCATTTGTGTCTTTTCATCATCATTGTTGAAGTTTTTTTGGAAAAATAAATTGTTCTACTCAATGGTCATATATAAATCTATTTATAATTTTCTATTCGATCTGATAAAAAATTAACTAACCAGTAGTCAATATACACGACATATACCTTAGTCAGGCGAGGCACTATTGATTGGAGACCAGCTCTGATCTGCATAGGCGCTACACGGAGAAGCCCCGGAGGAGCTAGCACCCAGGCAGCCATGCCGCATCTGGACCTGATCCGGTCGCGGTGGCGTATGTAGGCGGCGAGCGGCGGACGGCGGCGTCTTAGCAGCGAGATGCAGGCATAGGGACCCATGGTTTGATCAATTGAGGATCGATCGATCTGCTAATTTCATTGGACCGAATCTGTATGGGCAGGTACGGAGCAACTTTCATCCAGGTAAACAACGATATGCGGGCTCTAATGGGCTTTTACTTAAGGACGGCTAATTAATCTACGTCCATTAGCGCGAAATACCAGTAGTATATACTAGTATCGTAAGCTAGGAAATGTTGAGGGGGGCGATACATTGGGGGGGGGGGGGTCTAGCCCCTGCTCGCCCCCCCCCTCCCTCCGCCCCTGCACATCATGTATACTCATGGAATAAGAATATTGTGTTTGAGGAACAAATATCGTCAATGCATGGAACAAGAATATGGCGTATGAGGAACAAATCTCATCCACCCGAGGACCAAAATAGGGAATAAAACCAAAACATAACAGTGAACAGAGAAACATACAGCTAGGAACCATAATTTCGTGGAACTAATTTCTTTGGAACAAAAATCTTCATGAAAAAATGAACGGATCACTATACACTAGGGAATAATACAGATAGAGAGCTCAAACTAAGGGAGAAAAAACTCTAGATAGAGGGGAACAACAACCTAGACAGAGGGGAATAACAACCTAGACAGAAGGGAACAACATGCTAGACAGTGGAGAACAACAACCTACACGGAAGGGAATAAGAACGTGAACGGAGGGGAACATACTATATGGTGGGGAACAACGACCTACACGCAGGGGAACAACGGCCCATACGGAAGGGAACAACATTCTAGATGGAGGAGAATAACTTGAACACAAGGGAATGATAGCCTAGACTCTAGGAACGACATCCTAGACGTAGGGGAACAAGACTATACACAGAGGGGAACAAGAGCCTAAACAGAGAGAAACAACAACCTAGACGGAGGGGAACACTAACTTGGACGGAGAGGAACACTAACCTAGACAGAGGGGAACAACATTTCAGACGATGGGGAACAACATACTACACAGAAGGAAACAAGAGCGTGGACGGAGGGGAACAACATCCTAGACAGTGGGGAACAACACCATATACGGAGAGGATAAGAGCCTAGACAGATGGGAACAAGAAAATGGACGGAGGGGAACAACAAGATGTAGGGGAACAATAGTCTAGACGGTAGGGAACAACAGCCTACACATAAGAGAACAAAAGCCTAGACGGAGGGGAACAAAATCCTAGACGGTGAGGAACAACAACCTAGACAACCTTGATGGATGGGAACAAGAGCCTTGACGCAAGGGAACATCGGCTTTGCCGAAGGGGAATGAGAGTTTGACAAAGGAGATGAAGAACTTAGAAGGAGGAGAACAAAATTTTAAATATAGTGAAACAAGTGTTTAAATGAAGAGGAAGAAACCATTAGAGAAAGAAAATAAGTAAACCATATGGAAAATTCCTACTAAAGACATTAAAAAATAAAATTAAAGTAAAATCATGTAAAAGAAAAGAAAATAATGTAGTGTAGAAAAGAATCTAAGAAAGAAGAAAGAATGGTAAAGAAAGAAAATGAAAAGAAAAACATGGGAAAAACAAATATGGAAGGAAAATAAGAATCATATCTAAGAGGCTCAGGTCACGAGAAAAAAGCCATGGTAAACAAAGAAAGAACTAAGAGCATCTCCAGTCGCGTCCCCCAAACCGTCCCCCAAACCGCGCCGGATCGAGCGTTTGGGGGACGTGTTTTGTTCGTGCCGCGTTTGGGGGACGTCGCTCCCCAGCCGCGTCCCCCAAACGCCGCCCCCAAACATTAAAAGTATTTTTTTTGGCTAGAAAGAAACTATTTAATAATATTCAAATCGGTTGAACATAAACAAATTATATATAAAACTTCGAAAAAATATAATTAAATACATATAAACTATCTACTTCTTCTTCTTCGCCGATGGCCCCGCCTCGTCGTCGTCATCGCGGTGGCGCTTCCTGCTCGTCACCTCTTCCGAAGAGGCGGTGTCGGCGCTCGACGCGTCGTCGTCGCCGGTGCTCGTCGGCTGCGCCTTGGCCTTGGCCTTGGCCTTGGCCTTGGCGGCCTTCGCCTTGGCCGCCTTCGCCTTCGCACGGGCCACCGCCGCCGCCGCGGCCTCGCTCTCTTCTTCCTCCTCCTCCCAGCCCAGCCATTCCTCCTCGCTGTCAACTGGGGCGGGGAATCGTCGCCGCCGCTCGGCGTCCCGGCTTTGTCCCACCAATGGCGCCAGCCGCGGGCTTTCCTCGCCTGGAGGTGTCGGACGGGAGCCGGGAGATGTAGCTCATCGTCGCCGGAGGTGTCGGATGGAGGCTTGGATGAATGACGGCGTACGTACGGGTCTTATTGAGCGCGGATGAACGGCGGCGCAGAAGTCGAAGAGAGCAGCGGTTGCTCTTCCGAGGAGTCGGTGCTCCATTCCGGCGGGGTTGGCGCGTCGTCGACGCGGTTGCCAATGCGACAATTCCGCTTCCTGTCAACTGCACCGTCGCTACGTATGTGGCGGTTGAGCGTCCGAGCCGCTGACGGGTCGGCCCCGCGCCTCCTCGCCTCTCATTTCGTTGTGTCCGGCGTGCCCGGTGCGTCCCCTGTGGGACGGGGACGGGCTCGGGACGCCGGACACTGTATCGGGGCGCGCCGGACAAAAAAGGGCTGTGGGGCGCGCGGCTGGAACGTTTTTTTGTCCGGCGCGCCCCAAATCCCTTTGGGGGACGGTTTGGGGGACACGACTGGAGATGCTCTAAGAGCGTTTTCCTTTGTTTTTGAAATTCCGCTCTTAAAGATAAATCAAATAAGTTGGTCCGCATTATTAATCAAATATCACATTATTAGACCAGCGGCAGTAACCACTATCGAACGGCAATCCCTGCGATCGAATCCTGGCTCGTACGTATTTTTCTCGGCTTTTTCGGTCGTGCTCTCCACAGATGGGCCGGCCCATCAGTACGTCCCCTTCAGCGAAACCAAGGCTCCGCGGCGCGCGCGCTAGCGAGTTTTTTCTGCGGAGGCACCATCAACCGCCGCCACCACGCCCTACTCTCACAAGGCGCGTCGGCCAGGGCCAGGACCGGTGCCTTCCGTCGCCGCAGATCGAACCCGCCCCGATGGGATCCAATCGGCGCGCGCAAGAGAGGAAGACCGCCGCCGCTAGCACCGCCCGGGCTTTGCCCGGCGGCGGAGGTGGGGAAAGGGAGGAGGCGCCCCGATCGCCCTTGGGGAGGGGCGACGGGAGCGGGGGAGCGCCGAGAGAATCTTTGTGTATGTAACCCCCGCAACGGCGTGAATCAACCTAATTGGTCTAAAATCGGAGATGTCTTCCTCTTCCTTCTTTGGTATGAAGAGCAATATTTGCGGCGTGTTTGAGCTATGCACCAACTGCATCTGCACATTGTCATCCTGCACGCAAATTAGCAGATTTCCCCACCAATATATGTCGCAAATGCCAAGATTACATCAACAATCTACACAAAAGCCTCTCACTTCCTGCAGTTAAAAGCATCACTACTCCTCCTACAGTCGAAACTACAGTAAACACCAAAATTAACGGTACAGCCTGGCTAGGCACGACACGCGCGCGCGCCCTTGATCGATCGATCCTGCTACAACTGGATGGTGACTCCCCTGGCGCCCATGCCGGCGAGCCGCTGCTCGGCGGTGCCCATCTCCCTCTCCCCGCCGGCGCCTCCCCTGGACACGTCGTGGCGCGTGGCGTCGAACTTCTCGCCGTCGCCCCACAGCGCGTAGGCCTCCTCCCCGTGCGCGGCGTCGTCGCCGATCATGAGCTGGTCGTCGGGCATCCGGAGCGGGATGAAGAGGCCGATGCCGAGCAGGATGAGCGTGGTGACCACGAGGTTCCACACGATGACGAAGGCCGCGCCGGCCAGCTGCTTGCCGACCTGCCCGATGCCGCCGCCGTAGAAGGCGCCCTTGGACCCCGGCACGGGGGACTCCATCGCCATCAGCTCGGGCGTGGCCAGGAGCCCCGTGAGGACGCCGCCCAGGAGCCCCGCTACCGCGTGGGTGTGGAAGACGGCCAGCGTGTCGTCGACCTTCATCAGCAGCGTGGACTTCTTGTGCAGGATCATCATGCTGAACCACGGCACGCTGCCGGCGCACATGCCCATGATCACGGCCGCCCACGTCTGCACCAGCCCTGTAGCAAATTACATGTCAGAAAACGATGCTCTTGGCAGCGAATACAGGAATACATTTTATTCAGATCAACTTTCAGTCGATGTCAGCTACGATAGACAAGAACAGGACGCGCTGAAGCTTCTACGACTTTTGACGCTCTCCTAATTTGACTTTCTGCCGCTAGTAGTTCACAACAACGCATTTTGATTGATTGATTAATTGCAAAGAGGAATAGCTCTGCGTCTGTCCGTACGTACCTGCGCCGGGGGTGATGCAGACGAGGCCGGTCATCATGCCCTGGACGGCGCCGATGACGGACGGCTTGCCGAAGAAGATGACGTCGAGGCACGTCCACGTGAGCAGGCTCGTCGCCGCGCTGACGTTGGTGTTGAGTACGGCTATCGACGCCGTGATGTTGGCGGCGTACGGCGCGCCGCCGTTGAACCCGGCCCACCCCATCCACAGCAGCCCGCCGCCGGCGATCATGAGCAAGATGTTGTTCGGGGAGAAGCGTTCGCGGTCGCTCTTCAGCCTCGGGCCCACCTGTCAGCCAGCCGCAGTTTATACATGGTTAGTGATCAGCCATCGACGGCGTGCTGCAAACTGAGCAGCAGTTCGGCACTACGGGCTCGTTTTCTGAAGCTCGTGCGATCAAATCGAATTACAGAAGCAACAGTGAATAAATTACAGTAATTCAAAAACTAGATCTACTGAATGTGTAGCTAGTCTTTTTCTTTGAACTGAATTTTGTGACTAGTCATAACCGTGTTGGGGAACTTGTACCACACCGATTGGATAACGCGACTGACAGCGCCATGGGATATTTTGCAGGCTTAATTTTGACCCATCACCATCAGATAATAAATTTGGACCTGCAGTACTAGTTCAAGTTGCCTCATATGAAATTGACATTTTTCTTTCTTGCATCGGCTACACCCGTTGCTGCTGCAAGACGACACAGCGATCGAGACCTGGAGCGACAGGAGACACCACACACGGGGTCTTCGGTGTTGCCATGACCGACGCACTCAGCCTACCAGCTTAGCCGAAGCTAACGACATGGTCCAGCTCGTTCACACGTTCCATGAGAATATGAGATGAAAGGGGGTTTCTTCTTAGACCCCTTTTTTGGGTGCTTGCAGCTATCAGCGGAATAATACTTATGCTAACTGTTACTCTGAACATGTGACTGCCCAAATAAAGAAGAAAGAAAAGGAAATCTACAAGGACTTATGGAGAAATATTACTAGTTTCTTCCAAGATGACTTACTTTTAGAAACCTTCCAAGATTTACTTTGAACACATGTGGAGAATAAATTCCAGTCCAGACATTATATATACTAGCAAAGATTGTAGAGTAGTAGCAGTAGTTTATTGTGTGTTTGTTTTGCAGTAGTGATGTTTATTCTCATGGTGACATGGGCATGGCATCGCAACGAGGAATCCACGATGCTTGTGCAGCAGCTGGGTCAAACTACTTGGGCTAGCAACGAGTAGCACCACCTAACACGTCGCCGTTCCGACCAGGACATCGACCAAAAATGAGGAAAAGCAAGCAACGAGAATGCATACCCAGTAGGCGGCGGTGAAGCCGGCGATGCCGGAGGAGAGGTGGATGACGTATCCGCCGGAGTAGTCGATGACGCCCCAGTGGTAGAGGAAGCCGCCGCCCCAGAGGCTAAACGCGCCGACCGTGTACGACAGCAGCAGCCAGAGCGGCGTGAAGGCCATCCAGGCCTTGATGTTCATCCGCCCCAGCACGGACCCCGCGAGGAGGATGAGCGTGATGGCGGCGAACTCGAACTGGAACAGCACCAGCGTCGCCTCCGGGTAGAAGGGCTCGGCGGCGGGCGTGCCGTTCTCGCCGCCGTGCGCCGTCGCCGACAGCCTCGCGCGGCCCGTGAGGTAGCCCTGCGAGAGCGCCACCCCGGCCTTGCCCCAGAAGGGCAGCAGCCGCTCGCCGAAGGCCATGCGGAAGCCGACGAGGACCCAGACGAGGAGGGAGGAGGCGTAGGCGTAGAGCGCCATGAAGGCGGAGTTGACGGCCCACTTCTTCTTCACGATGCTGCCGTAGAGGACGACGAGGCCCGGCATGGACTGGATGCCCACGAACGTCGCCGCCGTCAGCTGCCACGCGTTGTCGCCCTTGTTCAGCCACTCCGGCACCGCCGGGAGGTCCGCCGCGTACGCGCCCACGGCCGCCGCCGCGGCCGCCGCCGCAACAGCCATCTCGGGCGACGAGCGCGCTTGCCGGTGCCCGGGAGGTTTGGGGAGACGCGCGCGGGTTTGGTCTGGTGGCCGGGGCGCTGCTTGGCAGGCGTCGAGGCCGCGCGCGCTCGTTTAATAGGAGCATTCGCCGATCAAGTTGAAACCGTTTAATAAGATCATCATCCACCTGTCAGTCGTGTCACTTGAGCCAGGGCTCTGGCCCCACAGGTCATAGTCAGACCGCGTGAAATTTTCAACTATTTCTGACCTGATGATGGTCTCGTGTTTACGGCAACCATGGCGTACTGTTTGGGCTGTACGCAATAGCACGATTTGCTAAGTGATCAAGTGGTTAGGAGGAGCGCTAATTCAAATTAACGAGATCGAGTTCGTGATGCGCATGAAGGAGCCAATGAAGGGGACACGATCCAGGCAGCCTCCGGGTCAACCAGGGCAGCCACGAATGGACCATTGGATGTGGCGTGTTGCGTGGTGCACTTTTCATTCATTCCTTAAATAAACGGTTGTGTACACTAAAAAAAACTATGTCGATCTAGAAAATAGGAAAATATGGACGAGGCCTTCAAGATGCAAATTCTTCGTTTGGCTAGTCTTGCAAAATAGAGTTTAGACGGCGGATCGATTGGAGCACCGTGGTTGGCCAACACTATTAGGAAAACCCTTATAGGTGGAGCTTAGTTCTGTGGCGCACCATTAAAAATGCGCCACAGAAAGTTATTTTGTGACGCATCAGGCAAGCTGCGCCACAGAAATAGCTTAGTTTTGTGGCGCACCAGGGAACCGTGCGCCACAAAAACTTAGTGGGGCCCACACCCTGTCACCACCAATTATTAGTGTAGGTATTTCTGTGGCGCACATGGCGTGCCTGCGCCACGTAACTACTCGCTTCGTGGCGCACTTGCTTCGGTGCGCCACGGAAGTAGTTGATTCTCGTGGCGCACTTGTTCTGGTGCGCCACAGAACTAAGGGAACTTATATCATCCCGTGCCCTCCCCCGCCCACGCATGTTCACCTCTCTTCCGATCCGTACCGCCTCTCCCCTCTCCCCTCTCCTCCGATCCGTACCGCCACGCGCCGCCATGGTCGCCGCCGTCGCCGTCGCCGCCGCCTTCCTCCGCGAAGGCCGCATGCCGCCACGCTCCTCCCATCCCCGCCACCTGCAGCACAAGCTGCCGCTACGGCGAGGAGGGGCCGCCGCGAGGAGTGGCCGCCGTCGCGTCAAGGTGGAGGAGCCGCCGCGTCCCTCCTCCTCCTCCACCCCTCGCCGTCATCTTCAACCTCCTCCTCCACCCCCGTCGTCGGTGATCTCTCTACCCTCCCCTCCCCTCCCTCTTAATTCCTCTCCCGCGCGAGCACAAGGTGCTCGACGAAATGCTCGCGTGCTCGCTCTAGTTGTGCTCGTCGTTGTTGTTGCTGTGCTACCGGCCGATGTTGCTCGTTGATGTGCTACTCGGATGCAATCTATCTATCTATCCTAGCTTGCTCGTCATTGTTGCCTGTCATTGTCCTGGTGAACTATTGTTGCTATTGCTTGTGTGTGCATGCTCTAAATGGTCAAATGATCTCATGTGCTAGTGATTTACTTACTGGCTCATTGCTCATGCCTTTTACTTAATGTCCTATGCTATTGCTATGTCTCTGTAGCATGCTGGAGGGTTTTAGTGATGTGCCTTGATGCTTCCATAGCATCCTGGTATGATTGTTGTTGCCAGATAATTGGATGAACTGCTTATGCAATAATGATTCCTTTGATGTGTTATTGAAGCTTGGATGGAAGCCAACTAGTGTTGGGTACCCTAGCTTTGTTTTGAACTCAACTGAGTAATGAGAAATTTCTAATTCTTGTTGGCTTGGATGAATTTGTTGTGCTCAGTGAGGTTAACTATTAATCTTGATGGCTCATTAGTTTTCTGGACCCCAAGTTTTCTGGACCCCTGATCATTTACTTGATGGATTCTTGTGAGCTTATGGTATGCTTATAATGCTCTGATTAGTGGGGATGCTTACTCGGATCATGTGCATATAGTTCATATAGTTCCCTAAAAATAAAGAATGCTCCCCGGCCGGATGCTTGATGTCTTAGCTCAGCCAATGATGCAAAGGCTGAGGCAAAAATTTGGATAAGAACAGATACTAAAATGTGTGATTTAAATGGAATGCTTATGATGGTATACTAAAATAGTGTTGGAGATATGCCCAAGAGGCAATAATAAAATGGTTATTATAATATATCTTTGTGTTTATGATAATGTTTACATACCATGCTATAATTGTATTAACCGAAACATTGATACATGTGTGTTATGTGAACAACAAAGAGTCCCTAGTAAGCCTCTTGTATAACTAGCTTGTTGATTAATAGATGATCATGGTTTCGTGATCATGAACATTGGATGTTATTAATAACAAGATTATGTCATTATATGAATGATGTAATGGACACACCCAATTAAGCGTAGCATAAGATCACGTCATTAAGTTATTTGCTATAAGCTTTCGATACATAGTTACCTAGTCCTTTCGACCATGAGATCATGTAAATCACTTATACCGGAAAGGTACTTTGATTACATCAAATGCCACTGCGTAAATGGGTGGTTATAAAGGTGGGATTAAGTATCCGGAAAGTATGAGTTGAGGCATATGGATCAACATGCAGTGGGATTTGTCCATCCCGATGACGGATAGATATACTCTGGGCCCTCTCGGTGGAATGTCGTCTATATTAGCTTGCAAGCATATGAATGGTTCATAAGAGACCACATACCACGGTACGAGTAAAGAGTACTTGTCAGGAGATGAGGTTGAACAAGGTATAGAGATACCGATGATCAAACCTCGGACAAGTAAAATATCGTGTGACAAAGGGAATTGGTATCGTATGTAAATGGTTCAGTCGATCACTAAAGTCATCGTTGAATATGTGGGAGCCATTATGGATCTCCAGATCCCGCTATTGGTTATTGGTCAGAGAGAGGTCTCAACCATGTCTGCATAGTTCGCGAACCGTAGGGTGACACACTTAAGGTTTGATATCGTTTAAGTAGATATGGAATATGGAATGGAGTTCGAAGTTTTGTTCGGAGTCTCGGATGGGGTCCAGGACATCACGAGGAGGTCCGGAATGGTCCGGAGAATAAGATTCATATATAGGAAGTCATATTCCAAGTTTGGAAATGATCCGGTGCATTTATGGCAGGTTCTAGAAGGTTCTAGAAAAGTCCGGAAGAAATCACCATGGAAAGTGGAGTCCCGGAGGGACTCCACCTTGCATGACCAGCCAAACCCTAAGGGGTGGAGTCCCAGGTGGACTCCACCATAGGTGGCCGGCCACCCCACCTAAGGAAAAGGTGGGAGTCCCACCTTGGGTAGGATTCCCCCCTTGAGTAGGTTTCCCACCTATGGGAGGTTTTGTTGTTGGGGTCTTATTCGAAGACTTGGACTACAACTCTTGGGGATTTCCACCTATATAATGAGGAGGAGAGGGAGGGGGCAGCCACTCTTGGCCGCACCACCTAAGGGCTGCCCATGGCCGGCGCCCTAGCCACCCCCTCTCCCCAAACCCTAGCCTCTCCTCCTCCACATAATACTCCCGCAGCGCATAGGCGAAGCCCTGCCGGAGTTCTCCACTACCACCGCCACCACGCCGTCGTGCTGCCGGGATTCCGAGGAGGATCTACTACTTCCGCTGCCCGCTGGAACGGGGAGAAGGACGTCTTCTTCATCAACACCGAACGTGTGACCGAGTACGGAGGTGCTGCCCGATTGTGGCACCGTGATCAAGATCTTCTACGCGCTTTTGCAAGCGGCAAGTGATCGTCTACCGCAGCAACAAGAGCCAACTCGTGTAGGCTTTGGAAATCTTCAAGGGTGAGTCTCGATCATCCCCTCGTTGCTCCCGTCTTCTAGATTGCATCTTGGCTTGGATTGCGTTCTCGCGGTAGGAAATTTTTTGTTTTCTATGCAACGAATCCCTACAAATAGAGATATTCACATTAGGGAATCATGTAAATGAATGCCACTGTGGTATCCTTTGAAGAAAATGGGATGTTTCTGATGGTTTAAAAGACTAGGTGATGCTAGGTTATTAAGTTGGCTGTCAAGGTTGGTTTTATCTCGGTTAAGTTGGATAGGCTATGTGTTCTTGCTTACTTATGCATATCCATCTCTACTCGGATTGACTAGCTCGGGCTTGGCCTCTCTTCTTACAGCATCACTTGGTTACTACCAAGTGAAGAATAATCCCTTATGGTACCCCGAGCTTTGTTTTGAACTCAAGTGAGTAATGATAAATTTCTATTTCTTGTTGGCTTTGATGAAAATAGAGATATCCACAAGTAGGGGATCATGTAAATGAATGCCACCGTGGTGTCCTTTGAAGAAAAAGGATCTGTTTCGATGGTTTTAAAAGGCTAGGTGGTGCTAGGTGATTAAGTTGGCTACCAAGACTTGTCTCATCTCGGTTAGCTGGGATATGCTATGTGTTGTTGCTTCTTTAGGCATATCTATCACTTACTCGGATTTACTTGGTTCTTGATTGGCCTCTCTTTTGCCAGCATCACTTGGTCTATATACCAAGTGATGAATAATCCCTTTGGAGCATCTGCTCCATGCATGCTATGTGTGTTTGAGCATCTTGACTTATAGCACCATGGTTGCTGGTTTGGTGGTGTTTTTGTACTTGCCGATGATTAGATGGTTGGTCGATCACTCGTACACTCGGGGGTGGAGCAAGTGAGCCTGGTGTGATGGCACAAATATCAATATCTTGTGCATCCTACCCGGCCTCACTTACTCCATCCCTGGATGTTAGTATTTGTTTCGACCAACAAAATATGAGGCATTCCATTTAGTTCATACTAGCTACTTCTTAATTGCATTGGCCTTTCTTCCATTTTAGTGCCGATGATTAAATTGTTCGGTCACTTGTACACTCTGGGGTGGGGCCACTGAGCCTGGTGCGATGGCACAAATATCAATCTCTTGTGCATCCTACCCGGCCTCGCCGACCCCATCCCCGAATGTTAATATTTCTTTCGACCAACAAAGTATGAGGCATATGATATCTAGTTGAGATACCACTTGGCTCTTTCTTCCATTTTAGTGCCGATGATTAGAATGTTTGGTCACCTATACGCCGCAATATACTTTGTAGACGGGCCCCCTTTCCCCGGCCGCCGTTCCGTGAACGAGTCTTTGACGAGACAACAACGCCGACCTGCCTCTCCGGCGCAGAACCACGCCAGTCCCAGCCGCCTCTCTTGTGGCCGCGTCTCCCGCGCCCTGCACTCTTCGCCTTCTTGCCCGGTGAACAATAGACTGATTGTTGGAATAAGGAAGCCGATGACGGCTGATACGTCCAATTTGCATCACTATTTTATATCATAATTTGCTGTTATTCATTGATATATTTCATATTTGGATACAATACTTATGTTATTTCATCTATTTTGCATGTTTCATCATTATTGGAGGATCAAGCACCGGAGCCGAGGATTCTCGCTGGAAAAAGCACCGTCGAACGCATTATTTCGGAAGATCAACCGTGGAAGGAAATTATACCAAAAATCCTATTTTTCAAGATGACGAAGGAAGCCGAAGGAGGAGCCAGTCGGACCCGGGGTGGGCCCAGACCATAGGGCGGCGCGGCCCATGGCCCGGCCGCGCCACCATGTGGTGTGGGGGCCCCACAGCCCCTTTCGCCTCCTTTTCTTCGCGAAACCCTTCGTCCCGAAAACCTAAGCCACGCGAGGGTACCTCGCGAAGAGTTACAGCCGCCTCGCGGGCGGAGAACACCAGAGAGAAAAGAGCTCTCCGGTGGGCAGGAATCCGCCGGGGAAATTCCCTCCGGGAGGGGGAAATCGACGCCATCGTCACCGTCATCGAGCTGGACATCATCTCCATCACCATCATCATCATCATCATCTCCACCATCATCAACGCCGTCTCCACCGCTGGACATCGTCACCGCCGTAGCAATTTGGGTTTGATCTTGATTGTTTGATAGGGGAAACTCTCCCGGTATCGATCTCTACTTGTTGTTGATGCTATTGAGTGAAACCATTGAACCAAGTTTATGTTCAGATTGTTATTCATCATCATATCACCTCCGATCATGTTCCATATGATGTCTCGTGAGTAGTTCGTTTAGTTCTTGAGGACATGGGTGAAGTCTAAATGTTAGTAGTGAACTATGGTTGAGTAATATTCAATGGTATGATATTTAAGTTGTGGTGTTATTCTTCTAGTGGTGTCATGTGAACGTCGACTACATGACACTTCACCATTTATGGGCCTAGGGGAATGCATCTTGTATTCGTTTGCCAATTGCGGGGTTGCCGGAGTGACGAAACCTAAACCCCGTTGGTATATCGATGCGAGGAGGGATCGCAGGATCTCGAGTTTAAGGTCTGTGGTTAGATTTATTCTTAATTACTTTCTTGTAGTTGCGGATGCTTGCAAGGGGTATAATCACAAGTATGTATTAGTCCTAGGAAGGGCGGTACATTAGCATAGGTTCACCCACACAACACTTATCATAACAATGAAGATTATTTAGCCGTATGTAGCGAAAGCACTAGACTAAAATCCCGTGTGTCCTCGAGAACGTTTGGTCATTATAAGTAAACAAACCGGCTTGTCCTTTGTGCTAAAAAGGATTGGGCCACTCGCTGCAATTGTTACTCTCGCACTTTACTTACTCGTACTTTATTCAACTGTTACATCAAAACCCCCTGAATATTTGTCTGTGAGCATTTACAGTGAATCCTTCATCGAAACTGCTTGTCAACACCTTCTGCTCCTCGTTGGGATCGACATTCTTACTTATCGGAAATACTACGATACACCCCCTATACTTGTGGGTCATCAAGACTATTTTCTGGCGCCGTTGCCGGGGAGTGAAGCGTTATTGGTAAGTGGAATTGGTAAGGAAAACCTTTACTGTTTGTGCTGATTTTATTTCTGCCTGTCGCTATAAGTCATTATGGAGAGATCTTCTCTTCAATTTTTATTTGGGAAATCTACTACTACTGCAACGGTAGTGGATGAGGCGCCAGGTGAGGAAGTGATACCATATAAAATACCTATGAAAATTATTGAACGCGTTATGGATAACCGCTATGAAGGGGATGGAACTGTCCACCCTGGAGATCATTTATTGTTCTTACATGAATTATGCGGTTTATTCAAGTGTGCAGGTATTGCTATGGATGAAGTGAGGAAGAAACTATTCTCTTTATCGCTGTCCGGTAAGGCGGCGCATTGGTATAAATTACTGGATAATGGGGATTCTCTTGAATGGAATGATATTGTGCCCCGGTTTTATTCTAAGTTCTATCCTCCAAGTGAAATCCATAAGGATCGGAATCGCATATATAATTTTTGGCCTCATGATGGAGAGAGTATTGCCCAAGCTTGGGGAGATTGAAGTCTTTAATGCTCAAATGCCCCATTCATGAGCTTCCTGGTAATGTTATTATTGATAATTTCTATGCAAGACTTTCTTTTCAAGACAAGACCTTGCTGGATACTTCTTGTTCTGGATCATTTACACGCAACAAAGAAGAGTTTAAAAGGGATCTTCTTGATCGGATCCAAGAAAATACGAAGGTTGGGAGAACGACAAGGATAGAGAATCAGGTATAATTTATGATTATAAATGCATTGAAGCTTTTATGGATACTCGATAAATTTCGTAATATGAGTGCTACATATGGTCTTGATTCTCAAGTTGCTACAAATCTTTATAAAGCTTTTGCCTCTCATTATGAATTGCCTAAGAAGAATTTTGATAAGTATCATGAACCGTATAAAGATAAAATTGATTCATCTATTAATAAATGCTTTGTAGTTGAAACTGCTGATCATGTTATTCCTGAAGCTTATATTGAAAAAACTCCTTTCCCTGCTAAAATGAAGGAGTACTCGTTATAAATAGTGCGGTTCATAAAAGTGAAAAGAAACCCGTAGAACCCGAAGAACAAATAAAAGTTGAACCTGCTCGTTGCAATAGTTAAAGATCTTGTGACCGAAAATGTGGAGGATGGTCATATTATTTTCTGTGAAGATGCTTCTAATATTGTTTCACATCCTAATAAACCCAAACAAGCTAGTGTTCCTATGCTATCTGTTAGAATTGGTGATCATTGCTATTATGGATTATGTGATATTGGTGCAAGTGTTAGTGCTATTCCTTATGAGCTTTACACGGAGATTATGCACGAAATTGATTCTTGTGAACTTGAAGATATTGATGTGGTTATTCAGCTGGCTAATAGAGAAACTATTTCTCCAATTGGTATTGTTCGAGATGTGGAAGTTCTATGCGGTAAGATTAAATATCCTGCTGACTTTTTGGTACTTGGTTCTCGCTTGCTAGTGATTATTGTCCTATTATTTTTGGTAGACCTTTTCTAAATACTTGTGGAGCTATTATAGATTGCAAGAAAGAGAAAATTTTGACTAAATTTGCTGGTGAATCTTATGAGTTTAACTTCTCTAAATTTACCAAAACTCCTTATAAAGCTGATTTGCCTAGTGATGATTTTAAAATGGAGCAGTGTGCATCTATTGTTCTTGTTCCTAACAATCCTTTGCAGCAACATTTGGAGGATAGCGAGAGTGAAGTTTTTAGGAAAGAAAGAGATGAGCTTGAGGAAATTTTTCTTCGCCAACCTATTCTCAAGCATGATTTACCGGTGGAAGATTTGGGTACAACACCGCCACCAAAGGAAGATCCTGTTTTTGATTTAAAGCCTTTGCCCGATAATCTTAAATATGCTCATATTGATGATAAGAAAATATATCCTGTTATTATTAGTTCTAAGCTTTCAGAGATTGAGGAAGAAAGGTTATTGGAAATATTGAAGAAGCACCGAGGAGCTATTGGCTATACTCTTGATGATTTGAAGGGGATTTCTCCTTCTATTTGCCAACATGCTATTAATATGGAAGATGATGCAAAGCCTGTTGTTGAACCTCAGCGTCGTCTAATTCCGAAGATGAAGGAAGTGGTAAGGAATGAGGTATTAAGACTTCTTGAAGCTGGTATTATATATCCTATTGCTGATAGTAGATGGGTTAGTCCTGTGCATTGCGTTCTCAAGAAAGGAGGAATGACTGTTGTGCCTAATGATAATGATGAGCTCATCCCTCAAAGAGTAGTTGTAGGGTATAGAATGTGCATTGATTTTCGGAAAGTTAATAAAGTTACTAAGAAAGATCATTACCCTTTACCATTTATTGATCAAATGTTAGAAAGATTGTCTAAAAATACTCATTTTTGTTTTCTTGATGGTTATTCTGGGTTTTCACAAATTGCTGTTAAAGCTAAAGATCAAGAGAAAACTACTTTTACTTGTCCCTATGGAACTTATGCTTATAGACGCATGCCTTTTGGTTTATGTAATGCTCCTGCTACTTTTCAAAGATGCATGTCTGCTATTTTTCATGGCTTTTGTGAGAGTATTGTGGAAGTATTCATGGATGATTTTTCCGTCTATGGGAATTCTTTTGATAGTTGCTTGCGAAACCTTGATAAAGTTTTGCGAGAGATGTGAAGAAACTAACCTTGTTCTTAATTGGGAGAAATGCCACTTTATGGTTAATGAAGGAATTGTATTGGGACATAAAATTTACGAGAGAGGTATTGAAGTTGATAGAGCTAAAGTTGAAGCAATTGAGAAGATGCCCTATCCTAGGGATGTTAAAGGTATTCGTAGTGTTCTTGGTCATGCTGGGTTTTATAGGAGATTTATTAAAGATTTCTCCAAGATTTCAAAACCTCTTACTAATCTTCTTCAAAAAGACGTACCTTTTGTTTTTGATGATGATTGTAAGGAAGCTTTTGAAACTTTAAAGAAAGCCTTAACAACTGCTCCTATAGTTGAACCTCCTGATTGGAACTTACCCTTTGAAATTATGTGTGATGCTAGTGATTTTGCTGTAGGCGTTGTTCTTGGATAGCGAGTAGATAAAAAACTGAATGTTATTCATTATGCTAGTAAAACTCTTGATGCTGCTCAAAGAAATTATGCTACGACTGAAAAAGAATTATTAGTCTGTAGTCTTTGCTTGTGATAAATTTAGATCTTATATTGTTGATTCAAAAGTTACTATTCATACTGATCATGCTGCAATTAGATACCTTATGACAAAGAAAGATGCTAAGCCGAGGCTTATTAGATGGGTACTTCTTTTGCAAGAATTTGATTTACATATTGTAGATAGGAAAGGTGCTCGATAATCCCGTTGCCGATAATTTGTCTAGATTGAAAAATATTGCTTATGATCCCGTTCTCGTTAATGATAGTTTTCCAAATGAACAATTGGCTGTAATAAAGGTGAGTTCGCGAGACGAGTCCTTGGTATCGTCGATTATGCTAACTTTATTGTTTCCAAGTAGTTGCCTCCAACCTTTTCAGCTCAGCAAAGGAGGAAATTCTTTTATGACTTGATGCATTATTTCTGGGATGACCCACACCTATATAAAGAAGGAGTGGATGGTATTATGCGAAGATGTGTTCCCGAATATGAACAACAAGAGATATTGAGTAAATGTCATGGTAGTGCTTATGGAGGACATCACGCCGGAGAAAGAACCGCGCAAAAGGTTCTACAATCAGGTTTTTATTGGCCAACTCTCTTCAAGGATGCGAGAAAGTTTATTTTATCTTGTGATGAATGCCAAAGGGTTGGTAATATCTCCAGACGTAATGAAATGCCTATGAATTATACTCTTGTTATTGAACCGTTTGATTGTTGGGGATTTGACTTTATGGGACCTTTTCCGTCTTCAGAAGGTAACACTCACATACTTGTTGCTGTTGATTATGTTACTAAATGGGTGGAAGCCATACCTACAAAAAGTGCTGATGGTGAGACCTCTTTAAGAATGCTTTTAGACATTATTTTTCCTAGATTTGGAGTGCCTAGATATATTATGACCGATGGAGGTTCTCATTTTATTCATGGAGGTTTTAGAAAAACTCTTGCTAAGTATGGTATTAATCATAGAATTGCTTCCGCCTATCATCCTCAAACTAGTGGTCAAGTAGAATTATCAAATAGAGAGATTAAATCTATTTTGGGAAAGACCGTTAATAAAACTAGAAAGAATTGGGCTAGTAAATTGAAGGATGCACTATGGGCTTATAGAACTCGCTTATAAAAATCCCATGGGAATGTCACCTTATAAAATGGTTTATGGGAAAGCTTGTTATTTACCTTTAGAACTAGAGCACAAAGCTTATTGGGCGCTTAGAGAGTTAAATAAAGATCCTAAACTTGCCAGTGATAAGAGGTTGTTGCAATTGAGTTCTCTAGATGAATGGAGAAGTGAAGCTTATGAAAATGCTAAACTCTTTAAAGAGAAAGTTAAAAAATGGCATGATAGAAGGATTATCAAAAGAGAATTTAATATTGGGGATAAAGTCCTATTGTATCGGTCTCGTCTCGGATTCTTTGCGTGGAAATTACTCTCGAAATGGGAAGGACCATATGTTGTCGAGGAGGTGTATCGTTCGAGAGCAATTAAAATTAGCTCTCTCCAAGGCAATGCTACGCAAGTGGTGAATGGACAAAGACTCAAGCATTATATCTCGGGTGATTCCTATAATGTTGATGTTGATATTATTCAAGTGGAAACACCGTGAGGCTTTCATCAAAAGGCAAATTGATAGTCCGCCGTAACTCGACTTTGAATAGGTAACAAGATCTGGTAATGAAAAGTACGCAATTTACTTTCCGAACAATATTTTTGCTGTTTTTGGAAAATATGAAAAATTACGAGTTCGAAACGGAGTGGAAAGGACGCACGAGGGCGTGGCACCATAGGCCGGCGCGGCCTGGCCAGGGCCCGCGCCGCCCTATGGTTTGGCCGCCTCGTCGCCCCTTTCCGACTCTGGTTCGATTTGGTACTTTCCGTTTGTCGTGAAAAATTTTGCTATATAATCCCCCGGACCCCTGGAGGTCCGTATATCATTTTCTCGACGTGCTTTGTTTCGAGCTGTTTCTGCCAGGATCTGTTTTCAGTTTAGAAGCACCATGGTCTCCAAGAACAAGGACGTCAAGGAAGAGGATGAAGAAGAGGTGGAGGAAGATTCGCGCGCACACCCGCGTGCTACCATCGCAAGCATCAAGGTGGTGGACAACCCTTTTAGTGCAAACAAGAGCGCAAGAATTCGCACTGGAGGAGCGGTTCCACGTCATTACCTAGCTCCGAAGACATCCTTATCAGGCACTCATCACCCCTTCCACAATCTAATTTTCAATAATCAAATTGAAGGGACTCCCAAGGCAGCATTGCCTAGCCAGTGGGATATAGATCGCTCTAACACCGCAGAAGGAGGGAGCCCGAGGTCGAAGAGTGGGGAAATAACTCCAAGAGTTGGGACTCGCCGTCGGACAGACTCCTTAACCGCGTCGAGCACAATTCGGAGATGATTCGCAATCTCATATACAGGATTGATGAGCTTCAGGAGCTTATTGAGAAGCTTGTCCGGAATTCATCACCACCATCGCCAAAGGAGTAATTCATCATCGGTATTGGCATCCCCTTGGTTTGTTCCAAGCTTGGGGGAGTGCCGTGGTATCACATTATCACTATCTTTTACTTTTTATTGTCAAGTAGTGTCATATCATGAGTAGGGAAGTTATTATATAAGATGGGTTGCAGTTTGGAAGTATCTCTCCTTTAGTTGGTTATCTATGTATCCCTTGGTGTGAGTTATCGTTATGGAATATTAATGAGAAGTCTTATCATTTACATATTGCACATCTTATTTTAGTTTGCAATTTCTATTATATGATTTACCTTGTTGTTAGTATTGGTATCACTTTGGGAGCATTGAATAAATCTATTTGGTTTTGGCAAACTTAGCATTGGTCAATAGCAACAACACTTTGAGGTTTAAGTAGAAAAGAGAAATACATGTAGTTGTTTCATTGTCTTTCTTTCTTGTTAGCTCATAGCTTATTATTCTGAAGTTAAGATTGTTTGTGCTTACAAGGAAGATGCATGATTGTTTCTATCATATGTATATTTGTTTGTTTCCCTCGACTCTTATGCTTGCTAATTAACCTTGCTAGCCAAAGACCTGTACTGAGAGGGATTACTTCTCGTGCATCCAAACCTTAGCCCAAACCTATGCCATTTGTGTCCACCATACCTACCTACTACATGGTATTTTCCGCCATTCCAAGTAAATACTTCATGTGCTACCTTTAAACAATTCAAAACTTAGTATCTCTTATTTCTGTCAATGTTTTATAGCTCATGAGGAAGTATGTGGTGTTTTATCTTTCAATCTTGTTGGGCAACTTTCACCAGTGGACTAGTGGCTTCATCCGCTTATCCAATAATTTTACAAAAAGAGCTGGCAATGGGATTCTCAGTCCCAAATTAATTAAACTAAATAGACACTCCTCCATGGTATGTGATTGATGGACGGCACCCGAAGGATTCGGTTAGCCATGGCTTGTGTAAGCAAAGGTTGGGGGAGTGTCATCATCATAATAAAACTAAAATAAAAAGGCACTCCTTCATGGTATGAGATTGTTGGCGTGCACCCGAGGATTCGGTTAGCCATGGTTTGTGAAAGAAAGGTTGGAAGGAGTGCCACACAAAATGAAAATAATATGGGAGCCGCTCTTTGAAGGTTTGTCTGGCAAGGGGGTTAGAGTACCCGCTACCAGTCGTTGACAACAACAAAACACCTCTCAAAATGTTACTTTTATTATCTCTATATGATTTCAAAACTGAAAAAGCTCTAGCACATGATTTAATCCCTGCTTCCCTCTGCGAAGGGCCTGTCTTTTACTTTATGTTGAGTCAGTAAACCTATTTCCCTCCATCTCAAGCAAGCATTTGAGTAGTTGTGATCAAACCATTATATTGTGATTTGCTTCATCATGTCTTTTATTCTTCCTTGTTTAGTACAAGTTTTATCTGAATGAATATAGCTTTGCAAGTTATCAATGATCATGAAGAGACCATTATGATTGAGTATGCAAGTTATGCCTTATAAACTTTAACATGAGAGCGCTGCTCAATGAGATAAATATAATCTGTTAATTGTTCTCTGACCAAGAACGAAGTTTGCCATCACCAATTATGATTTCTTATGCACCTTTATTTGTGATTACCTTATACTTGTTTCAAGTTGAGTTATATGAGGAAGTTGTTTACTAGAATATCTTGTGTGAATGAATATGATGCTTCTTGTCCGTATTTTATTTATCGACTATTCACTCCATAAACACGTGGTCCTGTTTCATCGAGTTCGGTCTCGCTTGGGGACAAGCGAAGTCTAAGCTTGGGGGGTTGATACGTCCAATTTGCATCACTATTTTATATCATAATTTGCTGTTATTCATTGATATATTTCATATTTGGATACAATACTTATGTTATTTCATCTATTTTGCATGTTTCATCATTATTGGAGGATCAAGCACCGGAGCCAGGATTCTACTGGAAAAAGCACCGTCAGAACGCAATATTTCGGAAGATCAACTGTGGAAGGAAATTATACCAAAAATCCTATTTTTCAAGATGACGAAGGAAGCCAGAAGGAGGAGCCAGGTGGACCTGTGGTGGGCCCGAGACCATAGGGCGGCGCGGCCCATGGCCTCGGCCGCGCCACCATGTGGTGTGGGGGCCCCACGCCCCTTTCGCCTCCTTTTCTTCGCGAAACCCTTCGTCCCGAAAACCTAAGCCACGGCAGGGTACCTCGCGAAGAGTTACAGCAGCCTCCGCGGGGCGGAGAACACCGAGAGAGAAAGAGCTCTCCGGCGGGCGGGAATCCGCCGGGGAAATTCCCTCCGGGAGGGGAAATCGACGCCATCGTCACCGTCATCGAGCTGGACATCATCTCCATCACCATCATCATCATCTCCACCATCATCACCGCCGTCTCCACCGCTGGACATCGTCACCGCCGTAGCAATTTGGGTTTGATCTTGATTGTTTGATAGGGGAAACTCTCCCGGTATCGATCTCTACTTGTTGTTGATGCTATTGAGTGAAACCATTGAACCAAGTTTATGTTCAGATTGTTATTCATCATCATATCACCTCTGATCATGTTCCATATGATGTCTCGTGAGTAGTTCGTTTAGTTCTTGAGGACATGGGTGAAGTCTAAATGTTAGTAGTGAACTATGGTTGAGTAATATTCAATGGTATGATATTTAAGTTGTGGTGTTATTCTTCTAGTGGTGTCATGTGAACGTCGACTACATGACACTTCACCATTTATGGGCCTAGGGGAATGCATCTTGTATTCGTTTGCCAATTGCGGGGTTGCCGGAGTGACGAAACCTAAACCCCCGTTGGTATATCGATGCAGGAGGGATCGCAGGATCTCGAGTTTAAGGCTGTGGTTAGATTTATTCTTAATTACTTTCTTGTAGTTGCGGATGCTTGCAAGGGGTATAATCACAAGTATGTATTAGTCCTAGGAAGGGCGGTACATTAGCATAGGTTCACCCACACAACACTTATCATAACAATGAAGATTATTTAGCCGTATGTAGCGAAAGCACTAGACTAAAATCCCGTGTGTCCTCGAGAACGTTTGGTCATTATAAGTAAACAAACCGGCTTGTCCTTTGTGCTAAAAAGGATTGGGCCACTCGCTGCAATTGTTACTCTCGCACTTTACTTACTCGTACTTTATTCAACTGTTACATCAAAACCCCCTGAATACTTGTCTCGTGAGCATTTACAGTGAATCCTTCATCGAAACTGCTTGTCAACACCTTCTGCTCCTCGTTGGGATCGACATTCTTACTTATCGAAAATACTACGATACACCCCCTATACTTGTGGGTCATCAACGGCCGATCGCAATCTAATCTTGCGACCGGCCGTCATCGGTTTCCTTATTCCAACGATCAGTCTATTGGTTCACCGGGCAAGAAGGCGAACAGTGCAGGACGCGGGACACACGGCCACAAGGGAGGCGGCTGGGACTGCCGTGGTTCTGCGCCGGAGAGGCAGATCGGCGTTGTTGTCTCGTCAAGGACCCGTTCACTGAACGGCGGCCGGGGAAAGGGGGCCCTTCCGCAAAGTATACTCGCGGCGTATACCGCAACTATGGTTTCTGACCATAGTATTTGTGTTGACCAACAATGTATGAGGCACTTATTCCATTTTGTCATTCCATTTGCTTTGGTATTTCCAAAATACCGATGATTAAAATGTTTGGTCCCCGTACACTCTGGGGTGGCGTAAGTGAGCCTGGTAAGATAGCACAAATATCAATCTCTTGTGCATCGGACTTGGTCTCACTTACGCCATCCCGGAATGTTAATATTTGTGTTGACCAACAATGTATGAGGCATTTATTTCATTTTGTCATTCCATTTGCTTTGGTATTTTCAAAATGCCGATGATTAAAATGTTTGGTCACCGATACACTCTGGGGTGGCGTAAGTGAGCCTGGTAAGATAGCACAAATATCAATCTCTTGTGCATCGAACTTGGTCTCACTTACGCCATCCCTGAATGTTAATATTTGTGTTGACCAACAATGTATGAGGCATGTATTCCATTTCTCTTGTGCATCGGACTTGTTGGTCTCACTTTCTTCCATTTTAATCATAGTAGGAACCGGATGAAGACCCCGATGCAAGCGAGCCTGGTGGGTAGAGAGGAGGGAGCAAAGGAGGAACCGGATGAAGACTACTTTGTATCTCGAAATTGTGAATTTTGTATGAATTAAGAGTTGTATGCAAAACATTTGACACTTGCCACTATATATGTATCTCGATCGGGCTCTAAGTACTGTGATGATGATGTATAATGTTGCTATGTTATATGTGTCCATATTATATCTGTCTATCTGTCTATATTATACTTGTATACTGTGTACAAAACTTGTATAAAACATGTATAATACACTAGGGAGCACAAAATCGAGTATACTTGTACATTGTTCTGTGGCGCACCAAAATAGAATTCAGTGGCGCACCTATTTCTGCGGCGCAGCTGACCCGCGTGCGCCACAGAAACCTTAATTCTGTGGCGCATGGGCATGTGCGCCACAGAAACCTTATTTTTGTGGTGAAGTTTCTGTGGCGCACCGCCCATGCGCCACAGAATCACTTTTTCGTGCGCCACTGATGAGGCTTTTCCTACTAGTGCAAAATTGTGGAAACTATCCTCTTTGTAATCAAGTCTAAGAACCGGCGGCTCACCTTTTCTTCGGGTGTCAAATCTCTCTCCTCATATGGAACCACGTCCTTCCTTGAGCCAGCCAAGTCGATGTTGGTACCGACGGGTGGATATCGACCCAACTCGACTCAACTCGTAAATACCCGTTAGTTAACGAGCTTGCTCGACTCAACTCATTAACATAACGAGCTTTATCTAAAAAAAAACATAACGAGCTTAAAATCCTAGCTTGGCTCGACTCGGTAAATACTAGAGTTGGCTCGATAAGCTTGATAAGCTCACTAAAAAACTGAACAACACAATCAATTCATGATGGTGTAAGATTACAAGAAGGACGGTTCATCATCTATGCCTTTTCATGTAGATTTGTGCAAATTCGATCTAAGTGCTCATGTTTTTTTTGCCGTATTAGTCTCTATTTTTCTTTACTATTGACTATTGTATGAGCTAGTACATGAATGTAAGAATATTAACAAGCTTATATAGTACTCGCAACTCGACTCACTGAAGTTGTTTGGTTAACAAACCAAAAATACCGACTTGGCTTGACTCATTATTGTCTGAGTTTGAGCTGAGTAGAGCCAAATTTTCGAGTACTCGTTAAGCTAGTGAGGTTTGAGTTTTATTTCCACCCCTATTGGTACCTCCCTTTGGGTGAATGAAGCGTTCGTCCAAGATTGGTGGATGATGACGACGAGTCGTGGTGACTCCAAAAAGGCTATGGCCTTGACACCATGCCTCTTTGGCTCATTTAATCATCGAGAAGATCAAAGAGAAGTCTAGACTTCGGTCCATCACCGGAGCGAAAGCATTGTGAAATGTAATTCCGAGAGCCTAGGCTTGTATTTTAAAGGCGTGACTAATACTCAGTCGACTGACAATATTCCAATTGCAACCCACGTTGCAACTCATGACTAGCACGGATCATGATCTAACAGATCGAAACATTTGCAACCCATCTTAAAACTCATGACTAGCACGGATCACAAAACAATCCAATAGGCATGATGTTTTTCCTCTGTTGCAACCCCATATGCAACTAGAAAAAATTCCACTTGCAACCCATGCTAGCACGAATCATGATGCAATCCTCTGGTCTAACCAGGAGTTGACTAACAACTTATAAAAATAGTAAAACCAGTATCTAAAACCCCTAGGACTTGTCCTAGGCACTTGTCTAAACCTTCTACTTAGTCAATGAAAATAACAATGTTTTGGCTTGCTTAAAAAACCAACCGATTTTAGACATCGTGTTTTGGTTGGTAGGCATAGATGAACCTATTAAGAAAAATATTGCATTTTATGTAATCCTCCTCCTCTGCTCCATCTGGAGGCGATGCGACATATATTTGGTGTTTTTCTCATGAAAACAATCGTAGTCGTTTCGTTTCACGACTTCGGGTTTTCATCCGTACATGTGCATGCCCACTTCGTCGACTATTGGTGCTGGTCAGAAGATTCTCAGGAAAGTACAAAGGCGACGACGGACCTGGAGTCAGAGCGGAAGACGTTGCTGGGACCTTGGCTCACCGTCGACGACCTTTGATCGAGAAGATTTTGACGAGGAGCCCGCACCGCGTCGAGCTTCTCAGAATCTGCGGAGCAGTCGGCTCGAAGTTCAGCTGACAATGATTGCGATTGCGCCCTCTACGCCAAGACTTTCTGTACAGCAATACTGTATTCTTTTAGGGGATCAAGAGTTGTATAGCTTAAAAAAGGATATATGCTTCGGCAAATAGAATTCTGGGGGCGAGCTCAAAGCGTGGCCCAGTGGCGCCAAGGATTAGCGTGCGTGAGCCTAAGGATCGGTGCTCCCCAATCAGGATTCAGAGACCAGCTGTGCTGACGCCGTTTGACACCTTGGATCCTGGGCGGTTGCAGTGCACCTGAACACTAGCTGGAGCAGCAGCAATATTCTTACCCCAAATCCCCAGGCTCCAGAAGAAGAGAAACAAGAGGCCATCCACTATTTTTTAGCTGCGAACAAGTTGCGCATCGTGAACAGTTTTCTAGCTGCAACTTGAGCTTATAGAACGGCAGGTAGCTATAGAGGGCTAGGCCATACTTATAACCGGCGAAGCACATGGGTGCACGTTATGGCAGGATTAAGACAACAGTAACCACTTCCGATTTTGTCTCTCTACATATCTTATTTAGCAGAAAATCCACATGGCCAGCTACACCACAAGTTCAAGAACACTTACCCGGCAAGCCAAGTGCTGGGAGAGACATGCCCACCATTCTGCAGCCAGAGATAAACCTCTGCTGTTATCACATCAGAGGAGTCAAATTTCAGTACTCATCAGTAGTAAATCAAATACTAGATGAAAAGCTTTCTGTCCCTGTGTTCAGGGACAAGAGGCTAGCCTTCTGGATCTGCCCAAGTGAATATACAACCACAACTGACTACATCAGTGATTTACCTAGGTATCTGGGGATCAGGTGCTAGTTTAATGATATGTCAGTGACCCATAGCATCAAAATCAGGCATCAAATCATCCTCCATGCAAAACGAAAACGAAGAGTGCGCACAAGGTCGCATTTAGATATCATCAAAACATCAAAACATAAAACAGAACAGTCAGATAACTAGTAGCAGTTGTCTCCCTGAGGCCCATCCTTGAGCTAAACACCAGGAAAAGATGGGCAGGATTTCGTTTTCTTGGATAAGCTAAAAGAACAATCAAACTGCTACCTAGCTGTGCTGATACGGTGTGGTCCTCCAAAATCATCACAGCAGATTCTGGATATCACCAGAGACGAATGGGATCAGAGAAACAACACAAGATATGAGATTCACATGAGTGCATCATTGTATTGCGCTACTGCAGGCCAAAGTTCAGGATACAAATGGATCTTCAATTATCAGCAGCTTTGGGAACTTTGGGAGAATGCTTATTCTCCTCAAAATTGAGAAATATATTAGTATGTACATCACTCCTAGGCAGGAGAATAGGCTCAATAGCAAATTTGGATATGCAGTCCACTGTACAACTGTCTATGCAGGCCCTTTCCCCTTGTACAACAGCACCTACAAGCTGGAGTTCATCTAACCAGAACTATTAGTCAAACGTGCCCTCGATATAATTTACCTAGCCGAGAATCAATGAATCAAGTATCTACAGTTGGGTACTACCTCCTTTACAGCTCTACCATGTTCAACTTCACATGTGCACCATCTACCATATACTCCCAGTACCAAGACCCGCTGTCCATCATTTCCTTGCTTATACGATCTAACTTAACAGCAAAACCTGGTGAACAAAGAGAATTAATCGAGCTATATCAGATGCATGACATAAGCTATCAATATGCACACGGAATTTAGGTTCTCAGCACAGTAGTCTATTGTCTTATGAACCTCCAGGAAGAAAAAAAAGTAGTGTCATTTTCACACGTCGTTCTTGAACCAGAAAGTAAGGTACACGCAACTAACAAACCTGATCCGTCTTGAATGATGCGCATTCTGTGACCGTCGGGTACTTCAAACATATGGTTACCCTGGCAGAACAAAGAAATCAGATAATAAGAAAAATAGAAGGGTGGGACATAAACTTCGCGATGTTTCTTAATTTACACACCTTCAAGAGAACATCTTTTGCCTCAAATTCTGCATTTCCATGAAGAATAATCTTCAGAGATTCTGATCTTTCAACATCATGCTTCCAATAGACATTACTGGGAGAATCCCAGCTGATTCCATTGTTCACAATTTTAACACTCTGCAGCTTGCATCTCGCACACCTTCAGACAAACAGAGCATTTAGAGTTACATCCCTGTAGTACATTTGTGTGCTTCAGAAAATGTGTGCTTAAGAGTATACCTAGCACCATAGTGCAGTATTTGTTCACCATGAGTGTTCCTCTTGGTTGAACCCATGATGTTGTCAGCTAAAATAATAAGACTTCCATCCAGCTACAGTTTAAACAAATAAACTTAGTTTGACATATAATGGGGGGAGTAAATGCAAAATCATATGTTTTGATGGTTACCTCCACATCTTTCCATACAAATTCTGCCACCTCTATTTGCAATTCTGAACCTTTAGAGATGGACCCACCTACAAACTGCATGTGTGGACATGTAAGTAACCAACTGGCCACGAAAAGTAATGGCCAGAACTAAAAAACTCACACACAGAGAGCAGAATCTCAGACTGTAATTACTAACAACGAAACATGATAGTCATGTAGATGAACATTCTACCAGGGCCGACTTGTCAATTACGATATTTGTAAGAGCAAGCACACTGCATTTCCCATTTCTTTTCTGAATTTTGCATACAGTTTGTCTTCCTCGCGTTCTAGTTTAAACTTAACCGTCACTTCAGACTATCCATCTTTGTCATGCTCAATGTTTTGTTACGCATATATCAGATAAAGAAACATGTCACAGAACCAAGCAGCAGAATAGTGTTTCTCACTTCATGTGCAATCGGTTAGTATTATGCTAACTATGTGTTCTCATGTATGACTTCTTTTACTGAAAATCCAGAGGTAAATGCAGATAAATAATTATCTCGTGATAGATGTCATCAGTGTTGTCACGTGATAGGTACTCGTTTTGTTCAATATTCATGAAAGAGATTATAATCTGTTGGCCTATATCCCCACATACATGTAAAATACTAAAATGGGGCATCAAGGACACCTTTTTTTCGGCAATTTAAACTATCAAGGACACCTGAGAATATAACTTTACTTTTCTCAACTGCGCTATGCCAGTGGAAGCTCAAAACATATACCATGTGCAGAAACTAACTTAGTGAAGAGACAAACGCACCATTTCATGTGTTATCCATATACTTTTAACGTAACATACCTTTTGCTTTATGATCTCCCAAAATGGACCTAAAGCAGGATGAAGAAATATGAGGAACGGTAACTCCGAACGCAAGTATTCATTGTTGTCTTTCACCTGATAAGTAAAAAAAGATGCTCCAAAGTTAGTCAAGAACGCAAGTACCCGAAATTACATTACCTACAAAAATGAAAAATAACCCAATACATTATGACGTCTATTAGTAAATCGGATGTTAGATATCAATGTAATATTTGCATTTTTTGGATAAAGATTAATATATTAATATCACGAAGATATCAAGTAATTAACGCTCAGCAACATAATTCATGAGAGCTATGTTATTTTATTTTTTCCTGGCAACAGAGAAATGTTCAGACCGATATATCTAAAATAGGGTACACGGATGTATCTCCATATTCTAAGTTTCCCATTTCAGTTTCCTAAAAAAAACCTGCTAGGTCCTACTTCCAGAGAGTAGAGGGTATAAATCACTAACTAGCATTGCGTATTTTAAGAACCATAAAAATAACATTAACTCAAGATGAGGAACTGGTCCATAAGTTCAGGTATATGTAAGACTGTAACTACATGGTTTCATTGGTCTACCTTGCAGATCGCAGCAGAAGTAAATCAGATATCGATTATGACATACACGAACTTCGGACTGTTTTCCAGAATGTAATATGTTCCAAGTTGAATAAGATCAATATGGCTTATCAACCTTTACGGATATAACTGGGCATTCTAGGTCAACACTTAATATTCAGAATCCTCAGGGTAAGTGGTGAGTATAATTTTCCAAACATGAATGGAGCACAGAGATTTCAAGATATCACCCAAAATACTACTGTCATGGAAGCATAAACAGCATTCCAGCACTAAACAACCAGAGTTTTTTAACTCAGCCAATCACTGCTAGTACCACTTGGTTATGTGTTACTGAAGTGATAAAATACCACATGTAATGCCACTCATGTTACATGTGAAAATAAGATCAGAAAATAGAGCACAGATGCACATTCACCTTCGGAACTTCTATGCTGGAGCTAGAAAGGAGATCATGGGCATTACGCATAATATCGAGGAGTGAACCTTCTGGTGTCTGTAGAACAAGCAAAGTGAATATTATAAAACACAAGTCAGGGAAATTTTCAACTGTTAAGGTTACTGTACAAGCTTTGGACCTACGTCAATTAAATGTAGCAGTGTCAACTTGCTTGGGAAATAGGCTTTGATGTTGTTGTAGTGTCAGAAGCATCTTACATTAATGTTTCCATGCTATTAGGAACAGAATTTGGGTCCATAAAGAACTTGGATCAGTCAGCAGGTTTATGTTTTGTGAATAGGAAAATGGGCCTACTTAATTATAGGGTACCTTGTAGATTATTCTTCCAATAAGAACTAGACATAGCTACACGCTGACATTTACTGAACATAAAATTCGGTAACAGAAATATGACAACAGCTAAGTTTTACTCACAATCAGTCAGTCTGTCCTAAGAGTACTTTCAGGCATCCAGACAGACTTTGAATAGATGCGAATTTAGAATGTGAGGAAAAAAAGATCACCTGTGATACGTGGTAGTTTATAAAAGATGGAAACCTTAATAAGCATCTTTAGATTTTAGAATCCACATCAAGTTACATAGAAGGCTAGAATTCTATTGCTTTACATAGTAGCAAGATAATCTGTTTCTACTGCATAGTAGGCTAAGTTCGATACTATGCCACCAGGTTAATACTATATCAACATAGTATGTAAGTAGTTACATAGTAGTAAGATAATCTGTTTCATTGGATTGAGAAGTATGATATATTAACCTGGTGCAGTGATCTATCTTCTGGTTTGAGCTTCTTTTTAGCTGACGAAGTGACTTTTTTTCTTTCATTGTACACAATGAACGTGTCGAGCTCACCTGTTAGATATGAGTATGTGAGAATTCTAAGACCCGAGGCACAAATAAAAAAAGTAGTTCGATAGGGACATGAATACATAGGAAGCAAATATGTAACTACTTACATACTTTCTATTGCTTTACTGCACCTGTAGCTATATGTGTTCATAAAATTATCTGCTATATTTTGCATCGTGCACTCTAGCCTGCCACCAGCAGCACTGTCATGGAGAAAAATGAAGAGAAATAAGATACTTAATCATAATAAATCACTTAATTTAAACATGGCATGGTTATATATTCTAATTTGTCCCAGGTCCCCACTTTGCATAAACAGTACAGGTGCAGAAACTATGAAAGGTCAGAAGTTCGTAATGAATTTATTGGAAAGCATGTACCTACACTCAAAGCCCAGATGATCCACATATGATATTGCCTTTTTCAGATTCATTACCATTCCAGGTAAGCAACTAGCATTTCTGCGTGATCCAACTTCCTCTACTGCTTGAAGATCAACATACATAATGTTTGTATTTGCCGGATAGCTAGCCTGCAAACTAAATTAACAAAAACATAGATGACTGAACAACCGATAAATATGGACAAACAAAATGACATAATCTTAATGGTAAACACATCAACTGCTTCTAATTGAACCGCATTAACTAAGGCACATATCCTTCATCAAAACTGAAGCTGAGAAAACAAAGCCTAAAACTACAACATGCAACCAGATCAAGTCACCAGGTTACCAGCAAATTACTGCAATCCTACGACAGTAACTAGATGGAAATGCATATAACAATAGGTAAATATTTGCATCTATAGTTTTTAAAAGTACAGGTAACACAGCCTGGCTATTCATATTTTCCTGGATCTATTTTACACATTTTATTTATCGTCACTCTCGGAGATATTTCATAGGATACAGGTAAATTTTTGTTGCTAAGAACCACAGAATATAGTTTACACTTGCATAAGTAAATAAAGTCACCATCCTTCCGAATCAGATGAATATCCCAACACAGTACACATATTAACTCACAAAACTGGAGGAATGAGTAAAGCATCATGAACAGAATAATGGTATGCAGTTGGCCACTCTGGCCCTCTATTTGTCTAGATAGGGTATACAATTGGGAATGTTTGATAGAGCTATTGTGTGTATTACCTGCCATTATGGTCTGCAGGTTCTGATATGCCATATTTTTCAAATTCAGTGTACTCAATGCAAGTGATACCATATGCCCAAAGTCCATCCAAGTTCTGTTTTTCAATAAGAACATTCACCCCTTCAGTAGCACCTGGTCTTCGCTCACAAGATGCAAAACCTAGTTTCTGAGGTATGATATGGAGTCTTATGTCATACATTGTAAAGATTTAAAAAAAAAAGATGGAAGAATCCATAGACGCAAGATAGATATTATAATCTGATTAATAAAAAATAATGTGAATATTGAAAAGGAGCATCTCACATAAAAATACATTGTCTTTCTTTACCTTATTGTGACGCATGCCTATTCCTGCCAATGCCATCAGTGTCAAATCAGTTGCAGCAACAACATTGCTGAAAATTGAGAAAGAGATCTACAGTTATCCCCCTTTTCAAATAATTCGTTTACACAACAGAGAAAAAACAGATACGTAGTCCAGATTACCTGACTTGACGAACAGTTGCACCTTTTCTGCCATGACGATAAAGCCATTCGAATACACCTCTGTCACAAGCAAGTTTCCAAATAGCGCCATGACCACCAGGTTTACCAACAGGAAGAAGCGATTTGCCGACTAACCAGTCACCATCCTCAGCATTAACTACAGGTACCAATGGCTAGAAAATCCATGATGCAATCTAGTTAGGACTCGTCAAAGTTCTTGGCAAAGTGTGTAAATGACAATTGTTCAGAATAGAAATGCACACTCTAATGAATAGATATTACTACCAGAAGTGACCAATTAATATACCTGTTCAAACAAGCGGAAATTCTCCCGCCCTCTACCAAACCATTCAAGTCGTTCACAAATCGCAACTATGTGTTCATGGTTATTCTTCACAGAGCTCGTCATGATCGCCACAGGGGTTACACATTGTTTCCCAAAGATCTTGAAATGGAGAAACTCTCTAGCCTGCCAAACAAGGATGCTCACATAACATGTTACGTGCTACATAGGAAGTATTATGGGGGGTGGCTATGGCACAGAATTAGATTGCTTTAAGCAATTCCTCGGTAAAAAAAGTGCTCAAAGGTGAAGTATCATCATATAGAAAACACAAGTACCTGCAGATCTCGCATCAGGCCTTCGAGTAGAGATCTCCCACAGTAAGGAAGCAATGCGGCGGGAAGGGATTCACCAGTATCTGAGTCCACTAACCCAAGACGATCACCGGCACCACCAATCGGATAGATTTCACCCAGTTCTGGCAAGCCCTAGAGATGGTCATATTTTAGTGCATGCACGAGAGAAGATAAATGCTTCTGGCATAAATTTTAGTTAAAGAATGTCCTCCTTGTCATAAATCTTAGTGAATAATGCAGCATTCAGAATAACCTCGATTCCCCAGAGAGCAGCTTGAGACGCATATTCTGTATCCTCCAGTAGATTAACTCCAGTGGGGACATGGAAGTCGACAAACTTGTCTTGGGTATGCCGGTGCTTGCTGTCCTTGGATTTTGAGGCTGAAATCAGCTCCAGTGCCATGATTTGGTAGCTGGAGCACAGCAAAACCAATAATATTTGAAATGCATGCTAATGTCAACGGCTCAAAGCTAAATGAAATGGTTGGAACAGAAGTTTCAAATACTATATAACACTATAGTAGGACAAATAAGTTATGGCTATCAGGCAATCAGCTTACATGCCAGTTGGCAGTTTTGATAGGTTAAATTTAAAGCGACGGCCGCATTTGGCAGCATGTGCTACTTGGCCGTGTACGCAGTCTCCAACCCAAAGCAGTGCAGACTGCAGAGTGCAAACAAATAAGCGATGCTCACCCTATGATGCCGCCGATGCAGTCGTAGAACTCGTCGATGTCTCCGAGAAACTTGAGCAGCTGCCGGAGCAGCTCCGTCTCCCCGCCCCCCGCCACGTCCTCCCCGCTCCACTTCCCGACCAACCCGGCGAGGCTGTACAGCGCCTCACGCAGAGCGCTCCCGCTGCTGTGGCGCTCGCGGTCGTGGGCGCCGTTGCCGGCCCAGCCGAGCACGTGGTCCTGGCCGGCCGCGACGAGGCATTTGAGCAGGTAGGCCTCGCGGGGCTGGAGACCGCCGAGAACCCCGCCGCCCGACGCGTCGCCGAAGAAGGCCGCGACGTGGGGCTCGGCGTCGAGCGCGCGGAGCTTGTCGTCGAGGGAGCGGGCCGAGCGGAGGCGCGCGCGGGCGGCGGCGAGGCGCGCGAGCTCCGCGGCGAGCGGGTGGTGCTCGGGGGAGGGGCTTGGCCCGCGGTCGAGCGACGCGGTGGAGACGCGCTGCGAGGACGGGGAAGGGGACGGAGACGGGGAGGGGAGCGCGGAGAGGAAGCGGGTCCGGGCGCGGCGGCGTGGAGGGGGGCAGAGGGGCGGGAGGAGCGGGGAGAGGAGGCGGAGGTGGGGAGGAGGAGGAGGCGCCATGAGTGGAGTGGAGAGCTTGGTGGCAGGAGGCTCTGGGATAAGAGAGCGAAACGGTTGGGGGATATGCTCCCAGCCGATACGGTGCCGACCAGAGCCGGGACACCACACCGGAGACCGGGGAGGTAGCGGACGGGTATATTCCGCTCGCCTCGCCTCGGCACGTCGGCCGTCGTTTACGTTTGATTGAGTGGGTGGGCTGAGCAGTTCATCCTCAGCTACTTTTGCAGCTCAGTGAAGGCCATGTTCGGCCTTGGATTTTGAATAACTGGGCCTGTCATGTTCCTTTTTTACGAACGCCATGTCGGCTATTTCAATGAAGTGGGCTATTCCAACAGAAATTCTGGAGAAAGCAAGTGATCTCACATGACATCCACTTTGTCTCCCTCCCAGGTGCATATAACCTCCCAACATTCTTTCGTCCCGTTATGTTGATATAGCAAATGTTGGATAATTAGGTACAATTTCCATGATTAATTCCAGAATATTAAGCATGACGACAGTAACTACTAACATGTGAAACTCGAACATACTAGATGCAGTGATCAACATGAACAGTAGCAGAGCAAACAGTACAACATCCATCGCTAAACAGATCGAGATATGTCGCACGTACCGATCTGGTGGAGGTGTAGCAGACGATGTTGCAGCAGTAACATTGTTGATGACGGGGACGATGGGTCGTAGTAGACGGTGTTGAAGACGGCGGTAGGCAGCACCGCCGACTTGGACGAAAGGCGACCCGTGATGAAGAGCTTGAGCAGTCGCGCAGAGCGCTTCCCAAAAACCTAATTCGCCCTCGCCCGTACAGGATCGCAAGGACGAGCGGTTCCGGAGATCTGCTCTCCCGTTCCCCGATGCACGTCGGCGCGCGGGATGGAGTAGGTTACGATGGCGGCGCAAGCAGAGAGAGGTGGAAACCCTAACTCGTGTATTCAGTATGTTTCTACGGTAGCCGGGCAAGAGATTATATAGGCTCAGAAAACCCTAGGCAACGTGGGCCATGCCTACGTCGCATGAACGTTTTGAGTCGGTTACAGATAGCCCACGATCCAGGAGCGACCCGAACCGACTAACTGCGACGCATCGCCCACGTCGCATGAACGTTTTGAGTCGGTTACAGATAGCCCACGATCCAGGAGCGACCCGAACCGACTAACTGCGACGCATCCGTCTAGGACTCTGTTCGTTTTCCTGAAAAAAGTAAGGAAAGTCTCGGCTCGAGGCTCAATCCACTCACCACGAGCGCGGCGCGCGCGTCGTGACGAGTCGAGTCGAGACGAGCGAGCGAGGAGGAGGAGGAGCGCGCGCGTGTAGGACTCCTTTTCTCACTCACTTACTAGTGGTGGAAGAACCCACCTTATAAGGTGGTCTAACTTCCTCCCAACTTTCCATGTGGGACTAAACTTCCCACCTCTTGTCACTCCCTAGTGAGCTGCCACCAACTTGGGCTCAAACTCACAAGGCTTCCACTATGTGGGCTTTGAGATTTATAGGAAAATCTGAAATCTAGTATGGGCCATTAATTTAGGCCCAATATTTCAACAATCCCCCACCAGATCTCAAATCCCCATTTAGAGATTTACCAATACTCACTGCTTGTTTATATACCGGTGTTTCAGCGGAGACTTGTTAAGTTGAACTTCCGCCTAGAACCTTAAGCTACATCCATTCACACTTGAACAATGGACTAAGCCTTGGATTGCAAGTTTTGCGTGAACAGGGTTTCACTCAAAGTCATGACCGAGTACATGGCTGCCGGTAGCCTACCCCGCGGGTGAAGCATATGCGTCATACTTCGTGGTCTCTTCATGAGTTTACTAGAGATCACCCAAATCTCATAGATTGCGACGTTTAACAATCGGACTCATATAGGTGTGTTATTTCAAGAATGCTCTGTAGGACAACATCTTTGCTAAAATAGCCAACATAAACACATTAAGGCTTTTGCCAACCTGCCTTACAGCAATTGAGAGTTGTGTATCTTCACATAGAGAGGGTTACATAATACTCTCCTCAATTAAACCACTAGTTTGTTCTTCCCAGGTCCTAATTCACGGGATCTCCGATCACAAAGGTTGGGTTACCACTATGGTGTAACATCAACGGGTCTCAAACCCATCTCCCTCGATGCACTTTCTATCACATTACGTGATAGTCCCTTTGTAAAGGGATCTGCCAGATTTTTGTCTGTTTGAATATACGTAACAGTTATTACTCCAGAGTTTTGTAATTTCCTGACAGGCTTCAAACGTCTCTTTACGTGTCTTGATGACTTCGTGTTATCATTATAATTGTTCACTTTGACAATTACGATTTGATTGTCCCAATTTAGAAGGATTGCCGGAACAGGTTTTTCAACCACAGGCAAGTCCACCAAGAGCTCGCGCAACCATTCTGATTCAACAGTGGTTGTGTCTAAAGCAGTAAGTTCTGCTTCCATAGTTGACCTCGTCAATATGGTTTGCTTGCAAGATCTCCATGATACCGCGCCACCTCCAAAGGTAAATACATACCCACTTGTGGCATACAGATCAGCTACATCTGAGATCCAATTCGAATCACTATATCCTTCAAGCACGGCTGGGTGCCCTGAATAGTGAATCCCATAACTCATTGTACCACATAGGTAGCGCATGACCCTATCAAGTGCATGCCAATGATCAGTACCCGGGTTTGACATGAACCTACTCAACTTGCTAACAACAAAAGAGATGTCCGGTCTAGTCGCGCTCGCTAAGTACATGAGTGAGCCAACAATCTGAGAGTATCTCAGTTGATCTACGGCAATCCTCCGGTTCTTGCGTAATGTCACACTGGGATCATAAGGTGTTGGAGAAGACTTGCTATCAATATAGCCGAACCGGCTCAAGATCTTCTCAACATAATGAGATTGTGTTAGAGTAATCCCACTCTCGTTCTTAATAAACTTGATGTTCAGAATCACATCAGCTTCTCCCAGATCTTTCATATCAAAGCACTTTGACAAGAAAGACTTGACCTCGAGTATTACTTTCATGTTTGTACCAAATATCAGAATATCATCCACATACAAACATAGTATAACACCTTCGCCCCCACCATGGCGATAGTAAACGCACTTGTCAGCCTCATTGACAACAAAGCCTACAGAAGTCAAAGTTCTGTCAAACTTCTCATGCCATTGCTTAGGTGCTTGTTTCAGGCCATATAAAGATTTCAGCAACTTGCACACCTTTCTTTCTTCACCTTTTACTACAAACCCATCGAGGCTGATCCATATAGATTTCCTCTTCCAACTCTCCATTAAGAAAAGCTGTCTTTACGTCCATTTGATGGACGATAAGACCATAGGAGGCAGCCATGGACGGTAGTACTCGAATGGTGGTAAGTCTAGCGACGAGCGAATAGGTGTCGAAGTAATCTTCGCCTTCTCTCCGTGTGTAGCCTTTAGCTACAAGCCACGCCTTGTACTTCTCAATAGTACCATCAGGTCTTAGCTTCTTCTTAAACACCCATTTGCAGCCCACGAGGCTTGCAACCATGGGAGTCGTTCCGATAGCTCCCAAGTTCCATTAGAAAGAATCGAGTCCATCTCATTATGGACAGCTTCTTTCCGATCATCCGCATCCGGAGATGCATATGCCTCTGCAATGGACGTGGGAGTATCATCCACAAGGTACACAATGAAATCATCACCAAAGGATTTTTCAATCCTTCGTCTCTTGCTCCGTTTAGGAGCTTCATTGTCATCCTTCTCAGTAACATTCTCATGTGATTGTTCAAAATACTCATTAGATGTACTAGACTCGGGAATTATCTCGGTAGAAATTCTAGCAATGCTATGCATATCTTTCATAGGAAACATATTCTCAAAAAATGTTGCATCACGAGATTCCATAATAGTATCAACATGCATATCAGGTACCTCGGATTGAACTACTAAAAATCTATATCCTACACTCCGCGGAGCATAACCTAGAAAGATACAATCCACTCGTCTTTGGTCCGAGTTTGCGCTTCTTAGTGATTGGAATATTGACTTTCGCCAAACATCCCCATGTGCGCAAATAAGAAAGTGATGGTTTTCTCCCAGCCCACTCCTCGTAAGGGGTTTTATCTTTATTCTTGTTAGGAACTCTATTCAGGACATGACATGAAGTCAACAAAGCCTCCCCCCACCATGCCTTTGATAAACCAGCAGTGGCTAACATGGAATTCACCAAGTCGGTCGGCGTGCGGTTTTTCCTCTCGGCAACCCCGTTTGATTGGGGTGAATAGGGAGGCGTCCTCTCATGAATAATGCCATGTTCCTCACGGAATTCATCAAAGATTTTAGGAAAATATTCGCCACCACGATCCGACTCGAGACGCTTGATCTTTCTCTCTAGTTGATTTTCAACTTCGGCCTTATAAATTTTAAAGTAGTCTAAAGCTTCATCTTTAGTTCGCAACAAATAAACATAGCAAAATCTAGTCGCATCATCAATCAATGTCATGAAATATCTCTTTCCACCTTTTGTCAACACACCATTCATCTCGCATAGATCAGAATGTATGAGTTCTAGAGGTGCCAAGTTTCTCTCCTCGGCCGCCTTGTGAGGCTTCCGAGGTTGCTTCGATTGCACACAACTATGGCACTTAGAACCTTTGGCAATAGTGAAATTCGGAATTAAACTTAAACTGGATAGTCGAGACATTAAACCAAAATTAATGTGACATAAACGAAAATGCCAAACACTTGTATCATCACTAACATTGCCACAGATATGGTTCACAGACTTATTACTGAAATCAGAAAGCGAAAAGCGGCACAAGCCTCCGCACTCATAGCCTTTACCAAATTGTCCAAACTTGGAAACAACTACTTTATTCGACTCTAAAACAACCTTAAACCTATCTGCATAGAAGGGATCCGCTAACGAGATTCTTGTTCATAGTAGGGACATGCTGCACGTTCCTCAGCTGCACGATCTTCCCCGAAGTGAACTTCAGATCTACCGTGCCAACACCACGAACAGAAGCATGTGACCCATTCCCCATCAAGACGGAAGAATCCCGGGCGACCTGGTAAGAAGTGAACATGGATATGTCAGCACACACATGAACATTAGCACCTGTATCAATCCACCAACATGGATATTGAAATACCGAAAGAACAGTAAAGAGATTACCGTACCCATCGGCATTGCTAGCGGTCACCGTGTTGACTTGCCTCGCCTTTTTCTTGCGGTCCGCCCTCTCCGGACAATCCTTAGAAAAGTGGCCGGTCTCTCCACATGTAAAGCAGCTCGGATCTGCTTTGTTTATCATCATCTTCTTCTTGAAGGTTGTAGTCTTCATAGGCTTATTGAAGGAGGGCTTGTTATTCCCTTTGTTCTTGTTGTAGGGTTTCTTACGCACCATGTTGGCGCTAGACCGACCCTCTCCTTTCTCAGTATTATCCTTAGCCCGAGCTTTCTCCTCAACATCAAGAGATGCTATCAGATTTTCAACTGATATCTCCTGTCTCTTGTGTTTGAGAGTTGTGGCAAAGTTCCTCCATGAAGGGGGCAACTTAGCGATGATGCATCCAGCCACAAACTTGTCAGGTAAGGCACACTTAAGGAGTTCAAGCTCTTTCGCAATGCACTGTATCTCATGAGCTTGTTCGACTATAGAACGGTTGCTAACCATCCTGGTGTCATGGAAGCTCTCCATGATGTACAGTTCACTGCCTGCATCGGTTGCACCGAACTTAGCATTCAGTGCATCCTAGAGCATGTACACATCACACAGACGGTCAGCAAGAATACTTAGAACGCATCCGACGAAGAGAGTATTGTTTTCCTTGAACTTGTTCTGATCTTGGTTAGATATAGTTCCTTCAGGTAAACCATCAGTAACTTCGAACACTTTCAGATGAGTAAGCCGGAGCATGGCCTTAACCTGCCACCTCTTAAAGTGCACACCGGTAAACTTATCCGGCCTCGGTGCATCGGAAAAACCAGCCATTGTTAACTCGGGAAATTGCCTACAATTAGGTTTTTGGATTGTTGGATAATTAGGTACAATTTCCATGATTAATTCCAGAATATTAAGCATGACGACGAGTAACTACTAACATGTGAAACTCGAACATACTAGATGCAGTGATCAACATGAACGATGAGCAGAGCAAACGAGTACAACATCCATCGCTAAACGGATCGAGATATGTCGCACGTACCGATCCGGTGGAGGTGGCGGTGAAGGTGTAGCGACGATGTTGCGGCGGTAACGTTGTTGATGACAACGTTGTTGATGACGGGGACGACGGGTCGTAGTAGACGGCGTTGAAGATGGCGGTAGGCAGCACCGCCCGACTTGGACGGAAGGCGACCCGTGATGAAGAGCTTGAGCAGTCGCGTAGAGCGCTTCCCAAAAACCTAATTCGCTCTCTCCCGTACAGGATCGCAAGGACGAGCGGTTCCGGAGACCTTGATACGTCTCCGGCGTATCGATAATTTCTTATGTTCTATGCCATATTATTGATGATACCTACATGTTTTATGCACACTTTATGTCATATTCGTGCATTTTCTGGAACTAACCTATTAACAAGATGCCGAAGTGCCGGTTCCGTTTTTCGCTGTTTTTGGTTTCGGAAATCCTAGTAACGAAATATTCTCGGAATTGGACGAAACGAAGACCCGGGGGCCTATTTTGCCACGAACCTTCCGGAAGACCGAAGAGCATACGAAGTGGGGCCACGAGGTGGCGACACCACATGGCGGCGCGGCCAAGGGGGTCCGCGCCGCCCTATGGTGTGGGCCCCTCGTCGGGCCCCCGACTCGCCCTTCCGCCTACTTAAAGCCTCCGTCGTGAAACCCCCGAGGCGAAAAACCACGATACGGAAAACCTTACCGAGACGCCGCCGCCGCCGATCCCATCTCGGGGGATTCCGGAGATCTCCTCCGGCACCTCCGCCGGAGAGGGGATTCATCTCCCGGAGGACTCTACACCGCCATGGTCGCCTCCGGAGTGATGAGTGAGTAGTTCACCCTCGGACTATGGGTCCATAGCAGTAGCTAGATGGTTGTCTTCTCCTCATTGTGCTTCATTGTTGGATCTTGTGAGCTGCCTAACATGATCAAGATCATCTATCCGTAATACTCTATGTTGTGTTTGTCGGGATCCGATGGATAGAGAATACCATGTTATGTTAATTATCAAGTTATTTCATATGTGTTGTTTATGATCTTGCATGCTCTCCGTTATTAGTAGAGGCTCTGGCCAAGTTGATGCTAGTAACTCCAAGAGGGAGTATTTATGCTCGATAGTGGGTTCATGCTCGCATTGACACTCGGGGAGTGACAGAAACCCCTAAGGTTGTGTTGTCTCTGTTGCCACTAGGGATAAAACATTGATGCTATGTCCGAGGATGTAGTTATTGATTACATTACGCACCATACTTAATGCAATTGTCTCGTTGCTTTGCAACTTAATACTTGGAAGGGGTTCGGACGATAACCTCGAAGGTGGACTTTTTAGGCATAGATGCGGTTGGATGGCGGTCTATGTACTTTGTCGTAATGCCCAATTAAATCTCACTATACTTATCATGACATGTATGTGCATTGTTATGCCCTCTCTATTTGTCAATTGCCCGACTGTAATTTGTTCACCCAACATGCTTTTATCTTATGGGAGAGACACCTCTAGTGAACTGTGGACCCCGGTCCATTCTTTTAATACTTGAAATACAAATCTGCTTGCAATACTTGTTTCTACTGTTTTCTCTGCAAACAATCATCTTCCACACAATACGGTTAATCCTTTGTTACGGCAAGCCGGTGAGATTGACAACCTCACTTGTTTCGTTGGGGCAAAGTACTTTGGTTGTGTTGTGCGGGTTCCACGTTGGCGCGGAATCTCTGGTGTTGCGCCGCACTACATCCCGCCGCCATCAACCTTCAACGTGCTTCTTGACTCCTACTGGTTCGATTAAACCTTGGTTTCTTACCGAGGGAAACTTGCCGCTATGCGCATCACACCTTCCTCTTGGGGTTCCCAACGGACGTGTCAACTACACGCATCAAACAAATTTCACGGCGCCGTTGCCGGGGAGATCAAGACACGCTGCAAGGGGAGTCTCCACTTCCCAATCTCTTTACTTTGTTTTTGTCTTGCTTTATTTTATTTACTACTTTGTTTGCTGCATTATATCAAAACACAAAAAAATTAGTTGCTAGTTTTACTTTATTTACTTGTCTTGTTTGCCATATCAAAAACACAAAAAAATTAGTTTACTTGCATTTACTTTATCTAGTTTGCTTTATTTACTACTGCTAAAATGGCCAACCCTGAAAATACTAAGTTGTGTGACTTCACTAGCACAAATAATAATGATTTCTTATGCACACATATTGCTCCACCTGCTACTACAGCAGAATTCTTTGAAATTAAACCTGCTTTACTTAATCTTGTCATGAGAGAGCAATTTTCTTGTGTTAGTTCTGATGATGCTGCTGCCCATCTCAATAATTTTGTTGAACTATGTGAAATGCAAAAATATAAAGATGTAGATGGTGACATTATAAAATTAAATTTTTTCCCTTTCTCATTAAGAGGAAGAGCTAAAGATTGGTTGCTATCTCTGCCTAAGAATAGTATTGATTCATGGACTAAATGCAAGGATGCTTTTATTGGTAGATATTATCCCCCTGCTAAAATTATATCTTTGAGGAGTAGCATAATGAACTTTAAACAATTGGATAATGAACATGTTGCTCAAGCTTGGGAAAGAATGAAATCTCTAGTTAAAAATTGCCCAACCCATGGACTGACTACTTGGATGATCATCCAAACCTTCTATGCAGGACTAAATTTTTCTTCGCGGAATTTATTGGATTCAGCTGCTGGAGGTACCTTTATGTCCATCACTCTTGGTGAAGCAACAAAGCTTCTTGATAATATGATGGTTAATTACTCTGAATGGCACACGGAAAGAGCTCCACAAGGTAAGAAGGTAAATTCTGTTGAAGAATCCTCTTCCTTGAATGATAAGGTTGATGCTATTATGTCTATGATTGCGAATGATAGGACTAATGTTGATCCTAATAATGTTCCATTAGCTTCATTGGTTGCTCAAGAAGAACATGTTGATGTAAACTTCATTAAAAATAGTAATTTCAACAACAATGCTTATCGGAACAATTCTAGTAATAACTATAGGCCATATCCTTATAATAATGGTAACGGTTATGCTAATTCTTATGGGAATTCTTACAACAATAATAGGAATACACCCCCTAGACTTGAAGCCATGCTTAAAGAATTTATTAGTACACAAACTGTTTTTAACAAATCTGTTGAGGAAAAGCTCAATAAAATTGATATTCTTGTTTCTAGAGTTGATAGTCTTGCCTCTGATGTTGATCTTTTGAAATCAAAAGTTATGCCTAATAGGGATATTGAAAATAAAATTGTTACTACAGAAAATGCCATCCAAGTTAGAATTAATGAGAATATAAGATTAATGGCTAAACTGCGTGCTAGGTGGGATAGAGAAGAAAATGAAAAACTAGCTAAAGAGAAAAATGTAGCTAAAGTTTGGACTATTACCACCACTAGCAATGCTAATGATTCACATGTTGCTGCACCTCCTACTATCAATGGTAAAGTAATTGGTGTTGGTAATGTTTCTACTCCTAGTGCAAAGCGCGCAAAATTACCTGAAACTGCTAAAACTGCTGAAATTTTTTCCAACCTTGGGGATGATAATCCCATTGCTTTAGATTGTAATGATTTAGATTTTGATGATTGCCACATCTCTGAAGTTATAAAGTTCTTGCAAAAACTTGCTAAGAGTCCCAATGCTAGCGCTGTAAACTTGGCTTTCACAAAACATATTACAGATGCTCTCATAAAAGCTAGAGAAGAGAAACTAAAACTTGAAACTTCTATTCCTAGAAAGCTAGAGGATGGTTGGGAGCCCATCATTAAAATGAGAGTCAAAGATTTTGATTGTAATGCTTTATGTGATCTTGGTGCAAGTATTTCGTTATGCCTAAGAAAGTCTATGATATGCTTGACTTGCCACCATTGAAGAATTGTTATTTGGATGTTAATCTCGCCGATAATGCTAAAAAGAAACCTTTGGGGAGAATTGATAATGTTCATATTATGGTTAACAATAACCTTGTCCCCGTTGATTTTGTTGTCTTGGATATTGAATGCAATGCATCTTGCCCCATTATATTGGGAAGACCTTTTCTTCGAACCGTTGGTGCTACTATTGATATGAAGGAAGGTAATATTAAATATCAATTTCCTCTCAAGAAAGGTATGGAACACTTCCCTAGAAAGAGAATGAAGTTACCTTATGATTCTATTATTAGAACAAATTATGATGTTGATGCTTCGTCTCTTGATGTTACTTGAGTTACACTTTACGCGCCTAGGCTGAAAGACGTTAAAGAAAAGCGCTTATGGGAGACAACCCATGTTTTTACTACAGTATTTTTGTTTTATATTTGAGTCTTGGAAGTTGTTTACTACTGTAGCAACCTCTCCTTATCTTAGTTTTATGTTTTGTTGTGCCAAGTAAAGTCTTTGATAGTAAAGTAAATACTAGATTTGGATTACTGCGCGAGAAACAGATTTCTTTGCTATCACGAATCTGGGTCTAATTCTCTGTAGGTAACTCAGAAAATTAAGCCAATTTACGTGAGTGATCCTCAGATATGTACGCAACTTTTATTCAATTTGGGCATTTTCATTTGAGCAAGTCTGGTGTCCTAATAAAATCCATCTTTACGGACTGTTCTGTTTTGACAGATTCTGCCTTTTATTTTGCATTGCCTCTTTTGCTATGTTGGATGAATTTCTTTGATCCATTAATGTCCAGTAGCTTTATGCAATGTCCAGAAGTGTTAAGAATGATTGTGTCACCTCTGAACATGTGAATTTTTATTATGCACTAACCCTCTAATGAGTTGTTTCGAGTTTGGTGTGGAGGAAGTTTTCAAGGATCAAGAGAGGAGTATGATGCAATATGATCAAGGAGAGTGAAAGCTCTAAGCTTGGGGATGCCCCGGTGGTTCACCCTCGCATATTCTAAGAAGACTCAAGCGTCTAAGCAATTATCCATGAGATATACATGTTACAAGTTGAAAGCAACCGCTGAAACTTAATCTTCCTTTTGTGTTGCTTCAATACCTTTACTTTGATTTATTGCTTTATGAGTTAACTCTTATGCAAGACTTATTAATACTTGTCTTGAAGTACTATTCATGAAAAGTCTTTGCTTTATGATTCACTTGTTTACTCATGTCATTACCATTGTTTTGATCGCTGCATCCACTACATATGTTTACAAATAGTATGATCAAGGTTATGATGGCATATCACTTCAGAAATTATCTTTGTTATCGTTTTACCTGCTCGGGACGAGCAGAACTAAGCTTGGGGATGCTTGATACGCCTCCGACGTATCGATAATTTCTTATGTTCTATGCCATATTATTGATGATACCTACATGTTTTATGCACACTTTATGTCATATTCGTGCATTTTCTCGGAACTAACCTATTAACAAGATGCCGAAGTGCCAGCTCTCGTTTTCTGCTGTTTTTGGTTTCAGTAAATCCTAGTAACGAAATATTCTCGGAATTGGACGAAATCGAAGACCCGGGGCCTATTTTGCCACGAACCTTCCGAAGACCGAAGAGCATACGAAGTGGGGCCACGAGGTGGCCAAACCACAAGGCGGCGCGGCCAAGCGGGGCCCGCGCCGCCCTGTGGTGTGGGCCCTCGTCGGCCCCCGACTCTGCCCTTCCGCCTACTTAAAGCCTCCGTCGCGAAACCCCCGATGCGAAAAACCACGATACGGAAAACCTTACCGAGACGCCGCCGCCGCCGATCCCATCTCGGGGATTCTCGGAGATCTCCTCCGGCACTCCCGCCGGAGAGGGGATTCATCTCCCGAGGACTCTTCACCGCCATGGTCGCCTCCGGAGTGATGAGTGAGTAGTTCACCCCTGGACTATGGGTCCATAGCAGTAGCTAGATGGTTGTCTTCCTCATTGTGCTTCATTGTTGGATCTTGTGAGCTGCCTAACATGATCAAGATCATCTATCTGTAATACTCTATGTTGTGTTTGTCTAGATCCGATGGATAGAGAATACCATGTTATGTTAATTATCAAGTTATTACATATGTGTTGTTTATGATCTTGCATGCTCTCCGTTACTAGTAGAGGCTCTGGCCAAGTTTTTGCTTTTAACTCCAAGAGGGAGTATTTATGCTCGAGTAGTGGGTTCATGCCTCGCATTGACACTCGGGACAATGGACGTAAAGTTCTAAGGTTGTGTTGTGCCGTTGCCACTAGGGATAAAACATTGGCGCTATGTCCGAGGATGTAGTTGTTGATTACATTACGCACCATACTTAATGCAATTGTCTCGTTGCTTTGCAACTTAATACCGGAGGGGGTTCTGATGATAACCCGAAGGTGGACTTTTTAGGCATAGATGCAGCTTGGATGGCGGTCTATGTACTTTGTCGTAATGCCCAATTAAATCTCA
>NC_061511.1:75804814-75853402 GCF_022539505.1 Lolium rigidum | reverse complement strand
ATAGCTTAGCGAAGCTCCGCCGGACTTCTACACCGCCACCGACACCACGCCGTCGTGCCGTCGGATTCAAGAGGAGCTACTACTTCCGCTGCCCGCTGGAACGGGGAGGTGGACGTCGTCTTCATCAACAACCGAACGTGTGACCGAGTACGGAGGTGCTGCCCGTTCGTGGCGCCGGAACCGATCGTGATCAAGATCTTCTACGCGCTTTTGCAAGCGGCAAGTGAACGTCTACCGCAGCAACAAGAGCCTCATCTTGTAGGCTTTGGAATCTCTTCAAGGGTGAGACTCGATACCCCCTCGTTGCTACCGTCTTCTAGATTGCATCTTGGCTTGGATTGCGTGTTCGCGGTAGGAAAATTTTTGTTTTCTATGCAACGTTATCCCACAGAAAAAACCCGCATGAATATCACGGGGCCAACTGTTTAATGAAAAGCCTACAAGCCTGCATTGTCATCTATCCATACCTTAAATTTTCGTCCCTTGCTCGAGACCCACTTTTGCGAAGGAAAACTTTGCCCCGCAGATTGCATAAGAAATCGACATGTGTCAGCCGAGCGGACAGTCACGCGCGAGTACAACAATCCCCATGCAGCGTGCGCGAGTACAACTCTTGCCGTTAGCGAGGAAGTCTCGTTTCCCTGGCTTGCTAGTTTCAACACGTCACGCGCACGTATGTTTCTTGGCTGAGTTTTATTTTTATTTTTTTGAACACAGGTGGGGTCAAAGACCCCGGTGAAACATGTATTACACAGCACGTGGTAGGTACATTTTACAAGAAGATCCTTTAACATCTATTGCCCTATAGAACCAAACATTTGAAGAAAAGGTCTTCTCTTTTACATAAAACACCCCAGCAAGAAAAGCTAAAAAGCAATCAAGGACAGGGGAGTCTCTACCACCAAACGCCGGCGAGCTCAAGGCGTTTCCGCCGAACTCCGAGAGCAGGTTGCTCGAAAGCTCTCGACCGACGTCGGGATCCAGCCGCTGGCTACTTCCATGAGGCCGGGGACGAACCACTTGGTCTCTTGGAGGCGTCGAGCTCCAACAGCTGATCCAGAGTACCTCCATCATGGAGGTAGATTGAGGGCCACCTTGCTGGCCGAAGATCGTGGCGACGATGTCGGTCACCACGTGATTCGCTCGAGGAGGAGGAAGTCCACCAGACCACCATCTCCAGCTTCTGGCCACTTTGTACCCACCCACACCATCTCCCTCGCCACCGAGGCCGGCCAAGAGGAGGGGGAAGCAGAGTCACCAGAAAGGAGAAGGATGCGCTTATTGAGAGAAGGGCTCACCGTAAGAGCAACCCCCTGCTCCTTCCACCATGGAAGCTTGTCAGAGAGCTCCGTAGGTGACTGATCTGCGCCGCGCAGAGGCGACAGACCAGCCGAAGACCCTCGCCGCCCAGCAGATCTGCCGAAGCCACCGCTGTTTCTTCCCTTCTCCTCGCCTCCACGGCAGGCCAGAAGGAAAAGATACAGCAGGGCCGCAACAGAGCTCTGAAGACAGCGACGCTTGACCTTATTGAGGGAGGTGACTGTGGCGACGACCTGGTCCGGCGTCTTCATCCATAGAAGCTCGCCGGAGAGGAAGCACCACAACAAGCAGCAGATCCGGTCAACACAGATCTGGGCTATCCTCCAGACGCGGGCAGAAGGCCCAAAACTACTCCTATACAACCTATGGTGGCGGGCACGGAGCCTCAGCCACTCTCCAACAGCGGCTCCGCCGGAGAGGGCCTTGGCCCGGCCAAGAACGGCGAAGAAACCGCTCAGTTACTGCAGAGAGGTGAGAGAGGAGGAGGGGGGGAATGAGCGCACCTCGTTTCTTGGCTGAGTGAGAATAGCTTCATTTGGCTCACTTTTGAGGCTAGCTATATTCACTCGGTTCAAACTCGCCTATCGTATAACATCCGCACATAAGCAAGTATTGGTACAGAAATAAAGTCGCACACACGATTAAGTATAGGTACAGTCACGCACACGAGCAAATACTGGTATAGAAGTAGAGTCACGCGCACGAGTAAGTACTGGTACATAGTGCACACGAGCAAATACATGAGCAAAGGGGAAAACTACATCAAATATACTAAAATCAAAAGTACTTATCAGTTAAAACACACGAGTACAACCATAATAGTATTAGAAGTATGGAAAAGAGTATTTTAAAACCTATCAACATGCGATCCAATTTTGAAGATCTCGACACGAGGATCTCAAAAGTGAAAACGGATCATAAATTAGGCTTGCGGTTTTCAAGATATTTTATTTTGAAAAAAGAATGAATCTAGAAATAAAGGGAAAAGTTGACACAATGCAGCCCCCTCTTCTCTCTCCTTCCTCATCCCCACCTTGTTTCTCTCGTGACAAGTGTCGAGCAGGGTGAGATTTTCTCGCGTGCGAAATGAGTTATCTTCCCTTCACGAAGATCAACTTTTTTCTAACGATTGTGTTTCATCTTGAGACTACAACGATCTCGATTACCACCGCCCAGTGGCAGACCTACATGGTATGCCGGGTATGCCGCGGCATACCCTGCAGTCCGGCCGTTCCAAATACGGTATGCAGTCCCGGCATACCCGGCAGTCCGGCCGTTCCAAATACGGTATGCAGTCCGGTCGTTTCATATACGGAGTACTAAAGACTGGGAGGTGATCGATTAGATGCAAAACTGCTCAGCTTGAAGCCCGTCGTTCCATGCATGCATGAGCAGCCTAGTACGAGCAGATCTGATCGGCTATAACTTTTCCTTTCTGTATCCTGGTCAACTACAACTGCTGCAGATAGATCTTATATGCCCTATTCTAAGTGTTACTACCTCGTCGTGTCGCCGCCGCCGCCCGCAGCCGGGACGGCACCCAGTCTCGCGGCTAGCTAGGGACTGCCGCTTGCCGCAAAGCTGGAACACCAGTCCGTCTTCACCGCTAAATGGCCTATACGAGCCCGTGACCACGAAACATTAATCGACTCCTGCAAGCCACATCGACGCCGACGTAATATCCAAGTCAAAAAAAAAAAGTACTAAGTAGTTTTTTTTTTCAAAAGTTGTAGACTCATATATATCATCTCTGGATTAAATAGTTGAATGAAAATGAATTGCAAACTTGCATGATATATTTATGATTGTCCGACTCTTTAATTTTATCTATGACTATGAACAATGGTTTAATCATCCCATACGAGGATAGGTCAAAAAAAAATTGTCATACATATATTGTTTCTTTTTTGAATTATTCAGTTATGAAGAGAGATGGAGACATTTCAGTCCTTTTATACATATTCAGACTATTAGTTTCATGTGTTTAAACTACTACTTATGTCACAATTTGTGCAAACAATTTAGTTAATATGTGGTATTAGTGTTGATTTGTTATTTTCATCTGTTTTCGTCACTCTGATAAGTGATCTTGACAATTGATCTACTTCACAGCATCCAACAACCTGAGCGGCATGGTGCAGGAATTTAGAATAAAGAATGTACTGTAAGTGATTTCTTCGTCACTTTTTTTTCTCTCTCCTCTTGGGCTAACTGTACGGTCCATTCTTACTCCACATAGCCTCAAAGAGAACAAAGAGACTGCTGATCTGATTTCCATCCTTGTCTTTTCATGGCATGCTGGAACAACCTCGAGGGAAATCCGTTGCTACGCTATCCCAGTTGCGGAACAAGATGTGACTCCATCCGTGCGCAGGAAGAGCCTGTGCAAAACCCGCGAAGTGAGACCATATCGTTCTTTGCTCAAATTTGGAGATTTTTTCTTATAGTATTTGTGAGGGATTGCTCAGGTTTGGGTTTCTCTATGATATTCTATCTGCTACTTACGGTCAATTCTAATTTTCCACAGCTCACTCATAAAGATGTGCAACAAGCACCAAGACGGTGCTACTGTGGATGTCAACTGCTTTTGTGGTAGTTGTCTTCTTGGCCGCTGTCACCACGGCTACGCGTAGGCGTAACCAAATCTTTGCTGATATAGATGGTAATCATATGATCCCAAATGTTGTGTATGCATTAGCGCTGCTTGTTCTTTATGTCTTACATCTGGAGAAGCAGTGATATATTCGTGTCTTGGATTGCATATGAGGATCATAATAATACATAGTTTGGGATTTTGTGATAGCCTAGCTCTATATTTAATTTTCATGCCATGTGTAGGCAAAAAAATTAGGCTGATCAGTGGATTTTCTCCACTGTGTATTTTTATTAATTTTCAATGTAAAGTACAAAAGGTTGTTGCTAGAGAATAGCAACAAAAGACCAACTAGAAGGCCACAAGCCCAAAAAAGAGAGAAAAAGAAAGCCCTCCGACTATCTAAATCTCTCAATCCAAGCTTTGAGTCCACTATAAGACTTCCTAGAAACCTTATGCAATAGAAGAGCCAGCCCATCCTTGATTTTTTTTCTGCATCTACAAAGACTTGGAGGGACACCCTTAAAAATAAAGTCATTCCTAGTTGTCCAGATGGCCCAGGCACTGAGCATGATCAACTTCATGAAAAAGGCTCATGCAAGGCTAACTTGAGACTAGTCAACATGCTCTAAATTGCTGCGGAGAAGGTGGTCCCAAGAGGCTAACTTGAGACTAGGCAATTTTAATGAACATAAAGTTATTTCATGGATGTCTTGGGCCTTGGGCTATGATTCCACGCATAATACCGGAAAAGTGGTCAAAGCCGGATATTTGCAGTATAGATTAGAAAAGAGGCGAGGAATAGATCTTGAAAAACCATCAAAATGAGAAAATATTTCCGACTGTGCCAGATATAATCACCCGAGTACCTTATAAAACTAGTTTTCGGGAGAGCGTCTAGTTGAACCGGAAACGAGTCAACGCTCCCATCCGTGCTGGCGCTAGCGACACACGAGTTTGATTGCACGACAAGGAGACTCAATTCCGGCGTCAATCTTCGATTCTTGGCGAGAAGGTTCGAATGTGACTGATCCAGCGCCGTCGTAGGAAATCGGTCACCACAGCCGAAAAAGGGCTGGCTCTTCTATTGCATAAGGTTTCTAGGAAGTCTTATAGTGGACTCAAAGCTTGGATTGAGAGATTTAGATAGTTGGAGGGCTTTCTATTTCTCTCTTTTTTGGGCTTGTGGCCTTCTAGTTGGTCTTTTGTTGCTATTCTCTAGCAACAACCTTTTATACTTTACATTGAAAATTAATAAAAATACACAGTGGAGAAACCCACTGATCAGCCTAATTTATTTTCCTAAACAGGGCATGAAAATTAAATATAGAGCTAGGCTATCACAAAATCACAAATTATGTATTATTATGATTCTCATCTGCAATCCAAGAAACGAACATATCACTGCTTACAGCATTTGGGATCATATGATTACCATCTATATCAGCAAAGATCTGGTGACGCCTACGCCACTGCTGGGTAGCCGCGGTGACAGCGGCCAAGAAGACAACTACCACAAAAGCAGTTGACATCCACAGTAGCACCGTCTTGATGCTTGCTGCATATCTTTGTGAGTGAGCTGTGGCAAATTAGAATTGACCGTAAGTACCAGATATAATATTATGGAGAAACCCAAACCTGAGCAATCCCTCACACAAATACTATAAGAAAAAAATCTCCAAATTTGAGCAAAGAACGATATGCTCTTACTTTGCGGGTTTTGCACAGGGACTGTGACCTCTTCCTGCGCACGTATGGAGTCGCATCTTGTTCCGCAGCTGGGATAGCGTAGCAACGGATTTCCCTCGAGGCTGTTCCAGCATGCCATGAAAAGACAAGGATGGAAATCAGATCAGAAGTCTCTTTGTTCTCTTTGAGGCTATGTGGAGTAAGAATGGACAGTACAGTTAGCCCAAGGGGAGAGAGAAAAAAAAGTGACGAAGAAATCCCTTACAGTACATTCTTTATTCCAAATTCCTGCACCGTGCCGCTCAGGTTGTTGGATGACAGATCCCTGTGAAGTAGATCAATTGTCAAGAGCACTTATCAGAGTGACGAAAACAGATGAAAATAACAAATCAACAGTAATACCACATATTTTCGCCAAAATGAAGAGGAAAAATAGTAACAGATTGAGAAAAGGAAATACAGGATGAAGAGGTTGTCAGAAGCGATTAGTGAATCAGGGATGAATCCAGATAAATTGTTGTGGCTCAGTTTCCTGAAGAGATGAGACAGGCAGATGAACAAATCAGCGACACTAGCTCAGACCATGTTTGATTCAGGCACGTATGTCGTCCTAACAGCAATGTGCCATGCATGTAAAATTATTAAGAATCAGGGAGCTTAATCTTACACAAAATAGAGGTCCCTGAGATCACCCAGTGTGCGGGGTATGGTGCCGTTGAACTGATTGCCTGAAAGGTCAAGCCTTTGTAGCAGCGGCAGCCCTCCTATGGTGTCAGGAATAGGGCCTGAAATAGAATTATGGTCCAAGAACCTGTGTAGAAAAACATCCAAACCAAAACTCCTCATTTCCTGAATTTCGCAGCAAGTGTAATAGGTCATCGACCTAGGATTCAAACAAGTCTTACAAATTCCGCAACTGCAGCAGTTTCCCGATGGCCGGCGACAGTCTGCCGGACAGGTTCATGTTTTCCAGTTCTCTGCAGGCAGGCAGTTGATGCAGAAGATAAACCATGCATGAGTCCAAAACTCTACTCTAAGCGCCGACAGAAATTAATGGCGATACGCACAGTGTGTGAATGAGGCCATCGGAGCAGGTGACCCCCTTCCAGCCGCACGGATCACCGCCGGAGGTGACGACCCAACCGCCGAGAACGTTGTCTGGGTCCCGAAGCGCCCCCCTGATTGTCACTAGCGCCCCAACTGCAAGTGCACGCACGCACGCCGACGATCGAACGTAGCATGCAGCCAAAAGAGTGAGTACATCACCCCGCAAAAAAAAAAGAGTGAGTACATGAACTGAAATATTTTTAGGCGATCAAGGATACGAAGACCGAATCTTGGTGGGAAAAATCAAGAATTTGAACAAATCAAGAGATCTACGGTAAACGAGAACCTGCCGTGAACAGAACGGATCGACGACGAGCGTCGCAGGCAGTTCCCGATGGCCAGGGCATGCAGGGGACACAAAGATCGAGGAAGGCGCGGTACCTTGGTCGGCGGAGGACAAGTTGTCCGTAAGGACATCCACGCCGGAGGAGGACGCCGCGGCCACGAGTCCCAGCAGGGCCACCATGACCGCCGCCCTCATGACACTCACACCCACGGCAGCTCGCCGCTCGCCCATGGCGTCCACCACAGAGACAACAAGGATGACAACGACGACGACGACGAGCATGGAGAGAGCGCGAGCGAGGATGTCCTGTCGGACAGTTTGTCCTCCGCGAGAACAGAAACTGCCTAGAGCCCGGCAGGGAGCGAGAGGAAGTCAGGAAGAGAAAAGCGAGCGGTGCGAATGCAGATGGGGAGCGGGGGCGCTGTGATGATGAGTGATGATGGCATCCCGGTGAGACCTGCCGCGCGCGCGCGCGACGAGCTGCTTGTCCGCTACTGCATGTCTGCCTAGCTTTCGGTCGGTTACCGGCGCAGCGGACGGCAGGCCTCGGCTGCGACCTGCGTGAGGCCGGAGGGGGCGGCTTGTGGCTGTGGCTGGGGTGACGTGACCACCGTCCACCGGCGCTACACGCCGGATGGGGCGTATCGTATTGCATATCTTACTGCACTTATGAGTGGAACTTCCTCGTGAAAATATTAATGCTCTCTCCGGAAAATGCAATAAAATTAACCTTGTTCGAAATGATTGAATAGAATATACTCTCGTAAAAGTGGAGGCTTTTAAATGTCGGTTTGGAAAAGATTTCTGAGACCCAGATGTGAAATATCTGAATAGTCGAACACCAAAGCCGAGTAAAGTTTTCCTCCATTGAGGTGCTTTAGGTGTCCCGAAAACCCTAACCTGGGAGCTCCTTGGCGGCGCCCCTCCCTAGCCCCTCCCCACCCTTCCCCCTCCTCCTCGCCACCACCAGAGGGCGTCGCCGGGCAAAGCCCGCGCGGCGTCGGCGGCGGCGGGGCTCCTCTGCTCCCTAGCGCGGTGGCGGCGGCGCGGGTCTTCGCGGACGGTGAGGGCGCCGTGCTGGTAGGGCGCGGGATAGGTGAAAGAGCAAACTTTAAACCCCAAGTTTTGTATGTTTGATGACAACACTTGAGTAATCTCACCGTGTGTCTTGAGTATCATTGTTAGATTTGCAAGAGCACGGTGACCTCGCCAGACAAGTCAAGATCGGAAGACTGAAGCGTAGTTGACAGGTTTTCTGGTTTTGTGTGTGTTTAGCAAGGTGACATGGTTGGAGAGAAAAAGGGAAGAAAACCAGTTTTAGCCAGGCCGGTACTACCGGTACCTGTAGCGGTAGTACCGCTACCCCTATAGGTACCGCCTCACGGTACCGCTCTGAGTTCTGCGCTGAATTCGTCCCACAGTACTAGTTACGGTACCTTTACGGTATCTGGAGCGGTAGTACCGTCCACGGTACCGCCCAGGTACCGTAAACGAGTTACGGCTGTACCGCCCTGGTACCGCTTCGGTACCGCTTCGAGTCCAGTAAGGTTTGGACCCTGTTGCGGTACCTCGAGCGGTAGTACCGCTCTGCGTCCATTGACCAGATCTGAGGGAATTCGAACTCAGAGCGGTAGTACCGCTTCCCAGAAGCGGTAGTACCGCTTAGGCAAAAACTGGACATAACGGTTGGATTTGGAGGAGCCTATTTAAGGGCTCCTTCTTCCCCAACACGATTTTATCTCTTCCCTCTCTCTCTCCTCCATTGTTGCTGAGCTTAATCCTTGAGGATCTCCCCAACCATCCAACCAATCTTGCCCAAATTTTGAGGAGTGGTGGAGGAGACCCCGATCTATAGTTCTACCAAGAGAGATTTCACCAATCCTTGATATTCCTTAGTGGAGCTTGGTGGTAGGGTTCCTATTGTGGGACATTGGAGAAAGTGCATCCATGGAGGCTAGCTTGGTGTTGTACTAGCCCCATGGGTTGTTGGGAGCCTCCTTGTGGTGTGGAGCTCGCCCCAACCTTGTGAAGGAATCACCGCCTCGACCGGTGCCTTAGTGGAGAAGGGGGAGCACCTTCGTGGAGCTCTCTCGAGGAATAAGGTGAGGCCTTCCTTCGTGGTGTGGCCGTCTAGTCTCTTGTGTGAGACTAGCACCTCCTCAACGCAGACGTACTTCCTATTGTGGAAGGAACTGCGGGAAACAATCCTCGCCTCGTCTCCGCGCCCCCGGTTGTCCCGCTCCTTACTCTTACTATCTTGTTGATTCCTTTGCTTGTTGCACTTGTCCTAGGATCATTGTAGGATCACCACTATTGCTAAAGTTATCACATTTACCTTCCGTTGCACTAAAAATTGAAAAAGACTAAAAATTGCCGTAGCGCCATTCACCCCCCCTCTTGTTCGCTACGATCCATTCAAGTGGTATCAGAGCAAGGTTTTCTTGCTCGGGCTTTACCGCCTAAGAAATGGCCGAACAAGATGCGGGTGTGGCGAATGGGTCACATTCCCTTGTGCCACCCGCTCCATCATCTCCCGTCGATACCACAACGGCTACGTTGGATGACCTCAAGAAATTGGAGTCATCCATCGTTAACCAAATGAAGGCGATGATGATGGAGTTGGTTGCTCAAAAACCAAACCCTATTGTTGATCCTAAAGCAAGTGCCGAGGATCCCCCACCAAAAGCTAACCCCTTTCCTCTTGTTGATTTTGTCGCGGAAGCGACAAAAGATCCACAAAAGGAAGGGATTGGGGAGACCGGCACTTCAACAAAGGGGAAGGATGAGACACCGGTTGCGGAACGTCTAGGGGGTTATCATGAGGTGCCACCACCAAGTGGTTATGCCGTAAATGTTCCAATACCTATGCCACATATCTTATCGCATGGTTCACCACCGTCACTTGAGTCAAAAAACTTTGAAAATTGGCAATTCCTAATGCGTTCCCATGTGCGCAGCGCATCTACCGAGCTCTGGCGTATCATCGAGGAGGACTATTCACCACGAGACCCGAAGAGCTTGACAAGGAGAGAAGTGGTGGATGACCAACTCAACGCCACCGCCATCAACATGATACACATGGCCATCACGCCCAAGGACCGTGCTCATATCCGCTCACTCAAGACCGCCAAGGAAGAATGGGATAAACTTGAGAAGCTTTCCTTGGAAATGCAAGCATCCAAAGCTCTCGTTTTGATGAAGTGAACAACATGGCCGAAAACTTCATCATGATTGAAGGAGAGTCCCCCGAAGAAATGTATCGGCGCCTTATCGCTCTTGCCGTGTGAAAATGCAAGATCTTGGAGCAACGTTTGTGGATGACCATTGGATCAAGCGCAAGTTCTACAACGCTCTCCTCCCTTATGAGGAAGTGAAGTTGACGGCCATCCGCCAAAACGCCTCCTTCCGTGCTATGACATCCGATGAAGTTCTTAGCGAAGTCATCGCTTTGGACATCTCCAAGAAGAATGCGGAGGATCTTGTTGCTCGCGCTCACAACTCCCGCAAGCCCAACCTTGCATTGAAGATGTGTAAGGGTATTTTACCCTTATCCATTATTTTGGTAACAATGACACCGTGCTAGAGTATTTGGCCTAATATGTCTATAAGGATAATCTCAGGTATTAGGCAAAGAGACATAAATGGTGTATCAAAGGAACAAGAAGGCTAAAGGAGACCCCCACTTCAACAACAATCGAAAAGGGGTCTACAGCAGAAATCCGGTCTGCAGCCCGGTCCAACCGGACTACAGACCGGCCAGTCCGGCGTGCTGCCCGGCCAACCGGTCGCCAACCGGGGCGAGTCCGGCGCACGGCCCGGTCGACCGGCCGCCAACCGGGCTCCATACGAGGAACCAACATATCCGGTTGCCGACCGGTCAACCGGCCTACCAACCGGAGCGTCCGGCGTGCGGCCCGGTCGACCGGGCGCCAACCGGGCGCCAACCGAAGGAGCTCCAGGACGGTGGAAAGGGCATCCGGTCACTGGCCCGGTCCGACCGGCCTCACCACCGGGCAGTCCGGTATGTGGTCCGGTCAACCGGGTTTGTCGAGAGAAATGCTGAGGTGGCAAGTGACCAACGGCCATATTTCGAAGAACACTATAAATAGGCCTTCTCCTACCTCTGAAATGTTATGCACTACACTACAAGCTGTTCTTGAGCTCTCTCTCTCTCTTACTCCATTGCTAGAAACACCAAAAGCCTCAGATCTACCTCCTCCTCCACCCAAACTCAAATCCCTCCGGGGAATCGTTAGAGGAGGACCCGATCTACTTGTTCTACCAAGCCAAATCTCATTCCCCCTTGTATTCATCGAGAAGCTTGCTTCCTAGGGTTCCTTGGAAACCCTAGGTGGGCAAGAGGAGTCCGGAAGCATCCGGGCTGTGGATTTGCTCCGGGCAAGATTGTGAAGGTTTGGAGGCTACCTCAAAGTCTACCACAAGTGAGTGAGCTATTCCTTCGTGGGATAGGCTCCGGAGAATAGGGTGAGCCTTCGTGGCGTGGGGAATCCTTCGTGGGACCTCCACCCCTCCAAACGTGACGTACCTTGTTGCAAAGCAAGGGAACACGGGAATACATCCTCGTCTCCGCGTGCTATCGGTTATCTCTAACCGAACTCCTTACTTGTGATTTAACTGCCTGTGAGAGCCTTTGTGCTCGAGTTAGTTGTATCCTCATATAGGTTGCTTCACCTAGTTTGCATTAGGCTCACCTTTATATTCCGCAAAGCCTAATATTGCAAAGAAAGAATTAAAACTTGTAGAAACCTATTCACCCCCCCTCCAGGTTTACCATCTCTATTCTTTCAATTGGTATCAGAGCCTGGACTCTTATTAAGGGCTTCACCGCCTTAAGAGTGAGATGGATAAACTCTTCGAGGGTCTAGATGACGAATCTATCCTTTCGGTTAAAGAGATGAAATCTAGACTCTTGGCATATGATGCCGAGAAGAAGAAAAAGGAGGATGAGCTACAAAACCAAATGACAGAAATGTCTTCCATGCTTAAGAAATTAACTAGTGGACCTCCTCCTAGTACGGCTTCGGCCTCTCTAGGGAATTTCCATGAAGTTAATCATGACTATCCCAAAAACACTTCACCCATGCCTCATATAAACCATAGTGGGAATGTTCCCCATTTTGATGGAACTCACTTTCCTTTTTGGAAATCTTCTATGGAATCTCATATTCGCAGCTGCAGTGTGGAGTTATGGGAGATCATTGTTCATGAATACCGGGAGCCACAAGATCCCATTCGGTTGACCTCCACTGAGTTCTACAACCGTCAACTCAATGCATCCGCACGTGACAAGATTAGAAGTGACATCAACCGCAAGCTTCTTGATCAAGTCAATGAAATCGACTCCGCTAAAGAGTTGTGGGATCGGATCGTAGTACTCCAAGAGGGAACCGATTTGATCCAATCAGCTCTTTATGAGACCGCAAAGCAAGAGGCTCACCAGTTCATGATTCGAGATGGAGAATCCGTGGCCGATGCCTATGCTAGGCTTGGTGCTCTTAGAGTAAGAGTCAAGGGACTTGGTGTTGAGAAGTACAATGATGGCTTCGAGATGAATGAAGCATTCATAAAGTCCAAGGTCATTGCTATGATTTCCGTCAAGCAAGAAGACACCAACCTTGCACTCAACTTGCAAATCATGACCAAGAGTGCCGATCTCAACTCCGATGATCTCGTCTCCTATGTGGCCGCCAATGAAAACATGGCCAAAGCGGGAAAGAGGCTCATGGCAATGAACCGTGTTGATGAAGCCTCGCACAACCATGAATGGTCACACAACCTTGCTCTCAAAGCTAGGGCCGATCATGGAAGCAAAGAAGACTATGAAATTGAAGAAGAAGAAGAGATGACTTCAACTAGTGACATGGCTACCGACTTTGCTTTCTTTGCCAAGAAATACAAGGCAAAGTTCCCAATGCTCCTCAATGACAAGAAGAAGAAGAGAACTTGCTACAATTGTGATGAAGATAGCCACTTTGCAAATGAGTGCCCTTATGAGAAAATGGCAGGCAAGCCAAGATTCATCAAAGGGGTCAAGCCAAGATTGAAGCCAAACCAATCAACGATCGATACAAGAAGAACAAGGGAAGAGCCTTTGTTGGGGCCGAGTACTTGTCCGATGATGAAGAGGAAGATGAGGAGAAGGAGGCCGGGGTGGCCGGCTTGGCTTTCTCTAAGCCCGGGTCACTCTTCACATATGACTACTCCAAGGACTACTCCACGGAGAATGATGTTGGTTCTTCCTTCATGGCAAGAACAACTCAAGATGATGACTCCGATGACTCTCCCTCCTCTACAATCGTTGGCTCTTGTCTTATGGCAGGAAACCAAGGTAATGGAACCTCCACCTTCCCTATCTAGTGTTCTTGATGATGAAAACGAAAATCAAGAAGAATTAATTGTGCTTAAGGAACTCTATGATGTTAGATGCACCCTTCGTGGTGAAGCTCTTGTCAAGTTTGATTTCTTGATGGACTCACTCAAGGAAAAGGATGAGTCCATTGAGGAATTAGAATATCATTTAAATGAGAAGGAACGGAGATTCAATCTCCTAAGACAAGAGCTAAAAACCGAAAGGTGCATATCTCAAGGTCTTAAGCAACAAATTGAAACTTATGAACTTGATAAAGTTAAGGACCTAGAAACTATTGATAGGGCTCAATCTTTGACTCAAGTGCTCCATACCTCAAAGGAGGAACTTGAAGTTGCTCATGCTTCTCTCACTAGGGATCTTGACCACCTTGAAAGAGCTAACAAGCTTGTTAAGGATGAGCTCAAGAAACTTGGAGAGAACCATGACCTACTCCAAGAAACCTACACAAAAGCACTTGAATCAATGAAGGATCCCGTTGTTGTTGAAAAGCATGCTAGTTCCCCTACCTGTTTTACTAGTGAGCATGCTAAGCTTGTTGAGGAACATGTTCGTTTACAAGAGGAACTCTCTTTGCATGTTGAGACCAATGCATATCTTGAATCCTTGGTGACTAAATATGGTCTCGACTATCATCCTAATGAATCCTCTTGTGAGCAAGCATCTATTCTTGAGGAAAATGTTAGGTTAACAAAGGAACTTGCAAAGTTCACCACCGCCAAGAACAAGATGGGATTGGATGACCTCTTGAGTAAGCAAAGGTCAAACAATCAAAAGTTTGGACTTGGATATGTTCCCAAGTCTCACAAGAAGAAGAACTACAACAAGGAGAAACCCGCTCAAGATAAGAACAAGAAGGTCACTAATAATGGCAAAGCCTCAAAGGGCAAAGCCACTAGTGGTGACCGCACGGGGCCAAACGATCACTATGCATTATTTGTTGATTATTATGGTGATGTCTATGCTAACTATGTTGGCCCTCCTAATGGCTATGCTTATAGAGAGTACTCAATTTGGGTACCAAAAGATATTGTTGCCATTGCAAAGGAACCCATTAATCGATGGGTTCCTAAATCCTCTATTTGATTTTGTAGGGATATTCCTCCGGTGGTCCAAAATGGGTGTTTGATAGTGGATGCACCAATCATATGACCGGAGGAAGAGGTGTGCTTGATCAATTCATTGAAGATATCAACAAGAAGTCAAGCATTACCTTTGGTGATAACTCAAAGGGAAAGGTACTTGGGTATGGCAAGGTAGCAATCTCTAAGGACTTGTGCCTTGAGACGGTTATGCTTGTTGAATCCCTTGGCTATAACTTACTTTCTATATATCATCTTGCCGATGCCGGTTACAATTCATATTTTACTAATTATTGTGTGAAAGTCTTTAGGAGTGACAATCTCAAATTGGTCCTCGTTGGATATGTGGAGAACAACCTTTACGTGGTTGACCTCTCGAAAGAGAGCTCCTCTCACTCCACATGTCTAATGGCGACCAAGCATGACGAGGGTTGGTTGTGGCATCGCCGCCTTGGTCATGTCAACATGAGGAATCTCAAACAACTCCTAAAGGGTGAACACATTGTGGGACTAACCGGCATTTCTTTTGAGAAAGATCGTGTTTGCAGTGCATGTGTAGCCGGAAAGCAACTCAAGAAGAGACATCCTATCAAGAGTATCGTCACCACATCTAGGCCTTTGGAGCTCCTTCATTTGGATCTCTTTGGGCCATCACATTATGATACTCTTGGTGGGAGCATGGACTCGTCATTGTTGATGATTACTCAAGATACTCTTGGGTCTTTCTCCTTAAGTCTAAGGACGAGACCCATAGGAAATTCATTGTCTTCGCCAAGAAAGCTCAACGTATGTATGAATCCGAGATCAAGGCGATAAGAACCGACAATGGCACCGAGTTCAAGAACTACACCATGCGAGAGTTTGTCGATGATGAGGGCATCAAGCATGAGTTTTCGGCGCCATACACCCCTCAACAAAATGGTGTTGTTGAAAGGAAGAACCGGACTATCATTGAGATGGCAAGAACCATGTTGAGTGAATTCAACTCACCCCACAACTTTTGGGGAGAAGCCATCTCTACGGCCGTCCACTACTCCAACCGGCTCTTCCTCCGTCCCCTCCACAACAAAACTCCATACGAGCTTCTTACCGGTAACAAGCCTAATGTCATGTACATTCGTGTCTTTGGATGCAAATGCCTTGTTAAGAACAACAAAGGAAAGCTCGGTAAATTTGAAACTAGAACCATAGAGGGCATATTTGTTGGTTATGCGGAGAACTCTCACGCATATAGGTACTACAACCGGTCCACCGGGACTATTGAAGTATCTTGTGACGTGGAGTTCTTGGAGGATAATGGCTCCCAAGTGGAGCAATTTGATCCATGTGCTGCACGAAATGATGATGATCCATCTAGTGCCATCAAGCATATGGGCATTGGACACATTCGGCCCATGGAAATTCATAGTGATGATCAAGATGATGGAATAGAAGTATCAAGCACGGCTCAAGTGGAGCCTAGCTCAACTCAAGCCGAACCATCAAGTGCAACTCAAGAACCATCCTCCACTCAAGATGAGTCACATTCCGAAGAGCAAGAAGAAAGTCCTCATTCCACGGAGCAAGACCATGATGATGATCAAGAAACATCCTCAACTCATGTTCAAGCTCAAGTGGTCCCTCATGATTAAGCACTAGCAAGAGATGAATTCATTGATCATGAAGGAACCATTCGGAAGATCAAGGCCGCTACAAGGGCAAGTGACATGAAAGTAGATCATGTCCTTGGTAGCATCTCAAGAGGAGTGGTAACTCGTAGACACCATGCATTACTTATCACTTATTGTCAACACCATGCTTTTGTGTCTAGTTTTGAACCACTCAAGGTACATGAAGCCTTGGTTGATCCGGATTGGGTAATTGCCATGCAAGAAGAATTGGAGTGTTTCACTCGTAATGAAGTGTGGTCTCTAGTTGAGAGACCCAAAGATCATCGCATCAATGTTATTGGGACCAAATGGGTATTCAAGAACAAGCAAGATGAGAATGGCATTGTCATACGAAACAAAGCAAGGTTAGTGGCGCAAGGGTTTGCCCAAATAGAAGGTATGGATTTTGAGGATACCTTTGCGCCGGTAGCTGATACGTCCAATTTGCATCACTATTTTATATCATAATTTGCTGTTATTCATTGATATATTTCATATTTGGAGATAATACTTATGTTATTTCATCTATTTTGCATGTTTCATGATTATTGGAGGATCGCGCACCGGAGTCAGGATTCTCGCTGGAAAAAGCGCCGTCGAATGCAATATTTCGGAAGATCAACGGTTGACGGAAATTATATGAAAAATCCTATTTTTCCGAAGACGAAGGGAGCCGAAGGGGGAGCCGAGGGGACCCGAGGTGGGCCCACCCCATAGGCCGACGCGGCCCAAGGCCCGGCCGCGCCGCCCTGTGAGGAGGGGGCCCACAGCCCCCTCTCGCCTCCTTTTCTTCGCGTACGCCTTCGTCCCGAAAACCTAAGCTCCGGGGGTACATCGCGAAGAGCCACAGCCGCCTCTGCGGGGCGGAGAACACCAGAGAGAAAAGAGCTCTCCGGCAGGCTGAGATCCGCCGGGGAAATTCCCTCCCGGAGGGGGAAATCGACGCCATCGTCACCGTCATCGAGCTGGACATCATCTCCATCACCATCATCATCATCTTCATCATCATCACCGCCGTCTCCACCGCTGCACGCCGTCACCGCTGTAACAATTTGGGTTTGATCTTGATTGTTTGATAGGGGAAACTCTCTCGGTGTTGATTTCTACTTGTTATTGATGCTATTGAGTGAAACCGTTGAACCAAGGTTTATGTTCAGATTGTTATTCATCATCATATCACCTCTGATCATGTTCCATATGATGTCTCGTGAGTAGTTCGTTTAGTTCTTGAGGACATGGGTGAAGTCTAAATGTTAGTAGTGAAGTATGGTTGAGTAATATTCAATGTTATGATATTTAAGTTGTGGTGTTATTCTTCTAGTGGTGTCGTGTGAACGTCGACTACACGACACTTCACCTTTATGGGCCTAGGGGAATGCATCTTGTACTCGTTTGCCAATTGCGGGGTTGCCGGAGTGACGAAACATGAGCCCCCGTTGGTATATCGATGCAGGAGGGATAGCAGGATCTCACAGTTTAAGGCTGTGGTTAGATTTATCTTAATTACTTTCTTGTAGTTGCGGATGCTTGCAAGGGGTATAATCACAAGTATGTATTAGTCCTAGGAAGGGCGGTACATTAGCATAGGTTCACCCACACAACACTTATCAAAACAATGAAGATTAATTAGCCGTATGTAGCGAAAGCACTAGACTAAAATCCCGTGTGTCCTCGAGAACGTTTGGTTATTATAAGTAAACAAACCGGCTTGTCCTTTGTGCTAAAAAGGATTGGGCCACTCGCTGCAATTATTACTCTCGCACTTTACTTACTCGTACTTTATTCATCTGTTACATCAAAACCCCCGGAATACTTGTCTGTGAGCATTTACAGTGAATCCTTCATCGAAACTGCTTGTCAACACCTTCTGCTCCTCGTTGGGATCGACATTCTTACTTATCAAAGATACTACGATACACCCCCTATACTTGTGGGTCATCAAGACTATTTTCTGGCGCCGTTGCCGGGGAGTGAAGCGCTATTGGTAAGTGGAATTGGTAAGGGAAATTTCTACCGTTTGTGCTGATTTTATTTCTGCTCGCTCGCTATAATTCATTATGGAGAGATCTTCTCTTGAGTGTTTATTTGGGAAATCTACTACTACCGCAAAGGTAGTGGATGAGGCGCCGTGTAAGGAAGAAATACCATACAAAATACCTATGAAAATTATTGAACGTGTAGTGGATAACCGTTATACAGGGGATGGAACTGTCCACCCCGGAGATCATTTACTCGTTCTTACATGAATTATGCGGTTTATTCAAGTGTGCAGGTATTGCTATGGATGAAGTGAGGAAGAAACTATTCTCTATATCGCTGTCTGGTAAAGCGGCGCATTGGTATAAATTACCGGATAATGGGGATTCTCTTGAATGGAATGATATTGTGCCCCGGTTTTATTCTAAGTTCTATCCTCCAAGTGAGATTCACAAAGATCGGAATCGCATATATAATTTTTGGCCTCATGAAGGAGAGAGTATTGCCCAAGCGTGGGGGAGATTGAAGTCTTTAATGCTCAAATGCCCCATTCATGAGCTTCCCGGTAATATTATTATTGATAATTTCTATGCAAGACTTTCTTTTCAAGACAAGACCTTGCTGGATACTTCTTGTTCTGGATCATTTACACGCAACAAGGAAGAGTTTAAAAGGGACCTTCTTAATCGGATCCAAGAAAATACGGAAGGATGGGAGAACGACAAGGATAGAGAATCAGGTATAAATTATGATTATAAATGCATTGAAGCTTTTATGGATACTGATAAATTTCGTAATATGAGTGCTACTTATGGTCTTGATTCTCAAGTTGCCGCAAATCTTTATAAAGCTTTTGCTTCTCATTATGAATTGCCTAAGAAGAACTTTGATAAGTATCATGAACCGTATAAAGATAAAATTGATTCATCTATAAATAAATGTGTTGTAGTTGAAACCGTTGATCATGTTATTCCCGAAGCTTATATTGAAAAAACTCCTTTCCCCGCTAAAATGAAGGAGTACTCGTTATAAATAGTGCGGTTCATAAAAGTGAAAAGAAACCTATAGAACCCGAAGAACAAATAAAAGTTGAACCCGCTCGTTGCAATTGTTAAAGATCTTGTGACTCGAAAATGTGGAGGATGGTCATATTATTTTCTCGTGAAGATGCCTCTAATATTGTTTCACATCCTAATAAGTCCAAGCAAGCTAGTGTTCCTATGATATCTCGTTAGAATTGGTGATCATTGTTATTATGGTTTATGTGATATTGGTGCAAGTATTAGTGCTATTCCTTATGAGCTTTACACGGAGATTATGCACGAAATTGGTTCTTGTGAACTTGAAGATATTGATGTGGTTATTCGGCTGGCTAATAGAGAAACTATCTCTCCAATTGGTATTGTTCGAGATGTGGAAGTTCTATGTGGTAAGATTAAATATCCTGCCGACTTTTTGGTACTTGGTTCTCGCTGCTAGTAAATATTGTCCTATCATTTTTGGTAGACCTTTTCTAAATACTTGTGGAGCTATTATAGATTGCAAGAAAGAGAAAATTTTGACTAAATTTGCTGGTGAATCTTATGAGTTTAACTTCTCTAAATTTACCAAAACTCCTTATAAAATTGATTCGCCTAATAGTGATTTTAAAGTTGAACAAGTGTGCATCTATTGCTCTTGCTCCTAGTAATCCTTTGCAGCTACATTTGGAGAATAGTGAGAGTGAAGTTTTTAGGGAAGAAAGAGATGAGCTTGATGAAATTTTCCTTCGTCAACCTATTCTTAAGCATGATTTACCGGTGGATGATCTGGGTACAACACCACCACCAAAGGAAGATCCTGTCTTTGATTTAAAACCATTGCCTGATAATCTTAAATATGCTCATATTTATGATAAGAAAATATATCCTGTTATTATTAGTTCTAAGCTTTCGCAGTTTGAAGAAGAAAGGTTATTGGAAATATCGAAGAAACACCGAGGTGCTATTGGCTACACTCTTGATGACTTGAAGGGGATTTCTCCCTCTATTTGCCAACACGCCATTAATATGGAAGATGATGCGAAGCTCGTTGTTGAACCTCGGCGTCGTCTAATTCCTAAGATGAAGGATGTGGTAAGAAATGAGGTATTAAGACTCCTTGAAGCTGGTATTATATATCCTATTGCTGATAGTAGATGGGTTAGTCCTGTGCATTGTGTTCCTAAGAAAGGAGGAATGACTGTTGTGCCTAATGATAATAATGAGCTCATACCTCAAAGAGTAGTTGTAGGGTATAGAATGTGCATTGATTATCGAAAAGTTAATAAGGTTACTAAGAAAGATCATTACCCTTTGCCTTTTATTGATCAAATGTTAGAAAGGTTATCTAAAAATACTCATTTTTGCTTTCTTGATGGTTATTCGGGTTTTCACAAATTGTCGTTAAAACTAAAGATCAAGAGAAAACCACTTTCACTTGTCCCTATGGAACTTATGCTTATAGGCGTATGCCTTTTGGTTTATGTAATGCTCCTGCTACTTTTCAAAGATGCATGTCTGCTATTTTTCATGGTTTTTGTGAGAGTATTGTAGAGGTATTCATGGACGATTTTTCCGTCTATGGAAATTCTTTTGATAATTGCTTGCGGAACCTTGATAAAGTTTTGCAGAGATGTGAAGAAACTAACCTTGTTCTTAATTGGGAGAAATGCCACTTTATGGTTAATGAAGGAATTGTATTGGGACATAAAATTTCCGAGAGAGGTATTGAAGTTGATAGAGCTAAAGTTGAAGCCATTGAGAAGATGCCCTATCCTAGGGATGTTAAAGGTATTCGTAGTGTTTCTTGGTCATGCTGGGTTTTATAGGAGGTTTATTAAAGACTTCTCCAAGATTTCAAAGCCTCTTACTAATCTTCTTCAAAAAGATGTACCTTTTGTTTTTGATGATGATTGTAAAGAAGCTTTTGAAACTCTAAAGAAAGCCTTAACAATCGCCCCTATAGTTGAACCTCCCGATTGGAACTTACCATTTGAAATTATGTGTGATGCTAGTGATTTTGTTGTAGGCGCTGTTCTTGGACAGCGAGTAGATAAAAAACTGAATGTTATTCATTATGCTAGTAAAACTCTTGATGCTGCTCAAAGAAATTATGCTACTACCGAAAAAGAATTGTTAGCCGTAGACTTTGCTTGTGATAAGTTTAGATCTTATATCGTTGATTCAAAAGTTACTATTCATACCGATCATGCCGCAATCGGATACCTTATGCAAAAGAAAGATGCTAAGCCAAGGCTTATTAGATGGGTACTTCTGTTGCAAGAATTTGATTTACATATTGTAGATAGGAAAGGTGCCGATAATCCCGTAGCCGATAATTTGTCTAGATTGGAAAATATTGCTTATGATCCTGTTCTCGTTAATGATAGTTTTCCAAATGAACAATTGGCTGTAATAAAGGTGAGCTCGCGAGACAGTCTTTGGTATGCTGATTATGCTAACTTTATTGTTTCCAAGTACTTGCCTCCAACCTTTTCAGCTCAAGCAAAGGAGGAAATTCTTTTATGACTTGAGGCATTATTTTTGGGATGACCCACACTTATATAAAGAAGGAGTGGATGGTATTCTGCGAAGATGTGTTCCCGAATATGAGCAACAAGAGATATTGAGTAAATGTCATGGTAGTGCTTATGGAGGACATCACGCCGGAGATAGAACCGCGCAAAAGGTTCTACAATCAGGTTTTTATTGGCCAACTCTCTTCAAAGATGCAAGGAAGTTTATTTTATCTTGTGATGAATGTCAAAGGGTTGGTAATATCTCCGGACGCAATGAAATGCCTATGAATTATACTCTTGTTATTGAACCGTTTGATTGTTGGGGATTTGACTTCATGGGACCTTTTCCCTCTTCAGAAGGTAACACTCATATACTTGTTGCTCGTTGATTATGTTACTAAATGGGTGGAAGCCATACCTACAAAAAGTGCTGATGGTGAGACCTCTTTAAGAATGCTTTTAGACATTATTTTTCCTAGATTTGGAGTTCCTAGATATATTATGACAGATGGAGGTTCTCATTTTATTCATGGTGGTTTTAGAAAAACTCTTGCTAAATATGGTATTAATCATAGAATTGCTTCCGCTTATCATCCTCAAACTAGTGGGCAAGTAGAACTATCAAATAGAGAAATTAAATCTATCTTGCAAAAGACTATTAATAAAACTAGAAAGAATTGGGCTAGTAAATTGAAGGAAGCACTGTAATATCCCAGGTATTGGGGTTACAAAATAGAGGAAACAGATGTGTGCATTGCATTCATGCATAGAAAATCTGGGGAATTTTCGCGCTTTAAAGTAAAACAGTCACATTAACTGAAGTTTCACTTGACCTTGGTGGAATTGAAGTAGCTCATCAAGTCAAGCGTTATAAACCTCAATGTGACTTTGCTAAAACCTTGTTTTGGGTAGAGATGATTTGATCTAAGGGGTTAGATCAAATAGAACTAACACAACAACACTTTAATCAATGGTCAACTGTTTGATCTTATAAAAGATCATAACATGGTATTCCTTGCCATAACATAAGAACATCTATTAAATTGGAAATCAAGTAATAATAAATGGAGAACCCATTCTTCACTTACCTTCTCCATGTCTTAAAACTAACCCATGTTCTTACCATGAACCTCATGGTAATTCTTGAACTCAACACCAACACAAGCTTATCATTAAACCCTAGAGATGGGAGATGCCTATAACCATCAAATAGATAATAATCAAACTCTAAGTTATTAACACTTAAAAGTTAAGAAACTACACTTGGGGTATAATTGAATTCACTTTAAAACTAATTACCAAATATGGTAAAACACAAGGACCTAAGTGCATAAAAGCCCCACATTCTTATTTTAAGCATAACTATTTAAATATGTGGAATATCACAAAACTAAATTCATTTACATTACGAATTATAGTTCAAACTATTTGAATAAAATAAAATATGAGTACTTTGAAACTCATATGATCATGCCTTGGTGAAATCAAATATCATCATTCAAAATTGGGGTATAATCCTTATCTTTGACATTTTGATCCCAATAATGATATAAATACCATCACATGTAATATAGTGACTCAACCACAAGCATAAAATCATTCACAAGATATTTAGTAACAAAAGCCACTTGGCTATCCAAAAATAAATCACATGAGAGGATAATACCAATGCCACATAGGATGAAAATATCTACATTGCTTGCATCTTAAGCTATGCCACCTCATGCCTAAAGGATTGCTATGGATGAGAGCATGACAACCAAGCACCTTACTCATCAAATTAAAGCAAGAGTCATCCACCCATGTGTCATGTTACTAGAGCATGCTCAAGCCTATAAAAGGGAGTCTCACACTTCATCCATTTCATCATCTTGCACCTTGGTGCAAGAAGACCAACACATTGAGCCACTCCATAAAATAGTTAGGATCAAGATGAAGCAGCTAGGAGGAGGAGGCATGCCACAAGATGCAGGTTTATCAGATTTTCTGAAGAACAAGCTACAGAAGCTAGCAAGGTAGAATTCTTAGGCAAACCACATATTTAGTTAATCACATCATCATTCCTTGAGTAGAACCCTAGAATAACCCATTCCAAAATAAGAATTGGGAGTAGAAGATAAACATTAAGAATAAGTTGCTCATGATGATGCCATGACCATGCTTTGGGGAAATAGAAGAATAAGCCATAAGATAAACCCTATATTTAAGGTAGTGTGAGAAACCATTCATCCTTAGAACCAAAGTTAACTATAAAAAGAACCATAAACATTTTAGTTACTCCAAATGATAAATTAAGGATAATAAAAGAAGTATATTGGTAGAAGATAAAACCAATTCTCAGATCCTTAGTAACTAAAGAAGCACATGAAATATTAAGCAAGTAACCATTTTTATCATGCATTGGGGAGAGTAAACCTAGTCAATGCAATATGGTATCATCTCATATCTACAACCTAGAATTATATCTCAACTCTAGTTTGTGTATCACTTAAGTGATTATAACTAAGAAACCTAAACCATATTTGAGATCCAACCCATGTGTCATTAGGTAAATAGCATTTGAACTCTAATGGTTCATTAATTAAATCCTATGCTTCAATTAAAACATAAGAGCCACCTAATGCTAAGTCCTATAATTAAACCATATGTGTAGTGATCAACCCATTATCTTTGTAACAAGATAAACCATGATGGAAACAATAACTACTTAGATACTTTCAAATATAATGATAGTATTAACCTTAATAAGGGGGGTTATGATAGAAACTATACAACCCTAATACAATTGAGCTCACATAAAATCATGTGCAATTGACCAATTCCTACAATATGAAGCCAAGTCCTAATAAATAACTTCCTAAACATTTGGAATAAGAATCATCAACTCTAATTATCCAACAGGGAGTTATATTACAAATGAGAAAGAAAGTTAACATGAATACCTAAATTCTTGTCTAATTAAAAATTGCAACAAGGCTCACATATATTCATGTTTATTCAAAAACAACACAGTAATACAATGATCCTTGTATTAGACCTCATGAAAACCAAATTGTTAAAAATCTGCAAAACAGACAAGAATTCAAATTTGAATTAAAACCAGAATTGAAAACAAGAAATAAAAACAGAAAAAGAAAAGGAGAGGAAAAAGACTTACCTGGACCTTACCTGGCCGTGTAGCCCACCAAACGGCCCAGCAGCCCCAGCCCAGACCAGCCCAACATACCCCTTCGTTTAAAAACAGAGGAGAGGGTCATCCTCATCCTCTCTGGCGCTCGAGGTGGACAGCACGACGACGTGCTTCCCTTCCCCTCGTCGGCCGGCAGCATCTCCTCGTCCGAAGGCGTGACGAGGCACGCACCCAGGCCCTATAAAAGCTCCACGACGAACACTGGCCCGAGTTCTTCCCCTCTATGTTAAATTCCGCCCAAATCGAAACCCTAGCTGAGCCGGCCAACCCCTATCGCCATTGATTGGAGCACCTCCGAGCCAAGCTGAGCACGCCATCGTAACCGCCGTCCTCGAATCGCTTATCCTGCAAGAGGAATCGAGCCATAGCCTCCCGAAGCGACGCAGGTGACTTCATCTTCTCCGGCGCCGGCATCGAGCAATCCCGGCGATTGCGACCTCCCCTCGCCTCGCCGACAAGCCCGTCGTGCTCACGGTGAGTCGCTGACTCTCCAGAGCATCCTAGCTCTTCCCCTAGCATCCTCTAGCATGCCCCTCACCGTAGGCCCGTGACCACCGCCGCCGCACGTCACCGACGGCCACGCTCCGGCGACCATTTCGGAGCGGCGCCGCCACCATCTGGTTCGCCTCGGTGTACTAGTTCTAGAGCACCCAGTCGCCCGTCCTCTCGCGCACGGAATCGCCGGTGATCGTCGCCGATTCCACCGGCAGTGAGTTCCCTCTGCCACCGTGGCAATTTTGACCTTGGTCAATGCCCGCGTGGCGAGTGACCTGGCCACCGGCCCACCTGTCCGCGTCCGTAGGTAGTAGAAGCCCGGGTACACTTAGTAGTTTTTGTTTTATTTCAAATACCGAGAAAAATACTCGCAACTTCAAGTAAATTTAGAAAATTCATTACAATTCAGAAAAATACAAATTAGATATCAAAATATTCCTAAAAAGAAAATCTATCCAATAAAAATATAATATAGAACTTTTATTGTTAATAAAAATTTAATTATTTTAAACTCATTAATTAAGTCTTTTCTTTTATACTTGATTGAATTAAAATTCAATAAATAAGGAAAACTTTAAAAATTAAATAGAAACCAATAAATAAATAAAGAAAACTTTAAAACTAATTTCTTTATTTATTATTTTGTTAAATCCTTATTAGAGAGATTTAAACCCTGATTAATAATTACCATAATTATTAATTGTTCAAAAATAATAAAATGCCAAATTCAATATTATTTTTATTCCAAGTTACTAATAACTTCAACTTTAAAATGAAGTTATTAATCATAGAACTACATGGTTTATAGCAAACCCTAATTCAATATCGAATGATATTACAACCCTATCATTTCATGTGGAGTTCTAAAACCCTAATTCATTAGGAACCCTAGCTCCACTAATTCATTTGAACCCTAATTTGCCACTAACCTAAACCCTAGGTTATAGTATGTGATCATAACACTTTCTTTTCATTCATAAGTTTATAATGAGCAACTCAATGGTTGTTCATATCCACATAAAATGTAGAAGACCCATCACTAATAAATTGGTATCCCATGTGTTCATCTTCATCAGACCTAAATAATCAAGTAGGGCCAACCAAGTGTAAACCCTAGATTCTATAACCAAAGCCAGCATCCTTATTCATTCCTACTTAGCATCACACCAATGTGATGAACCTCGAGAGCAACTATGCCAAATCCTGAGCATTACCTAACCATATTCCACTAAACCCTACTAGTGTTGAATACTTATCAACCAACCTAATTAGAAGCCAAATATTCCTTACTTAATAGAACCAACAGTAAAACTTAGACAACCTCAACCCTAATTGCAATACTTCTTATTATTTAAGAAGTATGTTCTTCAAAAGTTATTCTTTTGAAGAAAATAGAGAGTATCCTCAACCCTACCTAACATGACCTATAAACCCTAACTAGCTATTCCCAGCAAGGTATACCAACCTTGATAGCAACTATTTATAATAAATTGCTCAAGATGTTTAGGCTTAATTCAACAATACAAGCCTAGTAGCTGATGAATCCAACTAGGTTGTGATCCATCTAATACTAACTTCGAAACTAGATGAAACCATAGTCAACCATAGAACCCCACCAATCTAATTATCATACTTATTCTTTATTAAGGATCATGTTCTTCAAAAGTTATTCTTTTGAATTATATAATAAGTAATTATCAACCATGCATTATAGGACTTAAAATTGACAACTGCTCCTTACTTATTATACAACTACTATACCTGGTTGTGTATGATTGTTACTATCCATTTTGCCACCTGCTTATAATTCTAAAACAACACAAACCTGAATAAGAACCTTGTTTGTGAATCACTCTAAAAATGCAACACACCCTGAACTAATCATTACCACTCACTAATCCTAAATCATCGGGGTTAGGTCACGCTTAGAGCGATTGCATCTCATACTTATGCATTATTGCATCCTTGTCAATCTTTTAAACATCGTCCTTACCGGACGATGATGCTATTTCAGAATTTGGAGTTATTGCGTATCGAAGACCTTGCCTGCATAATCTTGCAGTCAAGAAAGGCAAGTTCATCGCTTGCTCATGTCATTTGAGTATTTTTACCAAATTACTTGCAAAGTACTATGTTTATCACTATTGCATAAAAAGCAAAACCACTACTTTCATAACTATGAATATGACTATGTGGTGGGCAATGGAACCATGGATTGTGTTGATATGGTGGAGGTTCCATTGCAAGGGTTTATATCCATCTAGGATTAAACAACAAATGTCGCCGATGATTCTTGTGCCGTAATACCCGTGTTAACCATAAGATCTGGAGTGGGACGGAATAGTCAATCGTATTTCCACCTCTTGTACATCAACGAATGCGCTTGCCGTAGACACTTGTATCCTGAGGGACAAGCGGTGGGCTGGGGAAGCCTAAAGTCCCCACGGTAATGCGGTCTATGATGGATTGTAAGGTGTCCGGAACGGTCTATCTATGGTTGATAGGGCAGGGCATATAAAAATTGTTCGGAACGGTCTACCTTAATTGGTATAGGGGAGAACAAATGCCTGGGTCGGTCTCACCATAGATATAGGGGAAGACAATCTTACAAAAGGGTGGGTGTGCGAGGTAGCGGAGGAATATGATTGGCTATGACCTTATACCGGGCCTCACACCATAGGAAGTGTGGACGGGGAATATGCCCGGTTGGCACCAAGGTTAAGATCTCTTATGGGTAAAGCAACACACCTCTCGCAGAGTGTAAAGAACCGTGACCTGTCACTCCCTGTTCCGGGATATGGAACTGCGAACGCGGCCGGAAAGGAGCTCCATGAAGTTCTAGTAAACCGGTGAAGGCTGACGGACATAGTTCTTCTGAATAAAAGCAACCTCTTGAAGAAATGATTATGAAAACCTACATTGGTATTAGACTTTCTGGTCTAATGCTGTAGCTAGTGCATTAAACACCTCTTTCCTATAATGAACTTGTTGAGTACGCTCGTACTCATCCCACTCTTAAATCCCCTGCTTAGATATGGAGGCATCGAAGGAGGATCTACAAGTACAACTCGAAGGCCGAGGAGTCAACAATCGCTTCACGAGACAAGACCTTGTTAGAAGAATCAGATACCTCATCCAACAAAGAGAAAACCTAGTTTAGCCATAGAAGGGAACTAGCTTCCTAAACCTAGCTCCTATTTAGCTAGAATCTATTCATAGCCTCTATAGCTAGTTAAATACTCTACAATAGAGTTCGTGATAAGACTAGACTACGAGTCGTTCTTCTGGAGTTTATTTGCAGCTTTACCTCATTGTAAAGTAGGAGGCTATGATGATCTTATGTAACGGAGTCAATGTTGTAATTCTATAGACATGACTTGGACCCGCATATGTTTCGTTGTACCACTCGAGCGATATAATACTAGTGGAACGGTGTTTCATTGGTGTTATATCGGACTTGCATACTACACCATGCGGTGGTATGCCGGGTCACCACGCTTGGTATCGAGCAAATGCTTTGACCCTAGGATTAAAACCCTTTAAAAGAGACCTATAGGATTGGTAGTGTCTATAGGAAGTTGTCCTAGGTAAACCAAATAAATTCTTATGACTTGAGATGGATATTCACTTGAGAATAATCCTGACACACTTGAGTCAACCTTTTTACCTATCTTTCTTAAGTAAAGTTAGATAGCCAATCCCAAGTATGTAGAACATCAATAAGTCCTAAAAACAATAGATGAGTAGATCACAGTTGGTATACAATACATGGTAGTCCAAAGAGAGGATACAACCATAAGGAAGATATCCTAGTGGAAGATGTGTACCAACGTATGTTATGATTAAGTAAGAGTTATTCAGACTGGTAATAGGAGTTATATCAATTGAAGAAGATAATTAAGATACCCTAATAGAAGATGTAGACCAAGTTAAGTAATGAGTAAGTAAAATTATCTAAAATTGTGAAACAATTGATACTAAGTAATAAGTATATGCTATATGAGGTAGTATAGACCATGATGAGTCAATCATGGGAGGTAAGGAAGAGAGATAGGAATAAAATATACCTACTTACATGGTAGAGTTATTAATCATATAAGATTCACCTGAGAATCATTATGTGATGGACTAGAACCTTATAATTAATTAAGAGGAGTACAATAAGAAGCCAAGTGCAAAACAATAGTGCAAGATTTGTGTTCCAAAACTTTGGGAAGTGTGCCAAGCACATCATGACCATATGCTTATGGTAGAAATACTTAGAAGTATAGGAACTATATCCTAATAAATATGTATTAAGAGTAACCATATTAGAACTAGTGGTATCATACAAAATAGTCCTCAATAGCACTTATATATGGTATAATACTTTGTTTGTACTTCCAAACAAAACTAGGTTAACTTTCACTATTCCAGACCACTTTGTTTCAAGTTTATCTCATTGCAAATGTGCAATTAAGGTAAAGGTTGAGACAAATAGTAGAAATCCCTATATTCGTGCTAAGTATCACGATATAAACCTATATTATGTGGTGTTCTATACTACACATCAGAGCCTGATGTTTAAAGATGTCTTACTCAACAATCATATTCAGGCTTATGATGATGTGTATTATAAGCACAAAGTTGAATCTTCTTGGATTTTATTGGATTTTCATTGTTTGACTAGATCCATACATGAAGTTTGACTTTGGTATGCAAATGCATGTTGCAATATCAAGTTCTTACTTGGTGCTATAGATCTAGAGGGTAATGGTAAACGTGTGAGGAAGTGACGAATTCTAAAGATTCTGAAGACAAGATGAAGATTCATCAGAAAAAGGAAGTAAAGTTGTGGGAAGAAACCACAATATTTTGAAGGAGGTACCAATCAAAGCTTATGCTTACCTCAACAGAGGAGTACTTTTGTACAAAAGAAGCATGAAGGTGAGAAAAATAATGATTATGGTGAAGCTGAAGCAGATCCATAGTCGACATAGAAGAGGGAATGCACGGGAAATCACTTAGGATACTATATTCATAGTGTCAGCTAGTGGTTTTCTTGCAAAATAAACCCTGAATGAAGGAACATGATATATATGAAACCATAGCAGATGTAAGAAGACTATAGTTGAAATCAGAAGACCACACTTGGTATAATATCAATACTGCGAGATAAAGTAGAAGATGTCTCGTCCCGTTGATCAGAACCTTTAATAGAATCCATTTTTTTTAGATATCAAATAGCCACAGTTGGTATAATAACCACAGCTGGTATCAGTTGGTATTACAAATAGTCCACAATTTACTTATTTGTAACAAAAGTTTGTGAACAAATAAAAATCTTCTCAGCCAAATAGCTAGATCTATAATCATTTAGTCGAAGGATTCACATTGGATGTCCACAATTGAGTGGATAGACCACAAACATTCTTCGCGAGACCTTAGAAGAAGTAAAACCCATAAGTTAGAACCAGACCAATATTCCAACCATAAATCCAATAGTTAGAAGAAAAGGAGTTGAAGACCATAAGAAAACTCTAAGGGGTAGAGTAAAGTTGAGTTGGATATACGATGACTTAATACTTTGAGTAAAATGGAAGAAGAAGGTCTGAACTGAGAGGAAGTTCAATCTTATTTTCATAAGACTCGTTGAACACTACTTTCGAAGGATGTCAGATCAGAAGCCGAGGTTCATACCTCGAGGACGTAAGAAGTGGATTATAACTCGAGAAAGTAAGTAATAATTACTCATAAGTACTAGAGCTCAAGTAAGTCAAGCATAAAGAAGTTGGATGAAGGAAATACCGGAGAACAAATATAGCTCAAGAATGTCAAGGACTGAAGGAGATTGACTATACCAAAACTAAAGTCTATTTGAATGATTCCTTTCATGGAACCTAAATAACCCAAAATAGTTATAGGTATTACCTATAAACCATGATTGGATGGACTAAATTAGTCTAATCCATTCTTAGGAATAAACCACCACGACCATTTCTATGGTAAGTACCTTACTAAGTCCCAATATTGAAGTTTTGGTGGTAAGGGAAAAACAAAGACCTATTTTATCAAATAGGAGAATGTTATTCAATTAGTCTTTAGTTAAGACTAGCAGCACCAGAAGAAGTCCCATCATTGATTCTTCAATGAAAAAGGAAACAAGCTTATAGAGTTGAAAGAAATTAAATAATTAAAGTTAGAAGCCATGGCTCAGAGATAGGTATCGGAGAACTGGAGTAAGAAACTAATGTTCAGAGACAAACCCTAAGGGATTCCAGGAAGAATCTGGACAAGGGATATATTCAATTATATCCAGTTAGATCACCACGGAGTTCGAGAAAAGTTGTAGTCTGCACAAGTCAGATTCACACTCCGGAAACGTGAGAGAGATCAAACTTCGAGGACGAAGTTTAGTTTAAGGGGTAGAGACTGTAATATCCCAGGTATTGGGGTTACAAAATAGAGGAAACAGATGTGTGCATTGCATTCATGCATAGAAAATCCGGGGAATTTTCGCGCTTTAAAGTAAAACAGTCACAGTAACTGAAGTTTCACTTGACCTTGGTGGAATTGAAGTAGCTCATCAAGTCAAGCGTTATAAACCTCAATGTGACTTTGCTAAAACCTTGTTTTGGGTAGAGATGATTTGATCTAAGGGGTTAGATCAAATAGAACTAACACAACAACACTTTAATCAATGGTCAACCTGTTTGATCTTATAAAAGATCATAACATGGTATTCCTTGCCATAACATAAGAACATCTATTAAATTGGAAATCAAGTAATAATAAATGGAGAACCCATTCTTCACTTACCTTCTCCATGTCTTAAAACTAACCCATGTTCTTACCATGAACCTCATGGTAATTCTTGAACTCAACACCAACACAAGCTTATCATTAAACCCTAGAGATGGGAGATGCCTATAACCATCAAATAGATAATAATCAAACTCTAAGTTATTAACACTTAAAAGTTAAGAAACTACACTTGGGGTATAATTGAATTCACTTTAAAACTAATTACCAAATATGGTAAAACACAAGGACCTAAGTGCATAAAAGCCCCACATTCTTATTTTAAGCATAACTATTTAAATATGTGGAATATCACAAAACTAAATTCATTTACATTACGAATTATAGTTCAAACTATTTGAATAAAATAAAATATGAGTACTTTGAAACTCATATGATCATGCCTTGGTGAAATCAAATATCATCATTCAAAATTGGGGTATAATCCTTATCTTTGACATGTTGATCCCAATAATGATATAAATACCATCACATGTAATATAGTGACTCAACCACAAGCATAAAATCATTCACAAGATATTTAGTAACAAAAGCCACTTGGCTATCCAAAAATAAATCACATGAGAGGATAATACCAATGCCACATAGGATGAAAATATCTACATTGCTTGCATCTTAAGCTATGCCACCTCATGCCTAAAGGATTGCTATGGATGAGAGCATGACAACCAAGCACCTTACTCATCAAATTAAAGCAAGAGTCATCCACCCATGTGTCATGTTACTAGAGCATGCTCAAGCCTATAAAAGGGAGTCTCACACTTCATCCATTTCATCATCTTGCACCTTGGTGCAAGAAGACCAACACATTGAGCCACTCCATAAAATAGTTAGGATCAAGATGAAGCAGCTAGGAGGTGGAGGCATGCCACAAGATGCAGGTTTATCAGATTTTCTGAAGAACAAGCTACGAAGCTAGCAAGGTAGAATTCTTAGGCAAACCACATATTTAGTTAATCACATCATCATTCCTTGAGTAGAACCCTAGAATAATCCATTCCAAAATAAGAATTGGGAGTAGAAGATAAACATTAAGAATAAGTTGCTCATGATGATGCCATGACCATGCTTTGGGGAAATAGAAGAATAAGCCATAAGATAAACCTTATATTTAAGGTAGTGTGAGAAACCATTCATCCTTAGAACCAAAGTTAACTATAAAAAGAACCATAAACATTTTAGTTACTCCAAATGATAAATTAAGGATAATAAAAGAAGTATATTGGTAGAAGATAAAACCAATTCTCAGATCCTTAGTAACTAAAGAAGCACATGAAATATTAAGCAAGTAACCATTTTTATCATGCATTGGGGAGAGTAAACCTAGTCAATGCAATATGGTATCATCTCATATCTACAACCTAGAATTATATCTCAACTCTAGTTTGTGTATCACTTAAGTGATTATAACTAAGAAACCTAAACCATATTTGAGATCCAACCCATGTGTCATTAGGTAAATAGCATTTGAACTCTAATGGTTCATTAATTAAATCCTATGCTTCAATTAAAACATAAGAGCCACCTAATGCTAAGTCCTATAATTAAACCATATGTGTAGTGATCAACCCATTATCTTTGTAACAAGATAAACCATGATGGAAACAATAACTACTTAGATACTTTCAAATATAATGATAGTATTAACCTTAATAAGGGGGTTATGATAGAAACTATAAAACCCTAATACAATTGAGCTCACATAAAATCATGTGCAATTGACCAATTCCTACAATATGAAGCCAAGTCCTAATAAATAACTTCCTAAACATTTGGAATAAGAATCATCAACTCTAATTATCCAACAGGGAGTTATATTACAAATGAGAAAGAAAGTTAAAATGAATACCTAAATTCTTGTCTAATTAAAAATTGCAACAAGGCTCACATATATTCATGTTTATTCAAAAACAACACAGTAATACAATGATCCTTGTATTAGACCTCATGAAAACCAAATTGTTAAAAATCTGCAAAACGGACAAGAATTCAAATTTGAATTAAAACCAGAATTGAAAACAAGAAATAAAAACAGAAAAAGAAAAGGAGAGGAAAAAGACTTACCTGGACCTTACCTGGCCGTGTAGCCCACCAAACGGCCCAGCAGCCCCAGCCCAGACCAGCCCAACATACCCCTTCGTTTAAAAACAGAGGAGAGGGTCATCCTCATCCTCTCTGGCGCTCGAGGTGCACAGCACGACGACGTGCTTCCCTTCCCCTCGTCGCTGGCAGCATCTCCTCGTCCGAAGGCGTGACGAGGCACGCACCCAGGCCCTATAAAAGCTCCACGACGAACACTGGCCCGAGTTCTTCCCCTCTATGTTAAATTCCGCCCAAATCGAAACCCTAGCTGAGCCGGCCAACCCCTATCGCCATTGATTGGAGCACCTCCGAGCCAAGCTGAGCACGCCATCGTAACCGCCGTCCTCGACTCGCTTATCCTGCAAGAGGAATCGAGCCATAGCCTCCCGAAGCGACGCAGGTGACTTCATCTTCTCCGGCGCCGGCATCGAGCAATCCCGGCGATTGCGACCTCCCCTCGCCTCGCCGACAAGCCCGTCGTGCTCACGGTGAGTCGCTGACTCTCCAGAGCATCCTAGCTCTTCCCCTAGCATCCTCTAGCATGCCCCTCACCGTAGGCCCGTGACCACCGCCGCCGCACGTCACCGACGGCCACGCTCCGGCGACCATTTCGGAGCGGCGCCGCCACCATCTGGTTCGCCTCGGTGTACTAGTTCTAGAGCACCCAGTCGCCCGTCCTCTCGCGCACGGAATCGCCGGTGATCGTCGCCGATTCCACCAGCAGTGAGTTCCCTCTTCCACCGTGGCAATTTTGACCTTGGTCAATGCCCGCGTGGCAGGTGACCTGGCCACTGGCCCACCTGTCTGCGTCTGTAGGTAGTAGAAGCCCGGGTACACTTAGTAGTTTTTGTTTTATTTCAAATACCAGAAAAATACTGCAACTTCAAGTAAATTTAGAAAATTCATTACAATTCAGAAAAATACAAATTAGATATCAAAATATTCCTAAAAAGAAAATCTATCCAATAAAAATATAATATAGAACTTTTATTGTTAATAAAAATTTAATTATTTTAAACTCATTAATTAAGTCTTTTCTTTTATACTTGATTGAATTAAAATTCAATAAATAAGGAAAACTTTAAAAATTAAATAGAAACCAGTAAAGAAATAAAGAAAACTTTAAAACTAATTTCTTTATTTATTATTTTGTTAAATCCTTATTAGAGAGATTTAAACCCTGATTAATAATTACCATAATTATTAATTGTTCAAAAATAATAAAATGCCAAATTCAATATTATTTTTATTCCAAGTTACTAATAACTTCAACTTTAAAATGAAGTTATTAATCATAGAACTACATGGTTTATAGCAAACCCTAATTCAATATCGAATGATATTACAACCCTATCATTTCATGTGGAGTTCTAAAACCCTAATTCATTAGGAACCCTAGCTCCACTAATTCATTTGAACCCTAATTTGCCACTAACCTAAACCCTAGGTTATAGTATGTGATCATAACACTTTCTTTTCATTCATAAGTTTATAATGAGCAACTCAATGGTTGTTCATATCCACATAAAATGTAGAAGACCCATCACTAATAAATTGGTATCCCATGTGTTCATCTTCATCAGACCTAAATAATCAAGTAGGGCCAACCAAGTGTAAACCCTAGATTCTATAACCAAAGCCAGCATCCTTATTCATTCCTACTTAGCATCACACCAATGTGATGAACCTCAGGAGCAACTATGCCAAATCCTGAGCATTACCTAACCATATTCCACTAAACCCTACTAGTGTTGAATACTTATCAACCAACCTAATTAGAAGCCAAATATTCCTTACTTAATAGAACCAACAGTAAAACTTAGACAACCTCAACCCTAATTGCAATACTTCTTATTATTTAAGAAGTATGTTCTTCAAAAGTTATTCTTTTGAAGAAAATAGAGAGTATCCTCAACCCTACCTAACATGACCTATAAACCCTAACTAGCTATTCCCAAGCAAGGTATACCAACCTTGATAGCAACTATTTATAATAAATTGCTCAAGATGTTTAGGCTTAATTCAACAATACAAGCCTAGTAGCTGATGAATCCAACTAGGTTGTGATCCATCTAATACTAACTTCAGAAACTAGATGAAACCATAGTCAACCATAGAACCCCACCAATCTAATTATCATACTTATTCTTTATTAAGGATCATGTTCTTCAAAAGTTATTCTTTTGAATTATATAATAAGTAATTATCAACCATGCATTATAGGACTTAAAATTGACAACTCCTCCTTACTTATTATACAACTACTATACCTGGTTGTGTATGATTGTTACTATCCATTTTGCCACCTGCTTATAATTCTAAAACAACACAAACCTGAATAAGAACCTTGTTTGTGAATCACTCTAAAAATGCAACACACCCTGAACTAATCATTACCACTCACTAATCCTAAATCATCGGGGTTAGGTCACGCTTAGAGCGATTGCATCTCATACTTATGCATTATTGCATCCTTGTCAATCTTTTAAACATCGTCCTTACCGGACGATGATGCTATTTCAGAATTTGGAGTTATTGCGTATCGAAGACCTTGCCTGCATAATCTTGCAGTCAAGAAAGGGAAGTTCATCGCTTGCTCATGTCATTTGAGTATTTTTACCAAATTACTTGCAAAGTACTATGTTTATCACTATTGCATAAAAATCAAAACCACTACTTTCATAACTATGAATATGACTATGTGGTGGGCAATGGAACCATGGATTGTGTTGATATGGTGGAGGTTCCATTGCAAGGGTTTATATCCATCTAGGATTAAACAACAAATGTCGCCAGTGATTCTTGTGCCGTAATACCCGTGTTAACCATAAGATCCGGAGTGGGACGGAATAGTCAATCGTATTTCCACCTCTTGTACATCAACGAATGCGCTTGCCGTAGACACTTGTATCCTGAGGGACAAGCGGTGGGCTGGGGAAGCCTAAAGTCCCCACGGTAATGCGGTCTATGATGGATTGTAAGGTGTCCGGAACGGTCTATCTATGGTTGATAGGGCAGGGCATATAAAAATTGTTCGGAACGGTCTACCTTAATTGGTATAGGGGAGAACAAATGCCCGGGTCGGTCTCACCATAGATATAGGGGAAGACAATCTTACAAAAGGGTGGGTGTGCGAGGTAGCGGAGGAATATGATTGGCTATGACCTTATACCGGGCCTCACACCATAGGAAGTGTGGACGGGGAATATGCCCGGTTGGCACCAAGGTTAAGATCTCTTATGGGTAAAGCAACACACCTCTGCAGAGTGTAAAGAACCGTGACCTGTCACTCCCTGTTCCGGGATATGGAACTGCGAACGCGGCCGGAAAGGAGCTCCATGAAGTTCTAGTAAACCGGTGAAGGCCGACGGACATAGTTCTTCCGAATAAAAGCAACCTCTTGAAGAAATGATTATGAAAACCTGCATTGGTATTAGACTTTCCGGTCTAATGCCGTAGCTAGTGCATTAAACACCTCTTTCCTATAATGAACTTGTTGAGTACGCTCGTACTCATCCCACTCTTAAATCCCCTGCTTAGATATGGAGGCATCGAAGGAGGATCTACAGTACAACTCGAAGGCCGAGGAGTCAACAACTGCTTCACGAGACAAGACCTTGTTAGAAGAATCAGATACCTCATCCAACAAAGAGAAAACCTAGTTTAGCCATAGAAGGGAACTAGCTTCCTAAACCTAGCTCCTATTTAGCTAGAATCTATTCATAGCCTCTATAGCTAGTTAAATACTCTACAATAGAGTTCGTGATAAGACTAGACTACGAGTCGTTCTTCTGGAGTTTATTTGCAGTTTTACCTCATTGTAAAGTAGGAGGCTATGATGATCTTATGTAACAGAGTCAATGTTGTAATTCTATAGACATGCCTTGGACCCGCATATGTTTCTGTTGTACCACTCTGAGCGATATAATACTAGTGGAACGGTGTTTCATTGGTGTTATATCAGACTTGCATACTACACCATGCAGTGGTATGCCGGGTCACCACAAGCACTATGGGCTTATAGAACTGCTTATAAAAACCCCATGGGAATGTCACCTTATAAAATAGTTTATGGAAAAGCTTGTCATTTACCTTTAGAATTAGAGCACAAGGCTTATTGGGCTGTTAGAGAATTAAATAAAGATCCTAAACTAGCCGGTAATAAGAGGTTGCTGCAATTAAGTTCTCTAGATGAATGGAGAAGTGAAGCTTATGAAAATGCTAAACTCTTTAAAGAGAAAGTTAAGAAATGGCATGATAGAAGGATTATCAAAAGAGAGTTTAATATTGGGGATAAAGTCCTATTGTATCGGTCTCGTCTCAGATTCTTTGCAGGGAAATTACTCTCGAAATGGGAAGGACCATATGTTGTTGAGGAGGTGTATCGTTCAGGAGCAATTAAAATTAGCTCTCTCCAAGGCGATGCCACGCAAGTGGTGAATGGACAAAGACTCAAGCATTATATCTCAGGTGATTCTTATAATGTAGATGTTGATGTTATTCGAGTGGAAACACCAGAGGCTTTCATCAAAGGTCAAATCGACAGTCCGCCAGAACTCAACTTTGAATAGGTAACAGTACATGTAATAAAAAGTTCGCTATTTACTTTCCGAACAATGTTTTTGCTGTTTATGGAAAATATGAAAAATTACGAGATCGAAACGGAGTGGAGGAGATGCACGAGGGCGTGCCCCCATAGGCCGGCGCGGCCATGCCTTGGCCCGCGCCGCCCTATGAGCTGGCCGCCTCGTCGCCCCTTTCCTACTCCGGTTCGACCTGATACTTTCCTTATGACATAAAAATTCCTGCTATATAATCCCCCGGACCCCTGGAGGTCCGTATATCGTTTTCTCGACGTGTTTTGTTTCGAGCTGTTTCTACCAGGATCTATTTTCAATCTAGGAGCACCATGGCCTCCAACAACAAGGGCAAAGGGCTTTCGAAGGAAGAAGTGAAAAGGGTGTCGTCAAAACAAGAGCAACAAGCTCGTTGGGAGTAAGCAAATCTTGGTGGGATCCGTTGACACTCGACGTTCTTTCTCTCATAACTTGCAGGGACCCTTACCACCTGCTCTTGGCCTCGACTCTTTCCCTGTGCTCGGAAGAAGCTCTACGGACAACCGATGAGTTTTGTGGTCAATACCGGGCTCTAAGAAGAGAAGTGGAGATACTCCAGGAGGAGAATTACCGACTCCGTAGAATGCTGGAATATTACTCGATACCCATCACAAGGTCGCCACCGCCAACTTCAGATAACAATGAATCTCTTCGAGTCTTAGTGCAGAATTGCCAAGCTGAGAAACTGAAGCTGAAGGAGATCTGTAAGAAGCGCGGGAGGAGTTCATCACCACCATCGCCAAAGGAGTAATTCATCATAGGTATTGGCATCCCCTTGGTTTGTTCCAAGCTTGGGGGAGTGCCGCGGTATCACATCATCACTACCTTTTACTTTTTACTATCAAGTAGTGTCATATCATGAGTAGGGAAGTTATCATATAAGATGGGTTGCAGTGTGGAAGTATCTCTCCTTTAGTCGGTTTTCTATGTATCCCTTGGTGTGAGTTATCGTTATAAAATATTAATGAGAAGTCTTATCATTTACATATTGCACACCTTATTTTAGTTTGCAATTTCTATTATATGATTGATCTTGATTTTAGTATTGGTACCACTTTGGGAGCATTGAGTAAATCTATTTGGTTTTGGCAAACTTAGCATTGGTCAATAGCAACAACACCTTGAGGTTTAAGTAGAAAAGAGAAATATATATAGTTGTTTCATTGTCTTCCTTTCTTGTTAGCTCATAGCTTATTATTATGAAGTTAAAATTGTTTGTGCTTACAAGAAAGATGCATGATTGTTTCTATCACATGTATATTCAATTGTTTCCCTCAACTTTTGTGCTTGCTAATTAACCTTGCTAGCCAAAGACCTGTACTGAGAGGGAATGCTTCTCGTGCATCCAAACCTCAACCCAAACCTATGCCATTTGTGTCCACCATATCTACCTACTACATGGTATTTCCTGCCATTCCAAGTAAATACTTCGTGTGCTACCTTTAAACAATTCAAAATTTATCATCTCTTATTCGTGTCAATGTTTTATGGCTCATGAGGAAGTATGTGGTGTTTTATCTTTCAATCTTGTTGGGCAACTTTCACCAATGGACTAGTGGCTTCATCCACACTTATCCAATAATTTTGCAAAAAGAGCTGGCAATGGGGTTCCCAGCCCCGATTAATTAACCTTCATGATACTACAAATAGACACTCCTCCATGGTATGTGATTGTTGGACAGCACCCGAGGATTCGGTTAGCCATGGCTTGAGAAAGCAAAGGTTGGGAGGAGTGTCATCTAAATAAAACTAAAATAAAAAGGCACTCCTTCATGGTATGAGATTGTTGGCAGGCACCCGAGGATTCGGTTAGCCATGGTTTGGGAAAGTAAGGTTGGAAGGGGTGCCACCCAAAATGAAAATGCCTTAATGGGAGCCGCTCTTAGAGAGTTTGTCTGGCAAGGGGGTTAGAGTACCCGCTACCAGTCGTTGACAACAACAAACACCTCTCAAAATATTACTTTTATTCTCTTTATATGATTTCAAAACTGAAAAAGCTCTAGCACATGATTTAATCCCCGCTTCCTCTTGCGAAGGGCCTGTCTTTTACTTTATGTTGAGTCAGTAAACCCATTTCCCTCCATCTCAAGCAAGCATTTGAGTTGTTGTGATCAAACCATTATATTGTGATTTGCTTCATCATGTCTTTTACTCTTCCTTGTTTAGTACAAGTTTATCTGAATGAATATAGCTTTGAAAGTTATCAATGATCATTATGATTGAGTATGCAAGATGAGCCATATAAACTTTAACATGAGAGCGCTGCTCGATAGATAAGAATAACCTGTTAATTGTTCTCTGACCAAGAACAAAGTTTGCCATCACCAACTATGATTTCTTATGCACCTTTATTTGTGATTACCTTATACTTGTTTCAAGTTGAGTTATATGAGGAAGTTTTTTACTAGAATGTCTTGTGTGAATGAATATGATGCTTCTTGTCCGTATTGATTTATCGACTCTTCACTCCATAAACATGTGGTCCTGTTTACCGAGTTCAGTTTCGCTTGGGGACAAGCGAAGTCTAAGCTTGGGGGGAGTTGATACGTCCATTTTGCATCACTATTTTGTATCATAATTTGCTGTTATTCATTGATATATTTCATATTTGGGGATGATACTTATGTTATTTCATCTATTTTGCATGTTTCATGATTATTGGAGGACCGCGCACCGGAGTCAGGATTCTGCTGGAAAAAGCGCCGTCAGAATGCAATATTTCGGAAGATCAACAATTGACGGAAATTATATGAAAAATCCTATTTTTCCAGAAGACGAAGGGAGCCGAGGGGGAGCCGAGGAGGGCCGCCATGGGCCCACCTCATAGGCCGGCGCGGGCCAAGGCCTGGCCACGCCGCCTTGTGAGGAGGGGGCCCACAGCCCCCTCTGGCCTCTTCTCCTTCGCGTACATCTTCGTCCCGAAAACCTAAGCTCCAGAGGATAGTCGCGAAGAGTCACAACCGCCTCTGCGGGGCGGAAAACACCAGAGAGAAAAGAGCTCTCCGGTAGGCTAAAATCCGCCGGGGAAATTCCCTCCCGGAGGGGGAAATCGACGCCATCGTCATCGTCATCGAGCTGGACATCATCTCCATCATCATCACCATCATCTTCATCATCATCACCGCCATCTCCACCGCTGCACCTCGTCACCGTTGTAACAATTAGGGTTTGATCTTGATTGTTTGATAGGGGAAACTCTCCCGGTGTTGATTTCTACTTGTTATTGATGCTATTGAGTGAAACTATTGAACCAAGGTTTATGTTCAGATTGTTATTCATCATCATATCACCTCCGATCATGTTCCATATGATGTCTCGTGAGTAGTTCGTTTAGTTCTTGAGGACATGGGTGAAGTCTAAATGTTAGTAGTGAATTATGTTCGCTAGTATTCAATGTTATGATATTTAAGTTGTGGTGTTATTCTTCTAGTGGTGTCATGTGAACGTCGACTACATGATACTTCACCATTTATGGGCCTAGGGGAATGCATCTTGTATTCGTTTGCTAATTGCGGGGTTGCCGGAGTGACGAAACCTAAACCCCCGTTGGTATATCGATGCGGGAGGGATAGCAGGATCTCGCAGTTTAAGGCTGTGGTTAGATTTATCTTAATTACTTTCTTGTATTTGCGGATGCTTGCAAGGGGTATAATCACAAGTATGTATTAGTCCTAGGAAGGGCGGTGCATTAGCATAGGTTCACCCACACAACACTTATCAAAACAATGAAGATTAATCAGCAATATGAAGCGAAAGCACTAGACTAAATTCCCGTGTGTCCTCAAGAACGTTTGGTCACTATAAGTAAACAAACCGGCTTGTCCTTTGTGCTAAAAAGGATTGGGCCACTCGCTGCAATTATTTCTCTCGCATTTTACTTACTCGTGCTTTATTTACCTGCTATATCAAAACCCCCTGAATACTTGTCTGTGAGCATTTACAGTGAATTCTTCATCGAAACTGCTTGTCAACACCTTCTGCTCCTCGTTGGGTTCGACACTCTTATTTATCGAAAGTACTACGATACACCCCCTATACTTGTGGGTCATCACCTATCAAACGGCCAGAGCCCAAATCTCCACGGGGCCGAAAAAACTCTATGCATACCACCAAACAATGTGGCTTTGATGGCCCATGGCCCGTCTGCGACGTGCAGGGGACTCATTTCCGCTGCGCCGGTGGTGCATGAATCTGATGCAGGCAACCAAACGCTCCCTAGACGAATTGACAGGGGTGAGCGCGGGGGCTAGGAAAGAACGGCGAATGGTGTGAGGCGAGGCGAATCAGTCGGAGTAGGTCGGCTAGCAACAAAAGAGCAACAGAACCCTTGGGTGGGCCGCAATCATCGGAAGGATCAAGATGGGAAGACGATCAGACAAACAAGGAGATGATCAAACAAGTTAGTTGGTAGGTTGATTATTTCGTGCGGTCGCTCCTTGATTGGCTTCACCTTAGATCGGCCACGAGCATACCATATGGATGTAACAATATACAAGCCTAACACTTTGTCACTGACCTTAGTGAGTAACTCAAGAGCCCATCGGCTCAATTGTTTAGCCCATTAAGGCTAACGAAGCAAATTGTTGCTCAACTATGTTTATCAAGAAAACGAGCCAAACGTAAATAAGTCGGGTAAACTAGCGTTCATTAAACTCGTCAAGCTTTGAACTTTATGTTTGCCCTAACTGAAGCGCCAATTAAGTTTGCGTGGAAGTTGACACTTTGTCAGCATTATTGTGATTTCTCGTGCACGAAATGTACAGCTGCACACGCTATACAATGCCGAGCAGCCCAACAAGGACAAAGATGGCCATGTATACCGAAAAGTGCTTTTGGATCCCGACCTCGAGTGCTCTCGCCATTTTAGAAAAAATAAGAGGCATTATTATAAGTTATCAAAAAATCTGTAAATAATTTCGAATATTGTTAGTGATACATCCACGATCATGAAAAATCTTAACCCAAAATTCTTTTTATCTAGGCAAGAAAAAATGTCAAAATCCGATATGTTTTGGAGATTTGGAAATGTACTAATCTGATCTACACTTTTGTCATTTCTGTGTAGTTTAGAATATAAAATATTTGAAATTGATATTTTGCACGTTTGTAGTAGCATACATCATTGACTATATGTGTATTTTTCAGAATTTTGCACCAAATCTGCAGTCCATGTGTGACTAGATGGGTTCTGATCGAACCATCTGGAAGCTTCGTTTCCAGCCGGCATCCAAAGCCCAAAGCAGGGCCACCTCCAGTCCAGCGGAGAGAGTCTGTTATGTTCGGCGGGCCCTACATATCTTCCGCTCCGCTAGAAAACAAACCCATCCTCTCGCCTGGCAAGCCAAGCCAAACCACCCTTCCGATTTCTGAGACCAAAAGAGATCCGCAACTCCGCGATGGAGGATCGCAGCCGCCGGTGGAGTGGGATGGCGTCTCCGCCGCCGTCGCCGTCCCACAGCTCCTGCACCCCGCTGGACACGTACCGCATGCCCCCGCGGGCGACCTTCTTCGCCTTCAACCGCCCTCCGTGGATTTCCCAGCTCGCCGAGGCCAACTTCTACACCCCCTGCGTCGAGGACCGCGTCTGCGCCACCTGCGGCGGCGCCGCCTTCTGCGACCACTGCTGCGCGGACCACCACCGGGGCCACGACACCGCCCCCGCCCCCGCGCCTGCCGAGAACGGCCACGCCGCCGTCGAGGAGTACCGCAGGGACGCGTTCTGCACCGCCTGCCGCGTCGCCTTCTCCTCCGACCTGTGCCCGCACCACAAGTTCGAGTGCGCCGCCGGCGAGGACCACGTCATCATCCCCATCGTCGAGCACCTCAACTGGTACTGCGCGCGATGCATCGGGGTGGAGCGCTGGTTCCCCGTCATCTTCGACGGCGTCCAGGTTCGTGACTCGATCGATCGACTCCGTCGTCCCCTGAATCCATTCCTGGTCGATCTGGTACTAGTTCACCGTTGATTGGGTTGCAGACCTTCCGGGACGAGGATCACAACTTCCTTGTGCCCTTGTTCTGGAAGGGGCCGCCTATCCCGGAGACCCCTTCGTGGTTTTCCTACCTCATCCGCCAGGACTTCTGGCTCACATGCGCCACGGACCGCGTCTGCAACACCTGCGACGGCGCCCGTTTCTGCGACCACTGCTGCGGGAAGCACCACCAAGGCCACGACACCGCCGCCGCTGCCGCCGACGCCAAGGACAAGGATCCCTCTGAGGCGTCTCACAGGAGGGACTCGTTCTGCATCGCCTGCCGCGTCGCCTTCTGCTCCGATCTGTGCGCGCACCACCACGCCGAGGGCCACGAGGTCATCCCCATCGACCTGCACAAAGACTGCTGGTACTGCGCGCGATGCACCGGAACCGAGCCGTGGTTCCTCGGCGCCGTCTGTGGCGCCACGGTCAGGAACTCGACTGACTACGTTCTGTTTGTCTACCCTTGACGAGTTGCGTTGATTGATCGTGTGGAGGTCTGAATTTCGCTGCAGACTTACAAGGACGAGCACGGCAATGTGCTGCTGCCCCTGCACCTGAACACGCCGAACATCCCGATGCCGGCCTTCATGCTGCAGGACGACGAAGAAGACTGCCCTTGGTGGATGCGAAAGCTCATCGCCGCCAACTTCGATAAGACGTGCGCCCGGGACCGCGTGTGCAAGACCTGCGGCGGCGCCCCCTTCTGCGACCACTGCTGCGGGGAGCACCACCGAGACCACCACACCGCGTCCGCCAGGCCCGCCAGGCCGGCCAGGGGGGTGAACAGCTTGGCGGTGCCAAAGGAGGCGCACCGGAGGGACTCGTTCTGCACCCGAGTTCAGTTTCGCTTGGGGACAAGCGAAGTCTAAGCTTGGGGGGAGTTGATACGTCCAATTTGCATCAGTATTTTATATCATAATTTGCTGTTATTCATTGATATATTTCATATTTGGAGATAATACTTATGTTATTTCATCTATTTTGCATGTTTCATGATTATTGGAGGATCGCGCACCGGAGTCAGGATTCTGCTAGAAAAAGCACCCTCAGAATGCAATATTTTGGAAGATCAACAGTTGACGGAAATTATATGAAAAATCCTATTTTTCCAGAAGACGAAGGGAGCCAGAAGGGGGAGCCGAGGGGACCCGAGGTGGGCCCACCCCATAGGCCGGCGCGGCCCAAGGCCTGGCCGCGCCGCCTCGTGAGGAGGGGGCCCACAGCCCCCTCTCGCCTCCTTTTCTTCGCGTACGCCTTCGTCCCGAAAACCTAAGCTCCAGGGGTACATCGCGAAGAGCCACAGCCGCCTCTGCGGGGCGGAGAACACCCAGAGAAAAGAGCTCTCCGGCAGGCTGAGATCCGCCGGGGAAATTCCCTCCCGGAGGGGGAAATCGACGCCATCGTCACCGTCATCGATCTGGACATCATCTCCATCACCATCATCGTCATCTTCATCATCATCACCGCCGTCTCCACCGCTGCACGCCGTCACCGCTGTAACAATTTGGGTTTGATCTTGATTGTTTGATAGGGGAAACTCTCCCGGTGTTGATTTCTACTTGTTATTGATGCTATTGAGTGAAACCGTTGAACCAAGGTTTATGTTCAGATTGTTATTCATCATCATAGCACCTCTGATCATGTTCCATATGATGTCTCGTGAGTAGTTCGTTTAGTTCTTGAGGACATGGGTGAAGTCTAAATGTTAGTAGTGAAGTATGGTTGAGTAATATTCAATGTTATGATATTTAAGTTGTGATGTTATTCTTTTAGTGGTGTCGTGTGAACGTCGACTACACGACACTTCACCTTTATGGGCATAGGGGAATGCATCTTGTACTCGTTTGCCAATTGCGGGGTTGCCGGAGTGACAGAAACCTGAGCCCCCGTTGGTATATCGATGCAGGAGGGATAGCGGGACCTCGTAGTTTAAGGTCTGTGGTTAGATTTATCTTAATTACTTTCTTGTAGTTGCGGATGCTTGCAAGGGGTATAATCACAAGTATGTATTAGTCCTAGGAAGGGCGGTGCATTAGCATAGGTTCACCCACACAACACTTATCAAAACAATGAAGATTAATTAGCCGTATGTAGCGAAAGCACTAGACTAAAATCCCGTGTGTCCTCGAGAACGTTTGGTTATTATAAGTAAACAAACCGTCTTGTCCTTTGTGCTAAAAAGGATTGGGCCACTCGCTGCAATTATTACTCTCGCACTTTACTTACTCGTACTTTATTCATCTGTTACATCAAAACCCCCGAATACTTGTCTGTGAGCATTTACAGTGAATCCTTCATCGAAACTGCTTGTCAACACCTTCTGCTCCTCGTTGGGATCGACATTCTTACTTATCGAAGATACTACGATACACCCCCTATACTTGTGGGTCATCAGTAGCCCGTCTTGAAGCTATTCGTCTTTTGCTCGCATTTGCATCTTTCCACAATTTCAAACTATATCAAATGGATGTGAAAAAAATTTCAAAAAAAAATGGATGTGAAAAGTGCATTTTTGAACGGTCCTCTAAAAGAAACCGCATATGTGGCTCAACCCCCGGGTTTCGAAGACCCATGCCGACCCAACCACGTGTATTTACTCCATAAGGCACTCTACGGTCTCAAGCAAGCTCCACGTGCTTGGTATGAGTTCCTTAGGGATTTCTTACTACATGATGGGTTTTGCATGGGTACGGTCGATTCCACCCTTTTCACCAAAAGGGTTAAAGGGGGTGGCCTATTTATATGTCAAATATATGTTGATGATATTATCTTTGGTGGAACTAACCCCAATCGTAACAAAGCTTTTGAGCTATTGATGACTAGGAAATTTGAGATGTCCATGATGGGAGAGTTGAAGTTCTTCCTAGGCTTCCAAGTGAGGCAACTTGCAAAAGGCACCTTCATCTCTCAAGAAAAGTATGTGAAGGACATGCTCAAGAAATTCAACATGACCAATGCAAGCCCAATGAAGACACCCATGCCCGTAAAGGGGCAACTTGGCTCATGTGACGGTGAGAAGGATGTGGACATAAAGGTATACCGCTCCATGATAGGATCCTTGCTCTACCTTTGTGCCTCTAGGCCGGATATCATGCTAAGTGTAGGGATGTGTGCTCGTTTTCAATCCGCTCCCAAGGAGAGCCATTTAATGGCGGTCAAACGGATTCTAAGATACCTTGTTCTCACTCCTACTCTCGGGCTATGGTATCCAAAGGGGTCAACCTTTGAACTCATTGGCTATTCGGATTCCGATTGGGCCGGTGATAAGGTTGACCGGAAGTCTACCTCCGGGGCTTGCCAATTTATTGGCCGATCATTGGTGAGTTGGTCATCCAAGAAAAAAAACTTGACCGCTTTATCCACCGCCGAAGCCGAATACATATCCGCGGCATCTTGTTGCACTCAATTGTTATGGATGAAGCAAACCTTGAAAGACTATGGTGTGTCTCTTGGTACGGTGACTCTTCTTTGTGACAATCAAAGTGCAATTAACACTACAAGAAAAGTTCTGATAGACAACGTCTCAAAATCGTCCGCTAAGGGGTATTTTTTGTCGCCTATGGGCCTAACCCGACGATATGGGTTCTGTTGTCGAAACTGCGTCAGGCAAAGTCCTACGACGATTTTTTCGGTCCGTCGCGCTTGGGCGCCCTTCCGCCATATGGGTTCTGTTGTCGAAGCTAGCGTCGGAGGCCAAAGTCCTACGACGGTTTTCGGTCGTCGCGCTTGGGCGCCTTAGCCACGGAAAAGTCGGACCGTTGCGAGTGTTCGGGAGCCGTTGGCTGGCGACGTCATGC
>NC_061511.1:75749848-75804714 GCF_022539505.1 Lolium rigidum | reverse complement strand
AAGCGTAAGAAGGTCCTGCTGGGCCGTCCCAGGTCAGCTCACCGGTTGCTCATGGAACAGCTCTTACTATTGGTTCGGCTGGACAAACAAGCCAACCTCGAAGCTTGATAAGCCACGCCATTCACGCCGAGTACCACGATATATAATGGAACATATTTATGTGTAAGGCCCTAGCTGTGTTGCATTTTGTGATGTCTCTCATCATCTAACTCTCACCTGTTGGGGCGCCACTCCATTTTTCGTGGACGACCCTCTTCATCGCGGGGTTCGGCGAAGACCTTCGCCGGCCCGAGATCGGGTCGTGCCTTCCTTAGGCGTATGCGGGTACCCAACCTTTTCGGCTTCCTCCGAGGGCCGCGCAATCGGCTGAACCACTGGCGCTTTTGGGAGCGTGGCTGAGTCCGTCCGGGGGCACCACCTTGGCGGTGGTTCTGTCTTCTTCTACTTCTCCCTCGTCTTACGGATCCACTCAAGATCACTTAGCGAGGGTGACTCGGTAACTTGCGTTTGCTTTGTGTAGAAGGCGGGGAGAGGCCCTAGGCGCTCGAACTCGGTCACGTTGTTTGCCTCCATTCTTCTTCTTGCCGCGTTACGGGCAGTTGCCGATTGTGCGGCGTTCGAGCTCATATCGAGTCCCAGCGAGCGTACGAAGAGAGCGGGTCCGATGTCACGGCGTTGTCATCTTGCTCCCTTGATGTCTCGGTGAAAGCGCGGCGCTCGTGCTCCTCCTCATCGCGATCCTGGCAGCCGATATCTTCGACGCTTCTCTAGCCGGACGGTCTCCTCTATCATGGTGGGCCGTCGGCGTTGGTCATACCGACTCACATATTTGTTGAGGAGGTGATCGGAGAGGGGTCGCTGATATCTTATATTCTTCACCTCTCCCTCCGTGACGTAGCGCTTGCCATCATGACGGAGCCGATCGCGTGGAGCGGCCTCCTCTCGTATCCTTGCTATGAGAGCAGCTGCCCTCATCTCCATCTTTGCCGAGTGGTTCCTGCAGTCCTACCATGTTGATGCTGAACGAGGGACCTGTCCGGCAACCCTCAGTAGGTGACTTCCACCATGTTAACGGCGGGGAAGGGTTGGGTGTCGACCTTCATGGCGTGCTTGGTTGAAAATTAGCCGCCCTTCTCTATCGCCGCTTGGATGTGCTGACGCCACACCCGGCAGTCATTGGTGGCATGGGAAAGCGAGTTGTGGAATTTGCGGTACGGCTTTCCGTTTAGCTCCTTCGCCGTGGGGAACTTGAGACCTTCAGGAATCGTCAACTGTTTCTCCTTGAGCAGGAGGTCGAAGATTTGCTCAGTCTTGGTCACGTCGAAATCAAATCCCCTGGGCGGCCCTGGTGGCTTTACCCATTTGCAGGACACGGGGGTTCCTCCCCGAGTCCACTCAGCCACTGCTATTTCTTGGTCTCCCGCAGGCACTTCATCTTCCTCTGTATCGACCATGACTACTGCACGTTTGAACTTGTCTTGGTACAGGTCCGGGTGGCGCTGTTCATATGCTGATAGTTTCTGAACCATGTGCGCCAGCGAGGGATAATCTGCTTGGGAGGCCATGTCCTTGAGCTGTGTTGCAAGGCCTGCTACTGCCAACTCGACTGCTTCCTTTTCAGTTATACGAACCGAATAACATCGGTTCCTAAGATTCCTGAAGCGCTGGATGTACTCTGTCACCGTTTCCCCGCGCTTCTGACGTAGTTGTGCTAGATCGGCAATGCCAGACTCGGAAGCTTCTGAATGGTATTGCATATGGAATTGTTCTTCCAATTGCTTCCAAGACTGGATGGAGTTTGCTGGCAAAGAGGTGTACCATCCAAAAGCCGATCCCGTGAGGGACTGTGAAAAGAGCCTCACGCGTAGCTGATCCGACACCGAAGCCGGTCCTAGTTGGAGCCAAATATCGGCCGACGTGCTCGATGGAGCTGGAGCCATCCGATCCACTGAATTTGGAAAAGTCGAGGAGCCGATATTTAGGTGGCAGCGGGATCATCTCGTAATCGTCGGGTACGGCTTGGAATAGCCGATCGCCCTTCTTTTCGGCATCATGCCGAACTGGTCTCGCGTATGGTACTGATCTGATCCGTTGTGCTCGGCCGTAGGAGTTGCACTCGAAGATTCGCCGGGGTGGCGTACTTAGCCAGCCATGTTTGCTTTTCCAGCTCCGAGCCAACCTGCAGGAGCTGGGCTCGGGAGTTTCGTCGGTGTGGCGTACTTAGTTAGCCACGTCTGCTTCTCAAGCTCTGTCGCTGACGTTCCTCCTGTCTTCGCCGGAGTCCCCGATGTTGTGGCCTGGTTTGTGAGTGCCCAGTCACCACAATCTGGCACATACGTGCACGCGTATCCTTGAGGGATCTCCTTAGGCGCCTCCATTAAGAACTGAGTAGTCACTAGGGTCACCACCAATCTTGTAGACGAGGAATGCCGGTGTAGTCGGCACTTCAGCAGGTGCTGCCAACGCATATGGCAGCGGTGGACGGGACTGGAGTGGCAACTCTCCTTGATGAGTCCCGAGAGCTGGTCCTGACGGCGAGTACTGGTGGCTCATGATCTCCTGGATTACGCGCAGAGCGACACGCTCCAACACGTTGACCAAGTTTTCAGAGTGGCGATGTAGCGAGTGAGCCACCAAGTAGTTGATCTCCTCGCCGCGGTCCCTCGGTGCGTTCCTCCGAGCGGGGCGAGAGGTCTATCCCATCGAGAGCACCTTGCGGTGAGAATCCCTTCCATCCGATGCCATGGGAACGGGTTCTCCGAAAAGAGCCGATGAGGTCGGCTTCGAGGGTGGCCTTGATCTCGTTGTATTGCTTCTTGAGCTCGTCGCGGCAGATCCTCGTAAGTGACTGGCGTGCCGTCCGCCATCTCAGATGTAGATGGCGATGTGGTTGATGTAGACGATTGTCCCACCGAGCGTGCCAGAAATGTGTTGACTGCCAAAACCCACCGGCGGGCAGCGGCCTTGCCAACACTGTAGAGCCGGGGGGAGCCTAGAGCTGCGGCTGGCTGAGACCCCTCCGAGCGACGGCCCGCAATGCTCTTCGGTCACACGCGGCGATGCGAAGTGCAAGGGCGTGCCACCTGACCTATACCGGCCAGGAAGGTGATGGGGATGCCTCGCTTAGTTTCTCAGCGGGCATACATGTAAACGTTAAATACGAGCCTCGATCGGCTCTCGGGTTATCCCGTGAATCGGCTCAAAGAGCCGATCCACCCATGATTCGTACGGGGTGCACGAATACTTGGTGGTCCTGCTTGATCAAGATAGAGCTAATGAGATCTACGACGATTTAGGGTTTTCACCGCATAATCGGATCATCCTACTCCAGGTTGGGCCTCGTGGCCACGCACGGTGCTCGTAAGCCGATCCTAAACAAGGCCTAAAAACCAACATGAAGTTGATCCTCGGAACATCCTGTTTAGGACTTGCGAACGCCACCCTACGTGCCACTGGATCCTCCCCCTTTGTAAGGCCTAACTATTGCAGATATTAAACTAATCCTTGTAGAACAAGGAGCAATCGTAACGGATCAGATCTACTAAATAATGATCAAGCGGGTGCCGCCCCCACACCCGAGATAGGCGTGAGGGCGGCTAGATATGCAAGGGTTGCACTACGTAAGCATGCTTAAACGAAGAACAATGCTAACCCTAACACATCTAATGATAACTACGTTGCTCGCCATCAAAAGCGCTTCGAGTACGAGCAACGCATGAACAACGTAGGGCTTGTGCTGCCTAGATCGCAAGATGCGATCTAGGCAGCATGTCGCTACCTGATAGAAACCCTCGAGACGAAGGAGTTGGCGATGCGCCGAGATTGGTTTGTTTGGGGTTGAACGTGAGTTGTTGTTTATTCCATAAACCCTAGGTACATATTTATAGTCCCGGGGACTTTCTAATGTGTGCGTGCACCAAACCGTGCACGAGTAAGATTCTATCTCTAAACTAAGATACGATCTAATATTTTACAGATACAAGGGCAATTAAACCCAACTTGGTATAACAGGCCGATTCACGTAATCCTCCATGTATACTTCCTTTAAGCCCATCTTGATTGCGGCCCACCTCTGACTCGATTAAATTCTGGTGATAACAGGGCCCCACCCAGGCCGCGCGGCCCTGTGGTCTGGGCGCCTCGTCGCCCCACTTCGTATCCCCTTCGGTCTTCTGGAAGCTCCGTGGAAAAATAAGACCCTGGGCGTTGATTTCGTCCAATTCCGAGAATATTTCCTTTGTAGGATTTCCGAAACCAAAAACAGCGAAAAACAAAGAATCGGCTCTTCGGCATCTCGTCAATAGGTTAGTGCCGGGAAATGCATATAAATGATGTAAAGTGTGTATAAAACATGTGAGTATCATCATAAAAGTAGCATGGAACATAAGAAATTATAGATACGTCTGAGACGTATCAAGTACTACGTGCTTAACCCGAAACTCGGGGACTATGAGGATATATCTACAAGATATAAGTTGAAACAGTTTGGAATAAGAATAAAATTTGAATCCGGAAGAAGAACTTACCAGCACATTGTTGTTAATATCGTGCCAGGCATTGTCAAACTCGCGCACGCTGCGCTTAAGCCGGTGCATATGCTGCATAGTGCTCCGGGCACCGTGGGTGTCCACCACAACCTGCCCGTCCTTGCCCACGCCGATGGTGGCTTCGGTAATGTCAGAGGTATTCCACTCGTCGACATATTTTTGAAGCGCACCCAAGTTTGCCTCGCCGCGGTTCAGCTCAACGATCCGGCCTAGCTGTGCCAAGACCTTCTCGTTGGTAGCGATCACAGCTAGCCCAACATGCAGTGTAAGGTCCTGAGAGCCGGTGGGCTGAGCCACCGCGGCATGGACAGCGCCGGAGAGCTGCTCTGCAGTGATGTCTGTGCCCCTCCGGAAGGAGAACTTCTTGCTGGAAGGAGCAGAGGGAGGCTTCTTGGAAGGTGCCGGTGGTGGCGCAATGGTGTCCTTGGCCAGGGAGGATGGCTTCGACGGTGCAGAGGAGGAAACCTTGGACGGTGAGGCAGTTGGTACTTCAGTTGTTTTCTCGAGGACGGGCAGAACCAAAGGTTCCGACTGCCCGGTCTGATCTGAACCGTCGCCCATGTTGCTGGCGCCGGGGTCTTCGAGTTTAGGAGGGGAAGAGAAATCCTCCTTGGCGCGGTGATCATCGGTTTCAGGGGCCGCGTTTCCCTTACTTGCAGTACGTCCCCGAGGGGAGGAAGGAGTTCTGCCGGCACCAGAATGTGCCGGAATTTCCCGAGGAGTGTCTTGGGTCTTGACGTCTTGTCGGTGTCTTGGGGGGCTTCACGCCTCATACCGGACGCACTCCTGGTGAGTTCAAGAGCAGGTCTGAAAAATGAGAGGACATAGGAGTTAGCCGCAAGAGGTGCCAAAAGAGAAGGCTTAAACTGGAAAGGTGTGTTAATGAACTTTACCCAGAGGAGGTCGGAATGACATTCCGCTTCTTCTTCCGTGGGGGCCCGGTGCTTGAGACCTTCTGGCGCTTGGAAGCTGGCTTCTGGAGTGGAAGCCTTCCGGACTCGAGAGGCTGGAGGATCTCCAACCTCGGCAGAAAGCGGAGTGACGTGCTCCAACACCTGGCGACCCCGGTCAGCTTAAACCGGCACCGCAGGGAGAGCGTAAGATATGGGAAGCGGGTCAAGTACCTCAAGAATTATACAATCGTCTTCCTCACTGCCGGAATCATTGGCCCGAGCTCTTGGAGGGCGAGATGCAGAATTATTACCCGAACGCGTGGTATGGGTGGAGCCCATCTCGCGCGTTGAACCGGCCTTGAAAGGATCCGGGTCCTCGTCGTCTTCCTGAGTGCGGTTTGGAGTAAACGAGTCCGGTATCTCAGTGCTTATGTGGGGGAACTTCTCAACAAAAGAAGAATCCAGTTAAAAGATAGTTTTCAACATTCCGGAAAAAATATTACGGAGTCCCCAAGATCTTACTTGGGAGCTCGGCGGCGTCGGCGGCTGTGAGGCTGCAAGCCCCACCCCCACTCAGCCGGCATCTTGCTCTTGGAGATTTGCTTGGCCTTGGCAGCCACGTCAGCTCTACAGAGCCGGAAAGTAGTGATCCGGGTAGGATCAAACCGTCCGGTCATCTGGCAAATTTTGTGAGCGCGGCGCTGCAGCGGGAGAACCCGGCGCGAGATAAATGTGCGCACGATGTCATCAGCGTAGAGGTTGGTGTCCTTATTGAGGTTATTGATATACCGGATAATCCGGTTGGTTTCATCATGGCTGTCCTTGGGATTGAACTGCCAATTGGTTCTAACCGGCTCGCCAGGGACATACGCCGGAAGGTTGATAAAGTCAGAAGGGCCAGAAATTCTAACGTAGAAGAAAGTCTGTTGCCACTTTCGGCAAGATTATAAGCCGGTGAGCCTATAATAAGGGCTCCCTTGGCGGGGCGTGAGTATGCACGCCCCGCACTGCACTATGGGCTTCGGGAGAGGAAGCTTTGGATCCTGGATCGAATTGATCCGGAGGTTGTAGAAGCGAGCGAAGGTTTCGATGGTAGGCCGGAGGCCCACAAATCCTTCCATAAAATAAACAAAGGAAGAAGGTAGAAAACGGCTTTGCCGGGGAGATGGTGGGGTTGAAGCCGGTAGAAATCAAGAAAGCGCCGGAAGAAATCCGACACCGGAAGGCCAAAACCACACTCAAAATGGGCGGTAAAAACCACCACTTCGCCTGGGTTGGGCACAGGCTCACGCTCATTGCCGGGAATCCGGCAAAATACCTCCTCCGGTATCCTCCGGGACCGGTACAGCCAGTCTATCTCTGCTTGGCTCACATCGGAGCCCCTCCAGGAGCCGCGTGTGTAAGCCGCGAGGTTCGGGCCAGCTCCTTGATCGTGGCCGCCGGCTTCTTCTTCCAGCCCGTCGATCTCCTCTTCTGGTCCACCGGCTTCTTGGTTCACGGCATCCTTGTCCCAAGAAATCTCGGGCTCCTCGCTAATCCGGGAGCTACCGGAAAGCCCTAACTCTGATTCTTCGGGTGCCATTGAACTAAGGTACCAGAGTGCTACCTAACGACAACTTTCAGAACTTCTACTCGTCCGCGAAGATCTAAAGACAAGAAAAAAGGAAAGGGAAAATGCATAAGTAAATCTACCGGCCCGGTGATGAACACGAAGAACACGAAGGAAGAAAAAGAGGATGGATCAAGGTGCACTGACCGTAGATGAGCGGCGGATGTTCCCCGCGACTGTGCGGCAGAAGTTCACCGGAGGAGGTGGCTTCAGCGACGAGCGGCTGCGCGGGAGCTCGAGGGACAGTGCTCTGCAGAGGCGAGAATGGCGAGAATGGGAGTGCGATGGCGACGACGCCGAACCGTCGCCCATTATATAGGTGCGGGGCTTAGTGGGCCAGAAACTGCCCGACCCACGTCCCTTCGGTGGTTGGGCCGCCACGTGGCACTGTGATACACGCGAGTTCTACGACGGCCACACGGAAGGCCACACGGGTCAGGTGCGGCGTACTAAATGTGCGCGGGAGACGAGGGATTTAACCCCCGCTGACACTGCGGCGTCAGTCACACTCCGCATGTCACTGACAAACGCGGATATCGAGATATTCTTTACTTCATAGAGGTGAACTTAATGACAAAGAAACCGTCGAAAAGAAGCCGGAAGGGTTTCAAGGAATTCGGTTTATCGGTATGAGTCTGATATGACACCGGTGATACGTTGTAAACGTATCTATAATTTTTGATGCTCTATGCTTGTTCTACACCAATTCCTCTGTGTTTTATGTGCACTTTGCATCATTTTATGACATTTATTGGACTAACCTATTAATAAGTGCCACAGTGCCAGTTCCTGTTTATTATGTCTCGTTTATTGCGTGAAAATGTCCAAAACTGAAAGTGCTCGGAAAATTCTGGAAAAATCACATAAATTCTAATATACCAGAAGACTCCGGGAGCCAGAAGGGGAGACGGAGATGTGCCACGGGGCAGCCATACTAGGCCCAGGCGCGGGCCCAGGCCTGGTCGCGCCTGGGGGTGGTATGGGCACCCCGTGCACCCCCTCGCGTTGCCTCTTCGCCTATAAGACCCCTCTGACCTAAAAACTCCGCTACGAACCACCTCCGTCCACGAAAAGTTTCGTAGCCGCCATCATCGCTGAAACCAAGTTTCGGGGGACAGAAGTCTCTGTTCCGGCACCCTGCCGGGATGGGGAAGTGCCCCCAGAGCCATCACCATCGACTCCACCGCCTCCACTTCGACTCCATGATGGTTTGTGAGTCGTTCCCGCAGGGACTATGGGTTCTTGGCTGTAGCAAGATGGTACTCTCTCCCATGTGCTTCAATACAATGATCTCATGAGCTGCCTTACATGATTGAGATCCATATGATGTAATCAGTGTTGTGTTTGTTGGGATCTGATGGATTGATCATTATGTTCAGTATATCTTATAAGTTTGTGAAGTATTTGTTGCTGCAATATTGTTATGTTTAATGCTTGTCACTAGTGCACGAGTGGCATGATCTTAGATCTAGGCTCTATAATTGTTGCTTAGATTGTATCTACAAATTGTATGCACATGTCTTTGTCCGGAACCCGAGGCCCCAAAGTGACCTCGGATTGGGATAACCGGAGGGGATGGCTTTGATATGAGGATCACATGTTTTCACCAAGTGTTAATGCTTTGCTCCGGTGCTCTATTAAAAGGAGTACCTTAATTACCAGAAGTTTCCCTTGAGGCCCCGCTGCAAACGGGTTGGTAGGACAAAAGATGTTATGCAAGTTTCTCATTGCGAGCACGTATGACTATATATGGAAAACATGCCTACGATAATAGACTGGATATTTTGTCTTAATGCTAAATTCAATTCTGTCATTTTCCCAGCTGTAATTTGTTCACTCAACACTTGTTATCTGGAGAGTTACCACTAGTGTAGATCGCCGGGAACCCCGGTCCTTTATTTCATCATCATTGGTTTTCAATCAATTGCGCGCTAGGATATTTTCCAGTGTCATTGCCTCTGTGTTACTGCTACTGTTGTGTTACTATTGCTCTCATATTACTGTTGCATCACATTTCCCTGTCAACACGCCATCAAAGTAGTACCAACTATTTTCTGGCACCGCATCATATTACCACTGCTTTCACATCACCCTGTTGCTAGTGCTTTTCCAGGTGCAGCTGAATTGACAACTCTGCTATCAAGGCTTATAAGTATTCTTTGGCTCCCCTTGTGTCGAATCAATAAATTTGGGTTTTACTTTCCTCGAAGACTGTTGTGATCCCCTATACTTGTGGGTCATGAAGACTATTTTCTGGCGTCGTTGCCGGGGAGCATAGGTCTACTTATAAGTTCACCTGGGGAGTACACTCCACCTCTCTCGCTGTTGGGGGGATGACCCCCGGTATGCCAAAGGCATGCCAAACCGGATGGTTTGAGCCATCAAGATACCGGTTTAATGTTCGTACCGGAACATAGAGATAAGAAATTAGCTAAGCGAGGCTAAGCCGGTATCCCCAAGAGGGGTATGCCGGAACCGGGTAAAGAAGATACCGGGCTACCGGAAAGAAGAGCATGTCGGCAGGACTGGTCAAAGATTCTCTCCAGAGCTAGAAGACAAAGATGAGCTAAGTAAAGTAGCTTTAAACGAAGGGCTGACGATAAAGAGAAGGATGACGGTCAAAGAAGCCGGAGGACGTCAGCATCCCTGATTAAAGAGGACTCCGGTGTCATCTATGATTAAAGTAGCTTTGTAAAGTAGTTTGTCTAGTCAAAGATGCCATTAGGGTTTCTTGCCCTGTAAGCCACCCTCTCCCCTATATAAGGAGAGGGGGCAGCCCTTCTCACGGGCAGGTACGAAGAGAGCTAGGTTTAGAAGAACACTTGTACTGAGAAACTTGTAACCTGTTGAGATCAATAAAGAAGATGATCTAGAGCGAGTCCTTCCTTATGTCTTTCTTCTTCAACCTCTAGCCTTGGCTAAGTTCTTGAGGAAACCATCCGGAAGTTCATCCCATCTAATCACAAACCCTCCCCCGAATCCTCTTGCGTCCATTCGGCCCCAACTTAAGCCATCCTATGGCATCTGTCTATTCACCAAGACGACAGTTGGCGCCCACCGTGGGGCATGAAGTGGCGCTTGCTGGAGTACACATTCGGGCGGGCATCCTCGAGGTCGCCGGTGAGCGGACAGTGTCTGCGCTCGTCCAGCGCTTCTACTCCATCGACTTCATCAACGACAACGCGGGCTGCTTCGCCAACGGCGGCATCTTCCCCAAGAACGGCCGCATCATCGAGTTCGGCAGCCACCGCGTCTACTTCGGCACCGTCCCCGTGCGCCAGCGCCTCTCGCCGGTGCTGGTGGCACCGGACCCGCCAAGGTGGCTCTGTGCTGGCCGCGCCGTCGGCAGCGTCGAGGTAATGATGGCTGGCGCGGCCGGCGCGGGCAAGGAGGTTGCGGATGAAGGTGCTGGTCGTGCGGCTTCGACCCGTGCGGCCAAGCCACCGCTGGAGCGCGACACCGGCGCACCGGGAGCGTCTTCCGCACCACCGGCAACACCTCTCCAGGCGGCGATGAACGTGCTGGCAACGCCCATCGCGCAGAACATCGACCCGACGGCGGCTCAGGCGGAGCTGGAGGCGCAACGCCAGAAGCTGCTCGCGAACGGCGCCGACATCGTCTGGGCGCAGCGCGAGCTGAACCTAACCCTACGTGAGTACAACGCTGCCCATGGCTTTGCTTCAGTTAGCGCTCATGCTGCTAGGATACCGGAGAACCGGCTTAAGGCTTGCAATCTAGATCAGGATTTGCGTAAGGAAGTTCTTACCGGCAAAAGTACCTCTGCATCTGCTAGCATCGTAGAGAAACCTAAATACAGTAGCCCGGATAAAACCATAAAAGCTGCTAAGGCTGTTGTAGACCTGTGTGACTCGCTTACCGGAGATGCTCTAGCAAAACAGCAAGAGCGTGTTAGAGAGCTGCTAGACACTATCGAGCAGCAGAATGCTGAGCAGCTGGCTAAGCTGAACAAGGCTGTGGCCTCAAAATCCGCGCGTTCAACAAAGAATGCCGGAAGCAAGTCCCATGGGCAGGCCTCGTCCCCCCATCCGGACAGGAGAAGAGAAAAAGAGGTGAACGCACAGCAGATGACTGTGTACGATCCGGTCCTTGCCGGTAAGCAACAAGCCGGGCAACACGATGCCGGTAGAAAAAGCCAAGGGGCAGATCGAGGCTACGCCAAAGGAGGCTATGCCGGAAACAATCATGCCGGTAGACACGAAACCGGGCAAAACTATCCGGCTGCAAGGGCAGCGTATGATGATGAGGAGATGCCTCCACCAAGGTACCGGCAGGCGAGGGCCGCGGTACCGGAACGTTACGATGAAGCTGATTCGACAAGACTCACCGCTTACCGAAACCCTTTGGGAGAACGCTTGGGAGAAAGAAACTTGCCGGAACGGGATGCGAGGCACCGTCTGGACAGAGTGTACCTGTCTGAAATGATTGAGGCAGAGGGTCCTCCGGGTCCAAAGTGCTTTGGCCCGAGGATCATGAAAGAGCAACCACCAGTTCGCAACTTTCAGTTGCCCCGTGACACCAAAACATACGATGGCACCACTAAGCCGGAAGACTGGCTCGCGGATTATGTGACCGCGGTATACGTCGCTGGTGGCGGAGGTTGCATAGCCGGAGGAGGAAACCGGCGTTGGGCCGTGAGAATCGTGCCAACGTTTCTGGTAGGACCGGCAAGAATCTGGCTGAACAACTTGCCGGAAGGAAGCATAAATGGCTGGTTGGATTTTGAGGAAGCTTTTGTGAGAAACTTCAGCAGCACCTACAGAAGGCCAAACAGGCCTCAGCAGCTCGCTTTGTGCGTGCAGCGCCCGCAAGAAACAGACCGGGATTACCTGACCCGGTGGAACTCCACTAGAAACTCTTGTGAAGGAGTGATAGAAGCACAGTGCCATTGCTTGGTTTAGCCAAGGATGCCGGCGAGGTTCGCCTTTGTGGCAAAGGCTGCAGAGAAACATGCCAACAACGTTGGCGGAAATGATGCGTGTGGCGGAAAACTATGCATTGGGAGACCCAATGCAACCGGCGATACAAGCTGAGCCGGAACAATCAAACCCGCCTCAGCAGCAATACCGGGATAACCGGAACAACAAGAGAAGGGAAGATTTCCCAGATCGAAGGTATGGCTCGCAGCAAGTTGCTGCTGTGCAAGAAAACTCTGATGCCAGCGGCAGCCAGAGGCAAAGAACCGGATCGCAGCCATGGGCAGGTCCTAAGAAACAATGGTTCGAAAAGAAACCCTGGGGCCAGAAAAAGAATTGGCAAGAACCCGCAAAATACACCATGGAAGCCGCCATGGATCAACCTTGCCGGTGGCACACGCCGAATCCGGCTCACCCGTCAAATCACTTGACAAAAGATTGTACCTGGACCAAGTACTTGATGCAAAAGGGAGCGGTAAAAGATACCCAAGGACTAGGGGGCAATACAATGATGCCACCACCACAAGATATGCCACGCCAGCAACAACTACCACCACCACCACCGCTTACCGGGGCAATGCTTTACCGGTACAGCCGCAGCCAAACATGCAGCAGCAGTATCAGCAAGTCAATCAGGTGGGAGAGGGCCACGGCCAACCACCTCCACCGGCACCTTTGGGCCGGAATGTTTATGAAGATCCAGATGTGTGCTGTGTCGTGTTCGTCACCGAGCCGACAGACAAGCAAAGCCTGCGACGCCGTTCCATGGAGGTGAATGCGGTGATGCGGGCAGTGCCAAAATACATGCTGTGGTCAGATCAGGAACTCACATGGTCATACCGGGACCACCCCAAGAGATCCTTTTCCTCTACCACGGATCGATCAAGTGATTGATTCCACTGCTGGGTGTGAGTTGTTGTCTTTCCTGGATGCTTATTCCGGTTTCCACCAAATCCCCTTGAAAAAGGAAGATCAAATAAAAACTGTGTTCATTACCCCGCACGGGGCTTATTGCTACATCACTATGCCTTTTGGTTTGCGCAACGCTGGTGCAACGTACCAGCGCTGTATGCAAAAATGCTTGTTTGATCAAATTGGAAAGAATGTGCATGTGTATGTGGATGACATTGTGGTAAAAACTAAGATAAAAGATACCCTAATTGACGATATCCGGCAAACGTTTGATAATTTAAGAAGGTTCCGGATGAAACTCAATCCGGCGAAATGTACCTTCGATGTCCCTGCCGGCAAGCTATTGGGTTTCCTCGTCTCAAGCCGGGGCATCGAGGTCAATCCGGTAAAGATCCGGGCAATTGAGAGAATGACGATACCGCAAGATCTTAAGGATGTGCAAAAGTTTACCGGAAGCTTAGCATCGCTGAGCCGGTTCATAAGCAGGTTAGGAGAAAAGGCCTTGCCGCTTTATGCTTTGATGAAAAAATCCGATACGTTCGTCTGGACCCTCGTGCGTACGCGGCGTTTAAAGAACTGAAAACAATGCTAGCCACCGCGCCGATATTGGCTTCGCCGTTGGAAAGAGAGCCCATGTTGCTATACATAGCAGCAACTAACCGGGTCGTGAGTGTTGTTGTGGTGGTAGAAAGAGAAGAGGAAGGAAAAACCGTCCAGAGGCCGGTATACTACCTGAGCGAGGTGCTCTCCCTCTCAAAGCAAAACTACCCACACATCCAGAAAATGACTTATGGCGTGTTCATGGCCGCCACAAAGCTCAAACACTACTTTGAGGAACATCCTATGAAGGTGGTGAGTGAGGCACCCATCTCCGATATCATGTGCAACAAAGATGCTAGCGGCAGGATCGCAAAATGGGCAATACAGATATCACCGTATGTACCGGTGTACGAAAGAAGAGACGCCATCAAGTCGCAAGCTTTAGCTGATTTCTCGGTTGATTGGGCGGAAATGCAGTACAAGCCCCCGGATCAAAGAATGGAGTACTGGAAGATGCACTTTGACGGATCCAAGCTCAAAGAGGGTCTAGGTACCGGTGTGGTGCTAACCTCACCAAAGGGAGATCATCTCCGGTATGTTTTACAAGTACATTTCAGGGCATCAAACAATGTCGCTGAATACGAGACTTTGATCCATGGGCTTAAGGTTGCAAAAGAAATCGGTGCACACCGGATCATTTGCTATGGAGACTCAGATCTTGTGGTACAACAATGTTCCGGAGATTGGGACGCAAAAGATTCCAACATGGCCTCGTACCGGTTTCACGTGCAAAAGATTGCCGGTTTCTTCGAAGGGTGTGAGTTTCACCATGTACCGCGTGCGGAAAATGAAGCCGCGGATGCTTTGTCCAAACTGGGCTCGTCCAGGCAAGAAATTTCTCCCGGAATAGCCTTGGCACACTTAAGAGTACCATCAATCAAGCCGAGTCCGGAGTCGGAATCAATTTTTGTACCGGAGTCACACATTGTACCAATGGATATCGACGAAGGAAACCCGGGAACTGTTCCGGTAAACTCGGGGACTGTTCCGGTAAGATCGGCGACTGTTGCGCCGGTACCGGAAGAAACAATGCTGGTGGATAACATGGACATAGACGTACCGGTGTTCCTGGTTCGGGAGACACCATCATGGGTTAAACCTATTAAGGAATTCCTGGTCAACGGCACCTTGCCGGTTGACGAAAATGAATCAAGAAGGATCCAAAGGAGGTCCAAAGCTTACACCATCATTAATGGCGAGATGTACAAGAGAAGTGTTACCGGTGTCCTCCAAAGATGTGTGGAACCGGAAGAAGGAAAAGAAATGCTCGAGGAGATTCACCGAGGGGAGTGTGGGCACCATGCTTCGTCAAGGGCCCTAGTGGCAAAGGTTTTCCGGCACGGGTTCTATTGGCCAACGGCTTTGGAGAACGCGGAGGATCTGGTAAGAAAATGCAATGGGTGCCAGAGGTACGCCAAGCATAATCATACCCCAGCCTCCGGCTTAAAGACAATACCGTTAACTTGGCCATTTGCCGTTTGGTGCCTAGACATGGTTGGCCCATTCAAAACAGCAAGGGGAAACATGACCCACATCTTGGTTATGGTGGACAAATTCACCAAGTGGCTAGAAGTGAAACCCATTGCAAAGTGTAATGGGCGCACAGCGGTGAAGTTCTTAAAAGATGTCATTTTGCGGTATGGATACCCACATAGCATTATCACTGACAATGGCACAAACTTTGCTCAAGGTGAGTTCAAAAGATTTTGTGATGACAACAACATCCGGTTGAATTTGTGCTCAGTCGCACACCCACAAGGCAATGGCCAAGTTGAAAGGACAAATGCTTTGGTACTTTCCGGTATCAAACCAAGACTCATCGATGCGGTGGAAAAATCACCGGGATGTTGGCTCGATGAGCTACCATCAGTGTTGTGGAGTATAAGAACAACTCCAAACCGGTCTACCGGATACACTCCATTTTTCATGGTTTATGGAGCAGAAGCGGTCATACCAACCGACATTCTCCATGACACACCAAGGGTGCAACTCTATACCGAAGAAGAGGTAAAAGAGGCTCGAGAAAACGATGTGGACTTGCTAGAAGAAGCAAGAGAACTAGCTTTGGCAAGAACAGCCATTTATCAGCAAAACCTCAGACGCTATCATAGCCGGAAGGTTAACCCGAGAGTATTCCGGGAAGGAGACCTAGTGCTACGCCTGGTGCAGCGCACTGAAGGCCGGCACAAGCTTTCCCCGCCGTGGGAAGGGCCTTTCATTGTGAGCAAGGCTCTCCACAATGATGCCTACTACCTAATTGATGCACAGGAATGGAAGAAAGGAAGGCGGACAGGTCCGGAGAGGAAACCAAGCGTCCGTGGAATGTAGCCTTATTGCGTCCTTTCTATTCTTGAAGTTGTGGTGTAAGAAGTTCCTTTTTGTACCTTATTTGCTATGAATAAAAAGATGTCGGAACCTCGAGTGAATCTCGGGGACTACCCCACTAAGGTTGCATGTAATTTGTCTATTTTTTCAGTTTACCGGTTGCTTATTGAACGTTTTTTCTTTCCGGTTTAGTAGTGTGCTAAACCCTACCGGAGTCTTCGACTCTGCTGCTGTCCGCAACCCGGCTTCATGGCAAGCAAGATAAACCGGTAGGGGATAAGCACATGAACTGCGAAGAGGGAGAGCGGGAAAGAACAATCCGGAAAATTTTAACTAACCCCGGTTATACCGGTTTTTTGCAAAAATTTCGAGTTATTTCTAAGTTCAAGAAAGTGCTTGCTTGGTAAAAGAACTTTGTGCTCATACGCCAAAAACGCCCAGAGAAGGTAGGCAGAGCCAAAGCAAAAGAGCCAAGTGTGCATCGAATTGGATGCGGAAACAATTTCGGAATCATTGCAGTGCAAGACAAAAATCGAAACGATAAGCAAAGTGCTAAGTAGCAAACCAACATAACTTAATAAGTTACCGGTGTGCAAGACACCGGCATAAACTGTAGCGCCACAAACCACAAGCATAAGTTTTATCTTACATCATAAACCCCGGCATACCGGGGTCAAATTTAACAAGTCTGTTATCAAGCAAGCAGGGGCAAACAAGTTGTTCGTGCAACGGGAGCATCGGTGGAGCAGACACCGGTCTCGAGGGCTTCGGGGGGCAGCGCCGGCCTCGGGAGCTTCCGGCGGCACATCCTCGGCATCCTCATCTTCATCTCCCTCTTCTTCTTCCTCATCGCTGAGGTAGTCCTTAACATCAGGAGGGGGAGGGATGAAGGTGCGGACTTCGGCGTACTCAGCAAGCTGGTAGGCCCGATCCTGCCGCTTTGCGGTAAGAACCGGATCCACGTCGGTAGGAGTATCCTCGCGTACGCCTTGGAGTGCGTCCAAATTCAGCTCCGGATACCAGGAGCACGCGGAGCGAAGCGCGGTGTCAGCTCCAGCGCGAGCTGCAGAGCACTGCCACTCACGAATCCGGCGCCCTGCCTCCTTCAGCCGGTTGGCGGTGAGGGTGATGTTGGCCGGCATGGCTTCCTCAGGCCACAACACCTTGAAGATTTGGATGGCAGCATCCGGTAAATCAACAAGGGTGCGGTCCACGGAGCGCATATGTTGGACTCGCGCGGAAAGGGCGACCAGATAGTCGTACCCGTCCCAGTGCGCGGCCATATTGGGAAATTCCCGCGCCACCCGATCCTCCATCACCTTCTTCACGGCGTGTGCCTGGGAGTCCGGGAAGTGTTCTGCGGAAGGAAGGGAAGAGCATAAGCATAAGATACCGGAAGGAAGTCTGCCGGAAGGAAAAGAAACGCGGATGTATTCTCAAGAAGAGAAAGTTTATAAGCAAAAGAAGGGACAAGACAAGGACTTACGGAGAGCCAGCGCATCGATCTGCATAACCAACCGATCATATTCTTTGTGATCAGTGGTCATGACCTCAATATGGTGCTCCGCTGCCTTCCGCGCCTTCCGTTCCTCCTCCGGCTCCGTCCTCGGCACCGTGTTGGAGTTCGTGGAATCTTCCACGACCTCCGCCAGCTCGGCCTCGGCCGCGGCACTCGGGCATCCTTCAGAGCTTGGTCATGCTGGAGCGCAGCTTGCATAGCCTGTTCCTTCAGCTCCCTCGAGGCGGTCTTCTGGGCGTCCAGTGCCTCGTGATGCTCCTTGATGAGCTGCTCTTTTTCGCCTAGGCACCGGAAAGAGAGGTGTCAGCAAGTAGCAACTGGTAAAATGAAAAAAGAACGAGTCAACCGGGAAAGAGAAAGTAACACCTTGAAGAGTGGCAATCTGGACCTTGAGGGCCTCGATGGTAGCTTCCGGAACAGCTGTTGAACAAAAGACGCGTAAGTGTGATACGTCTCCAACGTATCGATAATTTCTTGTGTTCCATGCCACATTATTGATGTTATCTACATGTTTTATGCACACTTTATGTCATATTCGTGCATTTTCTGGAACTAACCTATTAACAAGATGCCGAAGTGCCGATTGCTCGTTTTCTCGCTGTTTTTGGTTCCAGAAAGGCTAGTTCGGGCAATATTCTCGGAATTGGACGAAATCAACGCCAAACCTCCTATTTTTCCCGGAACCATCCAGAACACACGAGAAGGGCCAGAGAAGGGGGAGAGGGCCACCAGACCACACCCCGGCGCGGCCAGGGGGGGCGCGCCCCCCTATGGTCTGGGCAGCCCAGGCCCCCTCCGACTCCGACTCTTCGCCTATTTAAGTCGTCGTGACCTAAAACCTCGACACCAATTGACGAAACTCCAGAAAAGTTACTGTGGCGCCGCCGCCATCGCGAAACTCCAATTCGGGGGACAGAACTCTGTTCCGGCACCCTGCCGGAGCGGGGAAGTGCCCCCGGAAGGCTTCTCCATCGACACCGCTGCCATCTCCATCGCCACCGCTGTCATCTCCACCGCCATCTTCATCACCGCTGCTGCTCCCATGAGGAGGGAGTAGTTCTCCATCGAGGCTCGGGGCTGTACCGGTAGCTATGTGGTTCATCTCTCTTCCATGTACTTCAATACAATGATCTCATGAGCTGCTTTACATGATTGAGATTCATATGAGTTTTGTATCACAATTCATCTATGTGCTACTCTAGTGATGTTATTAAAGTAGTTCTATTCCTCCTGCATGTGTGTAAAGGTGACTAGTGCGTGCACCGTGTGGTTCTTGTCGTAGGCTATGATCATGATCTCTTGTAGATTGTGGAGTTAATTATCATTATGATATTATTGATGTGATCTATTCCTCCTACATATGCATGAAGGTTACAAGTGTGCATGCTATGCTAGTACTTGGTTTAGTCTCGTTGATCTATCTTACACTAAAGGTTACTTAAACATGAGCATTATTGTGGAGCTTGTTAACTCCGGCATTGAGGGTTCGTGTAATCCTACGCAATGTGTTCATCATCCAACAAAAGTGTAGAGTATGCATTTATCCGTTCGTTATGTGATCAATGTTGAGAGTGTCCACTAGTGAAAGTGTAATCCCTAGGCCTTGTTCCTAAATACTGCTGAGTTACTACTGCTTGTTTACTACTGCTGCGTTACTACTGCTTGTTACTGTTTTACTGCGTTACTACTGCTGCAATACCACCACCATCAACTACACGCCAAGCACTTTTCTGGCACCGTTGCTACTGCTCATACTTATTTATACCACCTGTATTTCACTATCTCTTCGCCGAACTAGTGCACCTATTAGGTGTGTTGGGGACACAAGAGACTTCTTGCTTTGTGGTTGCAGTGGTTGCATGAGAGGGATATCTTTGACCTCTTCCTCCCCGAGTTCGATAAACCTTGGGTATCCACTTAAGGGAAACTTGCTGCTGTTCTACAAACCTCTCGCACTTGGAGGCCCAACACTCGTCTACAGGGAAAGGAGGGGGAACGTAGACATCAAGCACTTTTCCGGCGCCGTTGCCGGGGAGGAAAGGTAAAAAGGCACTCATACTACGGTCCCGGGTAAAGTATTTTTCCGGCGCCGTTGTGTGTGTGCTCAAAGCTATTTCCTTTAGATCCCGCAATTGCATCTTGTTGTTTCTTGTTTACACTAGTTTGGCATAATGTACAAGAGTGAGCTTCTTGTTCTATTTCCTGATTTAAAACTTGAATTGTTTGATGCGAAAATTAAAAAACCTATGAAATCTTCTTTGCATGCTGGTAGTAATATTAGTATGAACGCTTTGAACACCATTGTTGATAATGATATAGAAAGTTCTAAGCTTGGGGAAGCTGGTTTTCATGATATTTTTAGTCCCCCAAGCATTGAGGAGAAAATTTTCTTTGATGATACTTTGCCTCCTATTTATGATGATTATAATGATAGTGGTCTTTTGGTGCCACCTACTATGGAGAGTGAATTTGATTATGATTACAATATGCCTCCTATATTTGATGATGAGAATAATAATGATAGCTACTTTGTTGAATTTGCTCCCACTACAACTAATAAAATTGACTATGCCTATCTGGAGAGTAATTATTTTATGCATGAGACTCATGATAAGAATGCTTTATGTGATAGTTATATTGTTGAGTTTGCTCATGTTGCTACTGAAAGTTATTATGAGAGAGGAAAATATGGTTGTAGAAATTTTCATGTTACTAAAATGCCTCTCTATGTGCTGAAATTTTTGATGCTACGCTTGTTTTATCTTCCTATGCTTGTTACTATGCTCTTCATGAACTTGTTTATTTACAAGATTCCTATGCATAGGAAGCATGTTAGACTTAAATGTGTTTTTAATTTGCCTCTTGATGCTCTCTTTTGCTTCACATACTATCTCTTGCGAGTGCATCATTAAAACTGCTGAGCCCATCTTAATGGCTATAAAGAAAAGAACTTCTTGGGAGATAACCCATGTGTTATTTTGCTACAGTACTTTGTTTTATATTTGTGTCTTGGAAGTTGTTTACTACTGTAGCAACCTCTCCTTATCTTAGTTTTGAGTTTTGTTGTGCCAAGTTAAGCCGTTGATAGAAAAGTAAGTACTAGATTTGGATTACTGCGCAGTTCCAGATTTCTTTGCTGTCACGAATCTGAGCCCACTGCCCTGCAGGAAGCTCAGAAAATTATGCCAATTTACGAGCATGATCCTCAGATATGTACGCAACTTTCATTCAATTTGAGCATTTTCGTTTGAGCAGGTCTGGTGGCCTAATAAAATCCATCTTTACGGACTGTTCTGTTTTGACAGATTCTGCCTTTTATTTCGCATTGCCTCTTTTGCTATGTTGGATGAATTTCTTTGATCCATTGATGTCCAGTAGCTTTATGCAATATCCAGAAGTGTTAAGAATGATTGTGTCACCTCTGAACATGTTAATTTTTATTGTCCACTAACCCTCTAATGAGTTGTTTCGAGTTTGGTGTGGAGGAAGTTTTCAAGGGTCAAGAGAGGAGGATGATATACTATGATCAAGGAGAGTGAAAGCTCTAAGCTTGGGGATGCACCCGGTGGTTCACCCCTGCATATATCAAGAAGACTCAAGCGTCTAAGCTTGGGGATGCCCAAGGCATCCCCTTCTTCATCGACAACATTATCGAGTTCCTCCCCTGAAACTATATTTTTATTCCATCACATCTTATGTGCTTTTTCTTGGAGCGTCTGTTTGTTTGCTTTTGTTTTTGTTTTTGTTTGAATAAATTGGATTACATCATGCTTGTGTTGGAGAGAGACGCGCTCCGCTGGTTCAAATGAACACATGTGTTCTTAGCTCATAATATTCATGGCGAAGTTTCCTCTTCGTTAAATTGTTATATGGTTGGAATTGGAAAATGATACATGTAGTAATTGCTATAAATGTTTTGGGTAATGTGATACTTGGCAATTGTTGTGCTCATGTTTAAGCTCTTGCATCATATGCTTTGCACCCATTAATGAAGAAATACATAGAGCATGCTAAAATTTGGTTTGCATAATTGGTCTCTCTAAGGTCTAGATAATTTCTAGTAAGGTGTTTGAACAACAAGGAAGACGATGTATAGTCTTATAATACTTGTAATATGTCTTTTATGTGAGTTTTGCTGTACTAGTTCATCCTTGTGTTTGCCTCAAACAACCTTGCTAGCCTAAACCTTGTATCGAGAGGGAATACTTCTCATGCATCCAAATACTTGAGCCAACACTATGCCATTTGTGTCCACCATACCTACCTACTACATGGTATTTCCCGCCATTCCAAAGTAAATTGCTTGAGTGCTACCTTTAAACAATTCAAAATTTATTACCTCTTATTTGTGTCAATGTTTTATAGCTCATGAGGAAGTATGTGGTGTTTATCTTTCAATCTTGTTGGGCAACTTTCACCAATGGACCAGTGGCTTCATCCGCTTATCCAATAATTTTGCAAAAAGAGCTGGCAATGGGATTCCCAGTCCCAAATTAACAAACTAAAAATAGACACTCCTCCATGGTATGTGATTGTTGGACGGCACCCGAAGGATTCGGTTAGCCATGGCTTGTGTAAGCAAAGGTTGGGAGGAGTGTCATCATAATAAAACTAAAATAAAAAGGTACTCCTTCATGGTATGAGATTGTTGGCAGGCACCCGAGGATTCGGTTAGCCATGGTTTGTGAAAGAAAGGTTGGAAGGAGTGCCATCCAAAAATAAAATAAAATGGGAGCCGCTCTTTGAAGGTTTGTCTGGCAAGGGGGTTAGAGTACCCGCTACCATTCGTTGACAACAACAAACACCTCTCAAAACTTTATTTTTATGCTCTCTTTATGATTTCAAAACCAAAGCTCTAGCACAAATATAGCAATCGATGTTTTCCTCTGCGAAGGGCCATTCTTTTTACTTTTATGTTGAGTCAGTTCACCTATTTCTCTCCACCTCAAGAAGCAAACACTTGTGTGAACTGTGCATTGATTCCTACATACTTGCATATTGCATTTGTTATATTACTCTATGTTGACAATTCTTCATGTGATATACATGTTACAAGTTGAAAGCAACCGCTGAAACTTAATCTTCCTTTATGTTGCTTCAATACCTTTTACTTTGAATTATTACTTTATGAGTTAACTCTTATGCAAGACTTATTGATGCTTGTCTTGAAGTGCTATTCATGAAAAGTCTTTGCTATATGATTCAGTTGTTTACTCATGTCATTACCATTGTTTTGATCGCTGCATTCTCTACATATGCTTTACAAATAGTATGATCAAGATTATGATGGCATGTCACTCCAGAAATTATCTTTGTTATCGTTTTACCTCGCTCGGGACGAGCGAGAACTAAGCTTGGGGATGCTGATACGTCTCCAACGTATCGATAATTTCTTGTGTTCCATGCCACATTATTGATGTTATCTACATGTTTTATGCACACTTTATGTCATATTCGTGCATTTTCTGGAACTAACCTATTAACAAGATGCCGAAGTGCCAGTTGCTGTTTTCTGCTGTTTTTGGTTCCAGAAAGGCTGTTCGGGCAATATTCTCGGAATTGGACGAAATCAACGCCAAACCTCCTATTTTTCCCGGAACCATCCAGAACACACGAGAAGGGCCAGAGAAGGGGGGAGGGCCACCGGACCACACCCCGGCGCGGCCGGGGAGGCGCGCCCCCTATGGTCCGGGCAGCCCGGGCCCCCTCCGACTCCGACTCTTCGCCTATTTAAGTCGTCGTGACCTAAAACCTCGACACCAATTGACAAAACTCCGGAAAAGTTACCGTGGCGCCGCCGCCATCGCGAAACTCCAATTCGGGGGACGGAACTCTGTTCCGGCACCTCGCCGGAGCGGGGAAGTGCCCCCGGAAGGCTTCTCCATCGACACCGCTGCCATCTCCATCGCCACCGCTGTCATCTCCACCGCCATCTTCATCACCGCTGCTGCTCCCATGAGGAGGGAGTAGTTCTCCATCGAGGCTCGGGGCTGTACCGGTAGCTATGTGGTTCATCTCTCTTCCATGTACTTCAATACAATGATCTCATGAGCTGCTTTACATGATTGAGATTCATATGAGTTTTGTATCACAATTCATCTATGTGCTACTCTAGTGATGTTATTAAAGTAGTTCTATTCCTCCTGCATGTGTGTAAAGGTGACTAGTGCGTGCACCGTGTGGTTCTTGTCGTAGGCTATGATCATGATCTCTTGTAGATTGTGGAGTTAATTATCATTATGATATTATTGATGTGATCTATTCCTCCTACATATGCATGAAGGTTACAAGTGTGCATGCTATGCTAGTACTTGGTTTAGTCTCGTTGATCTATCTTACACTAAAGGTTACTTAAACATGAGCATTATTGTGGAGCTTGTTAACTCCGGCATTGAGGGTTCGTGTAATCCTACGCAATGTGTTCATCATCCAACAAAAGTGTAGAGTATGCATTTATCTGTTCTGTTATGTGATCAATGTTGAGAGTGTCCACTAGTGAAAGTGTAATCCCTAGGCCTTGTTCCTAAATACCGCTGAGTTACTACTACTTGTTTACTACTGCTGCGTTACTACCGCTTGTTACTCGTTTTATCATGCGTTACTACTGCTGCAATACCACCACCATCAACTACACGCCAAGCACTTTTCTCGGCACCGTTGCTACTGCTCATACTTATTTATACCACCTGTATTTCACTATCTCTTCGCCGAACTAGTGCACCTATTAGGTGTGTTGGGGACACAAGAGACTTCTTGCTTTGTGGTTGCAGGGTTGCATGAGAGGGATATCTTTGACCTCTTCCTCCCTGAGTTCGATAAACCTTGGGTATCCACTTAAGGGAAACTTGCTGCTGTTCTACAAACCTCTGCACTTGGAGGCCCAACACTGTCTACAGGAAAGGAGGGGGAACGTAGACATCAAAGTGTTAAAGAAGAAAAGTTTCCGGTGAAAAGATGCCGGAAGAAAAGGAAGGAAACAAACCTTGACAGTGGCTGTGGGCCTCGGCAAGATCCCGATGCTCCCACAGAAGCTCCTCAAAGAGCTGCTTCCGGGCGTCCGCGGTGCTCTGTTCAAGAGAAGATAAGTGTGAAAAAGAAAGAACAATGATCTTGACCCGAAACTCGGGGACTGGCTATGCCGGTTTCGTGCGTTTCTAGTTAAGTTTCGCGCTAAGAGCAAAAATCTTAACCCGAAACTCGGGGACTGGCTATGCCGGTTTCGCGCGTTTCTAGTTAAGTTTCGCGCTAAGAGCAAAGATCTTAACCCGAAACTCGGGGACTGGCTATGCCGGTTTCGCGCGTTTTTAGTTAAGTTTCGCGCTAAGAACTGCGCTCTCAACACGAAACTCGGGGACTGGGAGGATAGACAAGATCCGGAAAGAAAGAAACCGGCATCAACAAAAAGTACAAGAAGGTTGGCGAAACTTACCACCACGTTGCTGGTGGCGTCGTACCACGCACTGTCGAACTCCTTCACGGCACGCTTGAGCCGCATGAAGTGTTCTTCAGTAGACCGCGGCCCAGCGGGATCCGGCGCAGGAAGGCGATCCTTCCCCAAGCCCTTCGTGGATGCGGAGATGTCCGCATCGTTCCATTTCTGGGCATAGGGGAGAAGGTGCCCCAGCTCCTTGCCCTCGCGCCTTAGCTCAACGATCCGGCCCAGGAGGCCGGAAGGTTTCTCTGGGACCGCAGCGGCGGCAGGCCCGACATGCAGCACTAGAGACTGCGAGCCGGTTGACGCGCTGCCGTCCACGGCCTTTCCGCGGGACGCCCCCGGCTTGAGGAACTGGGTGATCTTGGGCGTCGTCGGCGGCGGCTTTGGCTTGGCCACGGGAGGTCCCTGGCTTGGCGGCGGAGTTGGAGTAGTCCCGGCTGGCTCGAGGATAGGAGCTTCCGGGCGTGATGCAGAGGAGGCCGGCACGGAAGTATCCGGCGCGGCCTTGGTGGGGGAAGAGCTTGGCTGCTTCTTCTTTTTCTTCTTCGGGGGGGGGGAACCAGAGGTTCCGCCCGCCCGGCAGTTTCGTCGTCGGCGCCGGTGTTGCTGGCGCCGATGTCTTGGGTCTCAGGAGGGGAGATAAGATCCTCCTCCGCGCGGTGATCTGGCGGTGTAGGGGCCGCGCGCCCCGAACTTGTAATGCCTCCCGGAGGGGAGGCAGAGGTGTTGCCGGCACTAGATGGTGCCGGGCTTGAATGAGGAGGAGGAGTCGAGGTCCTTGCCGAACCGGCAGAGCCCTCCGGCTTGGAGCCAAGCTGAAGCGCGGGGCTGAAAGAGAGAAAAAGAAAGGGTTGGAAAAAAGCAACCGGAAGAGAGCTTAGTAAGAATGAAATAAGCAAAAAGAGAAACAAGGAACTTACCCGGAAGAAACCGGCATCCGCTTGTGCTTGTAGCGCTTGGTACCAACCTCTTTTCCCCCAAGGACTTCAGTCCGAGGGCGTTTGGCAGGAGGAGCTTGGCTGGGGCCGGCGTCAGCAGCCGGAGCCTTCTTCTTCTGGCCTTGAGCCATGAGTTTCTCCACAAACTCGTCACCCGCCTCGGCCCCCAGAGGAGCAACGTGCTCGTGGACCTGTGGTTTGGGGCTAGCTGAGGGAGCGTCTACAGAAGAAGATAGGTAACAGAAGAACATGAGAGAACGAAAAGAAGAGCTACCTCAACCGAGCTCAGGTCGTCAGACGAACCGACTGGCTCCGGTGGAGACTTGCCGAGGCGCGAAGCTGGAGTCCGGCCCATCTTCAGATCTAGCCAATGGATGAAAGGGTCCGGGTCGAACTTGTCGAGGGCACGCTTCCGGCAAGGGCCTCGCCGGTCAGAGTCGATGCGGGGGAAGCGGTCCTTGGCCTGAAAACAAGCAAGAAAAACAGTTAGCTATGATATAAAAGTTACCGGTAAACCAACCCGAGTTGCGCAAGTCTCTTACTTCTTGGGTTGGAGGATTGGTGGAACTAAGAGGCCGGAAACCCCATTCCCAATCAACCGGCATGTCCGTTTGCATATCTGGTTAGCCTTCAGGACCACGTCTTCCTTGCTCAAGGGCAGGCCGGTGATCTTGGTGGGATCACCGGGGCCATACATCTCGCTCATCTTGTGAACGCGACGCTTGAGGGGAAGCACCCGGCGGCTGATGAAAGTGCGGATGATATCGTCGGAGCAAATGTTGGTTTCTTTCATCAGCTTCAACACGAAGCGTACCACCCGGTTCGTCTCAATATGATCCGTACCAGGGTTGTAGTTCCAGTTGATCTTGGCGGGCGGCGCCGGGTTGAAGGGCGGCAAGTTGATGAGATCGGTGGCGCTCTCGTTCTTCACGTAGAAGAACGTTGTCTGCCACAACCGGCAAGACTCGAGGCCGTTGAACTTAAAAAAGGGGCTCCCTTGGCGGGAGCCGATGATGCAAGACCCGCATTGTACGGGGGGTTTGGGCTTGGGAATATCCTTGCCCTGGGACCGAATTGATCCGAAGAGAGAAAAGCGTGCAAACGTCTCACGAGCGGGACGGATGCCGATGTAGCCTTCCATGAAGGCCACAAAACAAGAAAGGTAAAAACGGCGTTGCCGGGAAGGTGGTGAGGCTGAAGTCGATAGAAATCAAGGAATTGGCGGAAGAAGTCGGAGGCGGGGAGGCCGAAGCCACGCTCGAAGTGAGCAAGGAAGACGACGACCTCACCAGGGTTGAGCGCCGGTTCGATCTCGTCACCGGGAATCCGGCAGGAGACCCCTTCCGGTATCCTCCTAGACCGGTAGAGCCAGTCAATCTCATGTTGGGACACGTCGGAACCTCTCCAGGCTCCGCGTGTGATACCGGAAAGATCCTTTCCGGGGGCTCGGCTGGAGGTGCCCCCCTCTTGATCCTTGTTGGATTCTAACTCCATCTGGGCGAGGTCTTCAGTTAGCCCGTCGGAGGTACTACTACCTTGACTACTAGAGGAGGGGGCAAGGAGAGACTCTTCGCTAGACATGTAGATCTGGGCAACACCGGTGTCTACCAAAAAACAGTTTTCCCCAAAAAGACCCTCGCGCGAAAATCTACGAGTAAGAGAAAAAGCAAAATAAAGAGGGAATAAATACTCTACCGGCCCAAGATCTGGAAGTCTAAGAGAGAAGAAGTAAAGAAGTATCGGGCCTAACCTGAGGCGGCAGAGTTGCAGAAGGAGAAGTTCGCCGGAGGGATGACTAACCTAACGCCGGCGAGGAGGTCCGTCGACGGCGAGGTGAGGAAAAGCTCGAGGAAACGCCAATGCTGCCACTGCGACAGGAGCGCCGCAGAGGTTCTTCACGCGGTGAAGTTCAGCGGCGTCCGGCGGAGTAACAGCGGAAGTCCGTCGGGCGGTGGAGCTCGAACGACGAAACGGAGCAGCGGAGGCGCGAAGGGCAAGAGCACTATGCGCAAGGAAGTGGAGAATGCGAGAAGAGGAAGAAGAAGGAACGGTTTCCCCTTATAAAGGAAGAGGGAGACGTGGGCCGAAAACCGCTGGGCCTCGGTGGTTTGGATTGTGGGCCGCGACGGTTCGCTCCACGGGCCGCCACGTGGCATGGTGATACACGCGAGAAAATAGAAGGCCACGAGGAAGTGCATACGGATCCAGAACGGAGGCCGGGATTTGCCGTGGAGGCGGCTAATGCGCGCGCGTAAGCCGAAGGGAAGTGACCCCGACACCGGCGCGTCGATCACGAGTGCGCATGTCGCTGACAGGCGCGGGGCCCGAGATATTCTCGACTTCGCCGAGGAAGTGTTTAATGACTAAGATGCCGGAGGATAAGACATCGGAAAATGTCTTGCAAAGAGAGATAATGATAATCCGGGCAAACATGCCGGATCCAAGCCCAGTGCCGGATAGATTAAACTGGTATGCAAAGATAAAAGAACCTGGCATGGTCTGTTGGATAGGATCCGCCAGACTATACCAGCTTCGGGGACTAATGTTGCGGGGATGACCCCCGGTATGCCAAAGGCATGCCAAACCGGATGGTTTGAGCCATCAAGATACCGGTTTAATGTTCGTACCGGAACACAGAGATAAGAAATTAGCTAAGCGAGGCTAAGCCGGTATCCCCAAGAGGGGTATGCCGGAACCGGGTAAAGAAGATACCGGGCTACCGGAAAGAAGAGCATGTCGGCAGGATCTGGTCAAAGATTCTCTCCGCAGCTAGAAGACAAAGATGAGCTAAGCAAAGTAGCTTTAAACGAAGGGCTGACGATAAAGAGAAGGATGACGGTCAAAGAAGCCGGAGGACGTCAGCATCCCTGATTAAAGAGGACTCCGGTGTCATCTATTTTTTTTTTTGAACTTGGACTCCGGTGTCATCTATGATTAAAGTAGCTTTGTAAAGTAGTTTGTCTAGTCAAAGATGCCATTAGGGTTTCTTGCCCTGTAAGCCACCCTCTCCCCTATATAAGGAGAGGGGGCAGCCCTTCTCACGGGCACGTACGAAGAGAGCTAGGTTTAGAAGAACACTTGTACTGAGAAACTTGTAACCTGTTGAGATCAATAAAGAAGATGATCTAGAGAGAGTTCTTCCTTATGTCTTTCTTCTTCAACCTCTAGCCTTGGCTAAGTTCTTAAGGAAACCATCCGGAAGTTCATCCCATCTAATCACAAACCCTCCCCCGAATCCTCTTGCGTCCATTCGGCCCCAACTTAAGCCATCCTATGGCATCTATCTGTTCACCACGACGACACTCGCTGTTTTTTATTTCATTTTGTTTTGTTTTCTTTATTTTTGTCTTGTTTATTTTTCCTATATATCTGAAAATCCATAAAAATTTGAAAAATGAAAAACTAAAAACTGTTGCTATGGAAGGACCTGCTTTATACTCTATGGAACTTGTAGAATTATTTATGAAGTATAAAGAATCATATAAGGGAAAAGTAATGAGTGGCGTGTTGAAAAAGTTGGATACAATTGCTAAAATTTTGCTTAAACGCCATGATATAAATTATTGCTCTAAACAGGATACTAAACATCTTAAATTCCAATGTGGCTTTAGTGAAGAAGTTTTAATTTCGAACTACCATTGGAATAACTATATTCATCTTGGATTCGAAGAAGTAGAACAATTTCTCTTATTTATGGGAGCCTCTGAAATAGAATCCTTCATGTCTAAAAATTATGAAACTTGTGTTGCTTGTCATGACCTTAAAGATTATGTCTCTTCTATCCTTGATTATTGCACAGAAAATTTTAGCAATAATTGTTATATCATTGATTATAAAGAGAGACTCAATTATGCACAAGAATGTATCCACAATTTGCAGGAACCCGTGGAAGAAGAAGTTGCTGAACCTGAAAGCTCATTAGATGAAAGGGTTTTCTATTTCCGTGCCCCTGCTTCGTTAGTTGTACTCAGTTTTCCCCAACTCGTTAGTTTTTCCTCAGTTTCCCCCTCCCTTTAGTTTGAAACCCCTCGCAGACGCTCGGACGGGAGGGTTGCCGTCAGGTCAGAGGCCTTACCGTTACCGTTAATCTGACGGGTGGGGCTGCACAGAGGGCAGTTCCTCTCCGACCGTCTCGTGCTGACGGGTAGCCATCCATCTATCGCTGACGCGTGGGCCGATTTATTTACTGATTGTATACGCGGTGCTGTCAATGACAAATGGGGCCGCTCTATAGGGCTGTCGCAGCCAATGACCAGTGGGGTCGTCTATTTTTCAGGAAAAGTCATATATTGCCGCTCCGTGGGGCTGCCGTAGCCAATGACCAGTGGGGTCGTCAATTTTTCAGGAAAAGACATATATAGCCACTCTGTGGGGCTGCCGCAGCCAATGACCAGTGGGGTCATCTATTTATTTAGAGAAAATCATATATTGCCGCTCTGTGGGGCCTCCGCAACCAATGACTGCTGGGATCGTCTATTTATTTAGAGAATATCATATAGAGCCGCTCTGTGGGGCCGCCTCAGCCAATGGCAGGTGACTATTTTCGCAGCTTAATCTAAAGTGAATCTTATGCTAAACATGGTGCATCCCGACGGTGACCTAGCAGTGGCGGCGAGCAAAGCCATTCTGACCATGCCGATATCAGCATCGGCATCATTTGGAGGCCGTGGTGCTCGTATCATGGTGGGAATTGCGATATTATTTTTTACGTGCATAATATATAGAAAATAGCTAGATCTCTAAATCGATGCATATGAAGCTACATATATATTCTTGGTCATAATCCCCTTATCTAGAGGGGATGGATGCATGGCTTCACGTCATTGTCGCTTTCATAGTCAGTATCTTCGTCGTCCGAGTAGCAGTACTTCCTGCACATTGTTCCGTCGAACACCTTCACTGTGAGCACATCATCACCTTCATATTTGAAGTGTACGAAGCAGCCGAAATCCACACCGTGCGCGATGGCGAAATTCTCCCAGCCCTTGTCGAGGTACATCCGGCCTTGTCCGTCAAATAGGACCTCCACGGTCCAGAGACGAGGACCGCGGTCAGCTGCTCGCAGATACAACTTAGCTGGCTCCTGGCCGTCAAGATAGTCCGCAAACTTTTTTGGGAGTGCCTGGAAAGAGATCGAGCGCCGATCGTTTGAAATTAAAGGTTTTTTATAACATGTCCATAATTAATCACATGCATCATATATGTGGCAACGCGTACGTACCTTCTTGACCAAAGGGTCTTCATAGATGACGATGAAGAACTCTCTATGATCAATGGCAGTGTTGACGGTGGTGGTGGCAATGATTATGATCGATCCACCACCCTGGCCGCCCCTTCCCCTTCCCCTTCCGGTCCGCGTCCGAGACGTGGAAGCCATAGCTATTGATCAAGTGTATGTGAACGAAGAAGAGAGAGGCAGCACCTATTGACACAAGGGATGGCCGTTGTGGGTGTTTATAAGGGAGAGATGACCGTTGTAGGGGTTTACACAATAAATTAAGGAGGAGGTGACCGTTTTGGGGGTTTACACAATAAATTAAGGAGGAGATGACCGTTGTGGGGATATATATCTCAACAAAAAAGTAATGCGGACTATCTTGACGGAATGGAACTTCGTGATACCCTTTATCATTTTACCGTTAAAAGTAATGCCTAAAAGAAATGGTAATTCATGATAGTTTATCATTTTACTGTAATGGCTACAAGAAATCGGTGATTGTTTATCATTTTTTGCGTGAAAAGTACTCCCTCCGGTCTCTTTTAATTGACTCGGATTCAGTACAACTTTATACTAAATTTGAGTCAATTAAATAAGACCGGTGGGATGGCTACAAGAAATCGGTGATGGTTTATCATTTTTTGCGTGGAAAGTAATGACTAGAAGAAATGGGTGATGGTGTATCATTTTTTGCGTGAAAAGTAATGGCTACAACAAATCGGTGATGGTTTATCATTTTTTGCGTGGAAAGTAATGGCTACAAAAAATGGGTGATGTGTATCATTTTTTGCGTGAAAAGTAATGGCTACAACAAATCGGTGATGGTTTATCATTTTTGCATGAAAAATAATGCCTAAAAGAGTTTATAATTTAGCTCGTGAAAAATAATGCAGAAAACCAAACTTTAGCGTACTGGGTAACCTCCCTTTAGCATACATAGAGGGTGGAAGTTAACCGCCGACAGAGAGAGAGGGTGCTGGCCCCGACCAGAGAGAGATAGGGGTTATCCTGCCCGTTAGATCATACGATCAACGGTCGGCGGGCACGATCCGTGTGACATGTGCTAGACCAATCAGGGCAATATTGGGCGTCTGTGAGAATTTGTGAAGGGAGAGGGCAAAACTGAGTAGTATCAAGAAACCAAGGGCAAGTGAGTAGTAAATAGACTAAGGGATTCAAATATAAGATTTAAAAAATGGAAAATCCGTGTTCTGTACAATGAAACCCATCTTGGCTTACCTCAAACTATTTGCAATACAAATATACATGAGTGTAAAAATTATGGCCTCATTCAGACAAAGTATGTTTTGGGGAAAGTTGTTTTGGGTAGGGCTTATTGTGGAAAACCATGCACCTTCATAGCTACTAGGTGATTTGAGAAGTGGCAATTTGTGGTAAAAAATTGATTTATCTATGATTTGAGAAGTGGCAATTTGTGGTAAAGACTCCATGAGTAAGTGCCACTCTTTTTCGGAATTTTTTGCACATTAAATAACTCATTTAACTAGTTAATCCCATTTGTTGACTCTCAGTTGACCAGCCACTTGAGGGTAAAACTGAGTATATTGCAATAGCTGGTATTAGCACTCAAGGGGAAAACTGAGCACACAAAAAATGCTAGTATATGACTCGAGGGTATACCTGAGTATATCTAAATTTCCATGGTTAGACTCGAGGACACGTGTTGCAGTGCAGAAGTGGAAGACGTGACATTGTTGACGGGTGTCGCGGCACAGACGTGCAATAGTGGACGCATAGGACGCGGGTTGAATTTAGGACGCGTAAGCCCCTCTCTCCCTCCCTCTGCACACAGTACGTCTCATTCTCGCTCACGCACGAAACCACGCCTCTCACATCCCATCAACTTCTCCAAATCGAAGGAAAAAACCCCAACCGCCGTACGTGCGCTCCCCTGTCGGCGATGGAGAATAAGAATGCGCCGGCGGCCATCGCCCCCGAGCCCGTCACCTTCGAGGCCGTCGCCTCCGAGCCCGTCGCATCCGAGGCCGTCGCCGCCGAGCCCGTCGCCTCCAAGCGCGGCGCCTTGATACATCTCAAACGTATCTATAATTTCTTATGTTCCATGCTACTTTTATGATGATACTCACATGTTTTATACACATTATATGTCATATTTATGCGTTTTCCGGAACTAACCTATTGACGAGATGCCGAAGGGCCAGTTCCTGTTTTCTGCTGTTTTTGGTTTCAGAAATCCTAGTAAGGAAATATTCTCGGAATCGGACGAAATCAACGCCCATCATCTTAGAATTCCACGAAGCTTCCAGAACACCCGGGAGGGACCTGAGGAGAGCCACAGGGCCACCAGACAACAGGGCGGCGCGGCCCAAGGGGGGGCGCCCCCTATTGTGTGGCGCCTCCGTACCCCCTCCGACTCCGCCTCTTCGCCTATTTAAAGGTCCCTGACCTAAATCTTCGATACGGAAAAGCCACGGTACGAGAAACCTTCCAGAGCCGCCGCCATCGCGAAGCCAAGATGCGGGGACAGAGAGTCTCGTTCCGGCACGCCGCCGGGACGGGGAAGTGCCCCCGGAAGGCCTCTCCATCGACACCACCGCCATCTTCATCAACGCTGTTGTCTCCCATGAGGAGGGAGTAGTTCTCCATCGAGGCTAAGGGCTGTACCGGTAGCTATGTGGTTCATCTCTCTCTTCCATGTACTTCAATACAATGATCTCATGAGCTGCCTTACATGATTGAGATCCATATGATGAGTTTGTAATCTAGATGTCGTTATGCTATTCAAGTGGATTTTACTTATGTGATCTCCGGAGACTCCTTGTCCCACGTGTGTAAAGGTGACAGAGTGTGTGCACCGTGTGGGTCTCTTAATCTATATTTCACGAATACTTATTCACCGAGTTATGATTTGAGTTGGATGTCTCTATGAAATTGTGGTGTGTTAGTACCTCCTATGAATGCTCACAAGTGACAGCGTGGGGTGTTTATTAGTACTTGGGAATACATCTTTAAGGTTTGCCTACATGATGAATTAGTGTTCGTTATCTTGCCAAAGAGTAATTCAGAGTAGCATAGTGAAGTGCTTATATTTATATTCAATTATGATTGCAATGTTGAGAGTGTCCACTAGTGAAAGTATGATCCCTAGGCCTTGTTTCCAAATACTGCAATCATCGCTTATTTACTGTTTTACTGCATCTTTACTTCCTGCAATATTACTACCATCAACTGCACGTCAGTAAGCTATTTTCTAGCGCCGTTACTACTGCTCATATTCATCTATACCACCTGTGTTTTACTATCTCTTCGCCGAACTAGTGCACCTATACATCTGACAAGTGTATTAGGTGTGTTGGGGACACAAGAGACTTCTTGTATCGTGATTGCGTGGGTTGCTTGAGAGGGATATCTTTGACCTCTTCCTCCCCGAGTTCGATAAACCTTGGGTGATCCACTTAAGGGAAACTTGCTGCTGTTCTACAAACCTCTGCTCTTGGAGGCCCAACACTGTCTACAAGAATAGAAGCACCCGTAGACATCACGCCTCCGTGAACTGGGCCTCTCTCATGGCTGACGAACCACTTCACAAGATCGGCGAATGCTTACTAGCGAATGAGGAGTACGTGGACACCTACTGTGCTATGAGGCAAGTCTGTAGAAATTGGCGTTCGGGTTTACCTGAGCCCGACGTGCACCTGCACGAATGGATCATGGTAGACCACGCCCTTCCACGCGCCGCTGAGTTCACCTTCCTCCAACTCGGCACATCCCGCTACGTCACCATAGATCTATCGGAAGTTAGTGCAAGGTTCAAATTCCTCCATATCTATAGGGTTAATCTATTCTTATTTTCAATCGTAAACATCTTAGTGCTGAACGTTATCTTCATCAATATATTTTAGATACTACTTCGTCGGCTTTTGCCGTGGCGTCATCGTGCTTGCCCAGAAGAACCCGTCGCACAAGATACGGCTTCTGAACCCACTCACAAAGACATCGAACACTATGTTTGAGGCGCAGATGCCATCTGTTTTTCTGGATTCAGTCGCTGTAATGAAATCCCCGACTATGGTCTTCGTTTCTGCACAATACCCGGAGGGAATTGCTTGGGTCGATGAGAGCACTCCAACTAAGGATATATATGAAGATTGGGGAGAAGGAAGATTTTCGATCGAACACCATTCTCTGCGTTGCATTACCCCGTTCAATGGTGAATTGTATGCAATAGCTGTGGACAATTCTGGGGACGGACAATTAGTGTGCACCAATGTACAGTTGGAGCAGCGCGCGAGCACTGTCAAGGTGGAGACACTAATTTCATTTCCAGAACTTGGAAATGACAAGTTCTACCTTGTGAAGTCGGATGGTGATCTGCTGCTTGTGTTGTTGGATAACATGCTTTTGGAGGACCAACCATTGGTGTACCGTGTGGACACTCAGAGCCGCTCTCTCCATCCGGTCAGTAACATTGGCAGTCATGCCTTCTTCGTGCATTATATCCGGTGTATCTCCGTCGACACCGGAGTGCACCCGACACTTTGACCTGGCTGCATCTACTACGCGGATTTGGGTTATATCAGAGAGTACTTTCATGATACAAAGGCCTGGGATGAGTGGCCACTACGTGTGGATAGAATAGGAAACTACGGTCTGAGAAATGAACACAGGCCATACCGTTTGGAGGATGTATTGGCCGCACACTGCAGACGAGAGGAGTTCAATGAATATTTCATTGGGATAATGCACGAATGGAGCGACGAAGAAATATATGAGGAATGAAGAACAAATTCATTCATCCTGGGGTATCCTAATCTTCATGTTGGCCATACATTGCGTGCGTCTTGTATTTTTTTCATCTTAGTTTGTCGTGAACATTAACAACGTTATTGGTTGCTTTTGGCTGCTGTATGCAGTTTATGTATTATACTTAGTTTTCTGATTATGCTGTTGTGAATTTATCATATACTAGCTTCTAGATTTGCTGCCATATTGGGCAAAAAACGAGGGCCAAAATGCATAACTAATTGAAGAAATACAGAAATAGAAGCTTCTCTAGATTTGATACTAATTTGGTGAAAAAGACAGAGAGAGAAAGAGGGTAAAAGGTGCTCTTAAAAATGCCAATTTGGGTCGAGAGAGACAAAACCCAGCTCTCACGTACAACCAAGCACGGTCTCGTCCTGTCCCACGCGGTCCCTTCCTACCAACCCCACACGACGCGGCCCCACAAATGACGCGGCCCCACATGTCAGCACGGAACGTTCAAATAAACGGATTCCTTCCGTCTGTGCTCCTTCTGCGGGTTTCAGACAAAGGCTTGGGGAAAACTGAGGAAAAACTAAGGGGCTGAGGAAAACTGAGTACAACTAAGGACCCGAGGGCACGAAAATAGAAAGCCCTAGATGAAAAAGAGGAGGAGAGTGATGAACAAAAAGAGGAAGAATCGATTAGCTACCCATTCCTACCTTCTAATGAGAGTAACTCTTTATCTCTTACATTATTTGATTGCCCTCCATGCTCACCAAAGGAGGACGAATGTTATGTTCATGAGGATTCTCTTGAAATATTCCCTATGAGTAAAACTTGTGAGAATAATTATGCTACGGTTATTTATGATAATCCATGCTATTTTGATAAATCTCATGATAACCCTTTATTTGTGCCTAATTTCGAAATGCATGGAACTAAAGAATTTTGCTTGGAGAGTGTTTATGATAAAGCTCTAGATGATGGTCCTATGTTACTTGATGCTATAATTATAATGCTATTGAAAATAGGATTGCTACTAGTAGTCCCATACCTCTTGAGAATGATTAATCATCTTGTTATAAAATTGCTAAAAGTGGGTTTGATTGTTTTAATCCTACTATTTTTGAGCTTGATAAAAATTATGTGTTTGAAGATCATGAAAATCATGCTTTATATGATAGTTATATTGTTGAGTTTATTCATGATGCTACTGCAAATTATTATGAGAGAGGAAAATATTGTTGTAGGAATTTACATGGTACTAAAACACCTCTCTACATGCTAATTTTTTTAAAGTTACTCTTGTTTTACCTTCACATGCTTGTCACTTTGTTCTTTGTGAATTTATTTGTGTACAAGATTCCCATGCACAGGAAGTGGGTAAGACTTAAATGTGTTTCATATTTGCTTATTGGTGCTCACATTTGCTTCAATTCATATTACATATGTGAGCATCTTCTCAAATTACTGATCCTATCTTAATGGCTATAAAGAAATAGCTTTTTGGAAGACAACCCATTATGTTTTTATTTCTATTATTTTACTGTTTTGTTCAGTCTTGGAAGTCATTGCTACTGTAATGACCTCTTCTTATCATTTTTATTTCGTTTTTGTGCCAAAAGTAGCCTCTAATGGTAAGAAAGTAGTGTTTGCGGTATTTGAAATTCTGAAACAGATTCCGTGCTGGTCACGAGAAAAATTCTTAAAAATCGCCAGAACGTTATTTTTAGCTGCAAATTTTTGTGCTTATGCCCCAGTATGTTAGATAACTTTCTTTAGTTTAGAATTTTTCAATATGAGCAATAGAACTATTTCTTTAATTTCGATATCTGCCTGCTGGTCTGTTTTGACAGATTTCTGCCATGTTTTGCATTTGCGTCTTATGCTTCGTCTTTTTGAGTTCTTTTATGAAAAAGAGCTTTGGGAAGAAGTAGCTACAGTATCATATGTTAAAATGAGTGTTTGATATGTGCCATTACTGAAGCCTTGCTGGTTTGATATATTTTTATTTGCACTAATGTTGCTAATCAATTGTGCTGAGTTTTGTGTGAAGGAAGTTTTCAAGTGTAGAGAGAGAAGAATGATGCAATAAGATGAAGCATGGACAAGAGCTCAAGCTTGGGGATGTCCCCTGGACCCCCCCAGAAATATCCAAGAAGTACAAATGTCAAAGCTTGGAATTCCCGAGGCACCCCCTCTTCATCAGTAAAAAGCACCAGGTCATTTTTCAGTACGCTATATTTTTATTGCTTCATGTATTATGTGTTATTCTTGGAGCATATTTTTTGTGTGTGTTTTGTTTTGTTTGCTGTTCAATAAAGTTGGACCCATCATATTTGTTTTCGAGAGAGACATGCTCCGCTTTAATTGCATGAACGCTCTAGTTTTCACTCATATGTTCAACGAGCGTTCTATTTTTGCGAGTACTGCGTTTAAGCTCTAGTTTTTCATTTATATTATGTTCAGAGCTTTTTTTCTTTTCTATATGCAAGTGAATTTATCTCTCTGATATCTACTGAATATTATCTATGAGAGTTGTTTCAAATAAGTTAATTGGTGTTGGACACGAGTAAGAAGTCTCAGATTAATAGTGATGCAAATGAAAGATCTCCTTTGATGTTTCAATTGAGTTGACTTTTTGACTTTTAATATCACCATAAGATTTGATTGATAAGTTTTGTCGCTATGCATGATTATGGCCATTACTGCTCTCTTAGTCGGTCGCCCCCTTTCTTTTGCTAGCCTTCATTTGTACTGAGTATGAGCTCTACTCGTGCATCCAACTCCCAAAAAGCAAAATGCCAATCGTGTCCACCGTACCTACCTATATGTGGTATTTCATAGACACTCCAAAGTAAATTTCTTGTGTGCTACCTTTTAAACAAAATGTTCCTTGTTTTTGCAATATATAGCTCATGGGAAAGTAGCCTAAAAAACTATTGTGGTAAGGAATATGTCACTCATGTATCTTAGTTCTTATAAGTTGTTTGTTGAGCGGTAACCATTGACTTACTAGGGACGCCATCAACCTGTCACACCTTTGTTGAATATCATGTGAGTTTCTATGCATATTCATCTTGTCTGAAGTAAGGGATATTTGCCATGAGTTGAAATGGTTTGAGTATGCATATTGTTAGAGAAGAACATTGGGTCGCCAACCAAAGCCATGTATCATGGTGGAAGTTTCATCTTGGACACTCAAATCCTCAAAATCTCTTATGAGAATATTATTATTGTTGAATGCTTAAAGCATTAAAAGGAGGAGTCCATTATCTGTTTTCTATGTTGTCCCGGTATGGATGTCCTCAAGTTGAGATCTATAAAAATCGAGAAATCAAATGCGATTTATCTCCTTGGACCTTTGTACAGGTGGCATAGATGTACCCCTTTGTGACACTTCGTTGAAACATATGTAATGCGATGATAATCCATGGAAATCCGAGCTAATTAGGACAAGGTGCGGGCACTATTAGTATTCGATGCATGAGGCTTGCAACTTATAGGAAGTTTTATACATAATCCGTATGAATTATTACTACCGTTGACACAATTGTTTCCATGCTTTCAAAATAAAAAGCTCTAGCACATGAGTAATCCCTGCTTCCCTCTGTGAAGGGTCTTTCTTTTACTTTTATGTTGAGTCTTCATCTTCTAAGTTCATGCACCATTAAGAGAGCATAGTTGTCATTCTTAGTTTTATGTGCATGGTCCCAAAATTATTACTGATTGAATCATGAATCTGTTATTACTTGTCCTTAAATTATTTGTATCTAGTCATCCTTTGAACTTTGAAGGTGCATGTCACTTCAAAAATTATTTGTTTGTTATCACTTACCTACTCGAGGATGAGCAGGAGTTAAGCTTGGTATATTGATACGTTGCAAACGTATCTATAATTTTTGATGCTCCATGCTTGTTCTACACCAATTCCTCTGTGTTTTATGCGCACTTTGCATCATTTTATGACATTTATTGAACTAACCTATTAACAAGTGCCACAGTGCCAGTTCCTGTTTATTATGTCTGTTTATTGCAGAAAATGTCCATAATTGAAAGTGCTTGGAAAATTCTGGAAAAAATCACAGAAATTCTAATATACCAGAAGACTCCAGGAGCCAGAAGGGGAGACGGAGATGTGCCACGGGGCAGCCTACCAGGCCCAGGCGCGGACCCAGGCCTGGCCGCTCCTGGGGGTGGTATGGGCACCCCGTGCACCCCCTCGCGTCGCCTCTTCGCCTATAAGACCCCTCTGACCTAAAAACTCCGCTACGAACCACCTCCGTCCACGAAAAGTTCTGTAGCCGCCGTCATCGCCGAAACCAAGTTTCGGGGAACAGAAGTCTCTGTTCCGGCATCCTGCTGGGACGGGGAAGTGCCCCCGGAGCCATCACCATCGACTCCACCGCCTCCACTACGACTCCATGATGGTTTGTGAGTAGTTCCCGCAGGGACTATGGGTTCTTGGCTATAGCTAGATGGTACTCTCTCCCATGTGCTTCAATGCAATGATCTTATGAGCTGCCTTACATGATTGAGATCCATATTATGTAATCGGTATTGTGTTTGTTGGGATCCGATGGATTGATCATTATGTTCAGTATATCTTATAAGTTTGTGAAGTATTTTTTGCTGCAATATTGTTATGTTTAATGCTTGTCACTAGTGCACGAGTGGCATGATCTTAGATCTAGGCTCTATAATTGTTGCTTAGATTGTATCTACAAATTGTATGCACATGTCTTTGTTCGGAACCCGAGGCCCCAAAGTGACCTCGAATTGGGATAACCGGAGGGGATGGCTTTGATATGAGGATCACATGTTTTCACCAAGTGTTAATGCTTTGCTCCGGTGCTCTATTAAAAGGAGTACCTTAATTACCAGTAGTTTCCCTTGAGGCCCCGCTGCAAACGGGCTGGTAGGACAAAAGATGTTATGCAAGTTTCTCATTGCGAGCACGTATGACTATATATGAAAAACATGCCTACGATATTAATAGACTGGATTTTGTCTTAATGCTAAATTCAATTCTGTCAATTGCCCAGCTGTAATTTGTTCACCCAACACTTGTTATCTGGAGAGTTACCACTAGTGTAGATCGTCGGGAACCCCGGTCCTTTATTTCATCATCATTGCTTTTCAATCAACTGCGCGCTGGGATATTTTCCAGTGTCATTGCCTCTGTGTTACTGCTACTGTTGTGTTACTATAGCTGTCATATTACTGCTGCATCACATGTCCCTGTCAACACGCCATCAAAGTAGTACTGATGTCTACGGGTGCTTCTATTCTTGTAGACAGTGTTGGGCCTCCAAGAGCAGAGGTTTGTAGAACAGCAGCAAGTTTCCCTTAAGTGGATCACCCAAGGTTTATCGAACTCAGGGAGGAAGAGGTCAAAGATATCCCTCTCAAGCAACCCTGCAATCACGATACAAGAAGTCTCTTGTGTCCCCAACACACCTAATACACTTGTCAGATGTATAGGTGCACTAGTTCGGCGAAGAGATAGTAAAACACAGGTGGTATAGATGAATATGAGCAGTAGCAACGGCGCCAGAAAATAGCTTACTGACGTGCAGTTGATGGTAGTAATATTGCAGGAAGTAAAGATGCAGTAAAACAGTAAATAAGCGATGATTGCAATATTTGGAAACAAGGCCTAGGGATCATACTTTCACTAGTGGACACTCTCAACATTGCAATCATAATTGAATATAAATATAAGCACTTCACTATGCTACTCTGAATTACTCTTTGGCAAGATAACGAACACTAATTCATCATGTAGGCAAACCTTAAAGATGTATTCCCAAGTACTAATAAACACCCCACCCTGTCACTCGTGAGCATTCATAGGAGGTACTAACACACCACAATTTCATAGAGACATCCAACTCAAATCATAACTCGAGTGAATAAGTATTCTGTGAAATATAGCCTAAGAGACCCACACGGTGCACACACTTGTCACCTTTACACACGTGGGACAAGGAGTCTCCGGAGATCACATAAGTAAAATCCACTTGAATAGCATAACGACATCTAGATTACAAACTCATCATATGGATCTCAATCATGTAAGGCAGCTCATGAGATCATTGTATTGAAGTACATGGAAGATAGAGATGAACCACATAGCTACCGGTACAGCCCTTAGCCTCGATGGAGAACTACTCCCTCCTCATGGGAGACAGCAGCGTTGATGAAGATGGCGGTGGTGTCGATGGAGAGGCCTTCCGGGGGCACTTCCCCGTCCCGGCGGCGTGCCGGAACAGAGACTCCTGTCCCCCGGATCTTGGCTTCGCGATGGCGGCGGCTCTGGAAGGTTTCTCGTACCGTGGCTTTTTCGTATCGAAGATTTAGGTCAGGGAGCTTCTTATAGGCGAAGAGGTGGAGTCGGAAGGCTGACGGGGGCGCCACACAATAGGGGGGCGCGCCCCCCCTTGGGCCGCGCCGCCCTGGCGTCTGGTGGCCCTGTGGCCCTCCTCTGGTGGCTCTCGGGTGTTCTGGAAGCTTCGTGGAATTCTAAGATGCTGGACGTTGATTTCGTCCGATTCCGAGAATATTTCCTTACTAGGATTTCTGAAACCAAAAACAGCAGAAAACAGCAACTGACCCTTCGGCATCTCGTCAATAGGTTAGTTCCGGAAAATGCATCAAAACGATGTAAAGTGTGTATACAACATGTAAGAATCATCATAAAAGTAGCATGGAACATAAGAAATTATAGATACGTTTGAGACGTATCAAGCATCCCCAAGCTTAGTTCCTACTTGCCCTCGAGTAGGTAAACGATAACAAAGATAATTTCTGAAGTGACATGCTATCATAATCTTGATCAATATTATTGTAAAGCATATGAGATGAATGCAGCGATTCAAAGCAATGGTAAAGACAATGAGTAAACAACTGAACCATATAACAAAGACTTTTCATGAATAGCACTTTCAAGACAAGCATCAATAAGTCTTGCATAAGAGTTAACTCATAAAGCAATAGATTCAAAGTAAAAGGCATTGAAGCAACACAAAGGATGATTAAGTTTCAGCAATTGCTTTCAACTTGTAACATGTATATCTCATGGATAGTTGTCAACATAAAGCAATATAACAAGTGCAATAAGTAAACATGTAAGAATCAATGCACACGAGTTGATACAAGTGTTTGCTTCGAAATAGAAAGAATAGGTAAACCGACTCAACAATAAAGTAGAAGATAGGCCCTTCACGAGAGGAAGCATTGATTACTATATTTGTGCTAGAGCTTTTCATTTTGAAAACAAGAAACAATTTTGTCAACGGTAGTAATAAAGCATATGTGTTATGTATAAGACATCTTATAAGTTGCAAGCCTCATGCATAGTATACCAATAGTGCTCCCACCTTGTCCTAATTAGCTTGGATTAACACGGATTATCATTGCATAGCATATGTTTCAACCAAGTGTCACAAAGGGGTACCTCTATGCCGCTTGTACAAAGGTCTAAGGAGAAAGCTCGCTTTTGATTATTCTCAACTTAGACATCTATACCGGGACAACATAGACAACAGATAATGGACTCCTCTTTAATGCATAAGCATTCAACAACAGTTAAAATTCTCATAAGAGTTTGAGGATTAATTGTCCAAACTGAAACTTCCACCATGAATCATGGCTTTAGTTAGCGGCCCAATGTTCTTCTCTAACGGTATGCATACTCAAACCATTTGATCATGAAAATCGCCCTTACTTCGGACAAGACGAACATGCATAGCAACTCACATGATATTCAACAAAGGTAAAAGAGTTGATGGCGTCCCCAGAAACATGGTTACCGCTCAACAAGCAACTTATAAGAAATAAGATACATAGCTACATATTCTTCACCACAATAGTTTTCAAGGCTATTTTCCCATGAGCTATATATTGTAAAGGCAAATAATAGAATTTTTAAAGGTAGCACTCAAGTAATTTACTTTGGAATGGCGGAGAAATACCATGTGGTAGGTAGGTATGGTGGACACAAATTGCATAGTATTTGGCTCAAGGATTTGGATGCACGAGAAGAATTCCTCTCAATACAAGGCTAGGCTAGCAAGGTTGTTTGAAGCAAACTCAAGTATAAAACGGTGCAGCAAGACTCACATATGAACATATTGTAAGCATTATAAGACTTTACATCGTCTTCCTTGTTGTTCAAACACCTTAACCAGAAAATATCTAGACTCTAGAGAAACTGATCATGCAAACCAAATGTTAACAAGCTCTATGTAGTTCTTCATTAATGGGTGCAAAGTACATGATGCAAGAGCTTAAACATGATCTATATGAGCACATCAATTGACAAGTATCAAATTATTCAAGACATTATATCATTTACCACATGCGGCATTTTCTGTTTCCAACCATATAACAATTAACGAAGCGGTTTCAACCTTCGCCATGAACATTAAAAGTAAAGCTAAGAACACATGTGTTCATATGCAACAGCGGAGCGTGTATCTCTCCCACACAAGCATGATGGATCATATTTTATTCAAACAAAAACAAATACAAAAACAAACAGACGCTCCAAGTAAAGTACATAAGATGTGACTGAATAAAAATATAGTTTCAAGAGAAATGACCTGATAAGTTGTCGATGAAGAAGGGGATGCCTTGGGCATCCCCAAGCTTAGATGCTTGAGTCTTCTTAAAATATGCAGGAATGAACCACGGGGGTATCCCCAAGCTTAGACTTTTCACTCTTCTTGATCATATTGTATCATCCTCCTCTCTTGACCCTTGAAAACTTCCTCCACACCAAACTCAAAACAAACTCATTAGAGGGTTAGTGCATAATCAAAAATTCACATATTCAGAGGTGACACAATAATTCTTAACACTTCTAGACATTGCACAAAGCTACTGGAAGGTAATGGAACAAAGAAATCCATCCAACACAGCAAAAGAGGCAATGCGAAATAAAAGGCAGAATCTGTCAAAACAGAACAGTCCGTAAAGACGAATTTTGTAGAGGCACCAGACTTGCTCAGATGAAAATGCCCAAATTTAATGAAATTTGCGTACATATCTGAGGATCACTCACGTAAATTGGCAGATTTTTCTGAGTTACCTACAGAGAATCATACCCAAATTCGTGACAGCAAGAAATCTGTTTCTGCGCAGTAATCCAAATCTAGTATCAACCCTAATCTCAAAGACTTTACTTGGCACAACAATGCAATAAAATAAATATAAGGAGAGGTTGCTACAGTAGTAGAAACTTCCAAGACACAAATATAAAACAAAAGTACTGTAGTAAAATAAAGACATGGGTTATCTCCCAAGAAGTGCTTTCTTTATAGCCATTAAGATGGGCTCAGCATTTTTAATGATGCACTCGCAAGAAATAAGAGTTGAAGTAAAAGAGAGCATCAAGAAGCAAATTCAAAACAAATTTAAGCCTAACATGCTTCCTATGCATAGGAATCTTGTAAATAAACAAATTCATGAGGCATGATGCAACAAGCATAGAGAGATAAAACAAGTGTAACTTCAAGATTTTTAGCATATAGAGAGGTGTTTTAGTAACATGAAAACTTCTACAACCATATTTTCCTCTCTCATAATAATATCCAGTAGCATCATGAGCAAACTCAACAATATAACTATCACATAAAGCATTCTTATCATGAGTCTCATGCATAAAATTGTTACTACTCCCAACATAAGCATAGTCATTCTTATTAATTGTAGTGGGAGCAAATTCAACAAAGTAGTTATCATTATTATTCTCATCAAGTGTAGGAGGCATAGTATAATCATAATAAAATTTACTCTCCATAGTAGGTGGCACCAAAAGACCACTATCATTATAATCATCATAAATAGGAGGCAAAGTATCATCAAAGAAAATTTTCTCCTCAATGCTTGGGGGACTAAAAATATCATGCTCATCAAAACCAGCTTCCCCAAGCTTAGAACTTTCTATATCATTATCAACAATGGTGTTCAAAGCGTTCATACTAATATTACTACTAGCATGCAAATAAGGTTCCATAGGTTTTTTAATTTTCGCATTAAACCATTCATGTCTTGACTCAGGAAATAGTACAAAAAGCTCACGAGATGTTTTCCATTATGCCTTACTAGTGTTTAACAAGAAACAAAAAGATGCAATTGCAGGATCTAAAGGAAATAGCTTCGAGCACACACACAACGGCAACAGAAAAGTACTTAGTTACCTGGGACCGGAGTATGAGTGCCTTTTACCTTTCCTCCCCGGCAACGGCGCCAGAAAAGTGCTTGATGTCTACGGGTGCTTCTATTCTTGTAGACAGTGTTGGGCCTTGATACGTCTCCAACGTATCGATAATTTCTTGTGTTCCATGCCACATTATTGATGTTATCTACATGTTATATGCACACTTTATGTCATATTCGTGCATTTTCTGGAACTAACCTATTAACAAGATGCCGAAGTGCCGGTTCTCGTTTTACTGCTGTTTTTGGTTTCGAAATCCTAGTAACGAAATATTCTCGGAATTGGACGAAATCAACGCCAAAGATCTTAGAATCCCCGGAAGCATCCAGAACACACGAGAGGGACCGGAGGGGGGCACGGGCCCACCACACCATACCACGGCGCGGCCTAGGGGTGGCCCGCGCCCCCTAGGGTTTGGCCAGCCCTTCGACCCCCGGCGCCGCCTCTTCGCCTATAAGAAGCCCCTGGATCGAGAAAACCCGATACCAATTGACGAAACCCACGAAACCTTCCGGAGCCGCCGCCATCGCGAAGCCAAGATGCAGGGGACAGGATCTCTGTTCCGGCACGGCTGCCGGAGCGGGGAAGTGCCCCGGAAGGCTTCTCCATCGACACCGCTGCCATCTCCACCGCCATCTTCATCACCGCTGCTGCTCCCATGAGGAGGGAGTAGTTCTCCATCGAGGCTCGGGGCTGTACCGGTAGCTATGTGGTTCATCTCTCTCCTATGTAGTTCAATACAATAATCTCATGAGCTGCCTTACATGATTGAGATTCATATGATGATGCTTGTAATCTAGATGTCATTATGCTAGTCAAGTGAGTTTTACTTATGTGATCTCCGGAGACTCCTCGTCCCACGTGTGTAAAGGTGACAGTGTGTGCACCGTGTGGGTCTCTTAGGCTAGATTTCACAGAATACTTACTCATTGAATGGTATAGTGAGGTGCTTATTTATATCTCTTTATGATTGCAGCATGTTGTATAACAATTTATCTATGTGCTACTCTAGTGATGTGTTATTAAAGTAGTTTTCCTCCTGCATGTGTGCAAAGGTGACAGTGCGTGCACCGTGTTAGTACTTGGTTTATGCTATGATCATGATCTCTTGTAGATTATGGAGTTAACTATTGCTATGATAATATTGATGTGATCTATTCCTCCTACATATGCATGAAGGTGACGGTGTGCATGCTATGCTAGTACTTGGTTTAGTAGCGTTGATCTATCTTACACTAAAGGTTACTTAAACATGAGCATTATTGTGGAGCTTGTTAACTCCGGCATTGAGGGTTCGTGTAATCCTACGCAATGTGTTCATCATCCAACAAAAGTGTAGAGTATGCATTTATCTATTCTGTTATGTGACCAATGTTGAGAGTGTCCACTAGTGAAAGTCTATTCCCTAGGCCTTGTTCCTAAATACTGTCGAGTTACTACTGCTTGTTTACTACTGTCTGCGTTACTACTCGTCGAGTTACTACTTGCTTATTCTTGTTTTACTTGCGTTACTATCTGCTGCAATACCACCACCATCAACTACACGCCAAGCACTTTTACGGCACCGTTGCTACTGCTCATACTTATTTATACCACCTGTATTTCACTATCTCTTCGCCGAACTAGAGCACCTATTAGGTGTGTTGGGGACACAAGAGACTTCTTGCTTTGTGGTTGCAGGGTTGCATGAGAGGGATATCTTTGACCTCTTCCTCCCTGAGTTCGATAAACCTTGGGTATCCACTTAAGGGAAACTTGCTTCGCTGTTCTACAAACCTCCGCTCTTGGAGGCCCAACACTGTCTACAGGAAAGGAGGGGGAACGTAGACATCAGGCCTCCAAGAGCAGAGGTTTGTAGAACAGCAGCAAGTTTCCCTTAAGTGGATCACCCAAGGTTTATCGAACTCAGGGAGGAAGAGGTCAAAGATATCCCTCTCAAGCAACCCTGCAATCACGATACAAGAAGTCTCTTGTGTCCCCAACACACCTAATACACTTGTCGGATGTATAGGTGCACTAGTTCGGCGAAGAGATAGTAAAACACAGGTGGTATAGATGAATATGAGCGAGTAGTAACGGCGCTAGAAAATAGCTTACGACGTGCGAGTTGATGGTAGTAATATTGCAGGAAGTAAAGATGCGATAAAACGAGTAAATAAGCGATGATTGCAGTATTTGGAAACAAAGCCTTGGGATCATACTTTCACTAGTGGACACTCTCAACATTGCAATCATAATTGAATATAAATATAAGCACTTCACTATGCTACTCTGAATTACTCTTTGGCAAGATAACGAACACTAATTCATCATGTAGGCAAACCTTAAAGATGTATTCCCAAGTACTAATAAACACCCCACGCTGTCATCCTTGTGAGCATTCATAGGAGGTACTAACACACCACAATTTCATAGAGACATCCAACTCAAATCATAACTCGGTGAATAAGTATTCTGTGAAATATAGCCTAAGAGACCCACACGGTGCACACACTTGTCACCTTTACACACGTGGGACAAGGAGTCTCCGGAAATCACATAAGTAAAATCCACTTGAATAGCATAACGACATCTAGATTACAAACTCATCATATGGATCTCAATCATGTAAGGCAGCTCATGAGATCATTGTATTGAAGTACATGGAAGAGAGAGATGAACCACATAGCTACCGGTACAGCCCTTAGCCTCGATGGAGAACTACTCCCTCCTCATGAGAGACAGCATCGTTGATGAAGATGGCGGTGGTGTCGATGGAGAGGCCTTCCGGGGGCACTTCCCCGTCCCGGCGGCGTGCCGGAACAGAGACTCCTATCCCCCAGATCTTGGCTTCGCGATGGCGGCGGCTCTGGAAGGTTTCTCGTACCGTGGCTTTTTCGTATCGAAGATTTAGGTCAGGGAGCTTCTTATAGGCGAAGAGGCGGAGTCGGAAGGCTGACGGGGGCGCCACACAATAGGGGGGCGCCCCCCCCTTGGGCCGCGCCGCCCTGGTGTCTGGTGGCCCTGTGGCCCTCCTCTGGTGGCTCTCGGGTGTTCTGGAAGCTTCGTGGAATTCTAAGATGCTGGGCGTTGATTTCGTCTGATTCCGAGAATATTTCCTTACTAGGATTTCTGAAACCAAAAACGAGTAGAAAACAGCAAGCGGCCCTTCGGCATCTCGTCAATAGGTTAGTTCCGGAAAATGCATCAAAACGATGTAAAGTGTGTATAAAACATGTAAGTATCATCATAAAAGTAGCATGGAACATAAGAAATTATAGATACGTTTGAGACGTATCAAGTACCAACTATTTTCTGACGCCGCATCATATTACCACTGCTTTCACAACACCTTGTTGCTAGTGCTTTTCCAGGTGCAGCTGAATTGACAACTCCGCTGTCAAGGCTTATAAGTATTATTTGGCTCCCGTTGTGTCGAATCAACAAATTTGGGTTTTACTTCCCTCGAAGACTGTTGCGATCCCCTATACTTGTGGGTCATCAACCGGTTAAGTAGAATTGGAAACCGGAATGATTAATCTAGTACGGGAACCTGGTATGGCCCATCGGATGAATCGGCCGAGCCACACGAGCTTCGGGGACTAATGTCGGGGGGATGACCCCCGGTAGGTCAAGACTATGGCAAATATGCCATGATAAACCATTTGTATACTGGATTAAAGATCAATATGGATCCTGAGATATAAGTTTAACAATGCTAAGTAGGTATAGACCGGCATACCACGATGGGTATGCCGGAGTACGGGAAACAGAGGAGATTGAGCTACAAAGGCAAAGAAGCCAGAGCTCACAGGTAAAGATACCAGAGATCCGGCAGGCTCAACTGTAGCATGTCGGCACCCCAGTCAAAGATTCCCTCAAGGACTAAAGGACAAGATGAGCGAAGCACTTCAACTTTAATCGAAGCCCTGACGCCAAAGCGGAAGATGACGTAAAAGAAGTCGGACGAGCTCATCAGCCCTCTGATTAAAGACAGAAGCGTCATCCCTGGAGCCAAAGTAGCTTTATAAAGTAGGTTAGGTCACCAAAGATACCCCTAGGGTTTGTTCCCCTATAAGCCTCCTCTCCACTATATAAGGAGAGGAGGGGCACCCCTGTGCGGGAGGTTCGGACAGACGATCGACCCTTGGTCTGTAGGTTCTCACCTTCTAGTCCGTACATCTTCAACCTCTGGCCATTTGGCTAAGTTCTTGAGTTCAATACAACTCTGAGTTCTACCTCCCTTTTCCTCTAAACTTTCCCCTCACCCGGATCCTCAAGCGTACATCCGGCCCGAACTTAAGCCATCCTATGACATCTGTTGTTTCACCACGACGACAGTAATGGTACACACTTTAGTCAAATTATTACTTCTAGCAATTTCATCCTCTCTTTCCCACCTAGCATGCAATTCCGCCAACATCCTAACATTGTCATCAATTATAACTTGAATGGCATTCAAAGTTTTCTTTCTTTAACATCGTGAGGCATAACCTTTAATTTGATAAATTCAACATCATGAGCAAGGCTATCAACTTCAGAATCAAGAACATCAATTTTGGCAAACTTTTCCTCAACAGATTTATTAAAAGCAGTTTGTTTGCTAATAAAGTTCTTGTAAAACCCCAAAATTTAGAAATAAATAAAAACCCTATCTTCAATTATCCAATTTTTAGGGTTAACAAAAACTTGACTATTTCAAAATATTTCCTATTATGTGAATGAATGAATGTTTTCTTAGGCCATGATTGTTTTGATAGATGGATTTGAAAACCATTTTTAAACTCAACACACTACCTTCCATATCAAAGAGAAACAAAGCAAAAGAAAATACAATACAAATAGATGCATATATGAGCAAATGGCCACATTTGCAAATATTAGCATATGCCATGTTCTACTTTGTTTAGATGGTTTGAAAACATAAATAAACTCAACATAATACCTCTGAACCCAAAACAATAACATTTGGGTCAAAGAAAAGCAAAACAAATAAAAAGAAAAATAAAAATCAAGGCACATGTGATAACGGTCACTTCTGAAAATATTATCAGGATGCCTACTTTGAGCCTATTCTTTTCTAAACCAAACCTCATAATCTTTTTGCCCAGATCACAAGTACACATAAAAGTAAGTAACTTGGTGTTGGCCAACCTTACTAATTCATTCTCAAATGCTTATAATAAGCATCCAAAGTGGCAACTTTGAAACAAATTTAAGATCACCCCAATTTTGATTTTCATCAAACCAACCTCATCTTGCAAACCAATACCACCAAGAGATGTCAAATAATATTCGAATCACACCCATGAAATATTTTGGCAAAATTCAAAATAAATTTTCTTGCGGCCATTAACACAAACACCTTGTGTGCACCATTTGCCCAAAGTAAAAACCACTATTTGTGGTACATTTCTGACCTCACCCCACTCTCCTAGCTCATCCACAGTGTCCCTGCACCCTCTCCACATCAGGCCATGCCTCTGCCACCCTCTCTCTCTCACTTGACCACAATGGCATGGCCATGCCATCACCATTTGGCCACCCCACTTGCTCACAAGCCTCCAGCCAGCCCTAGCCGTGCCAACCTTGTCAACTAGCTCTCCCTCACTCCCCTGACTCTGCCAGTGCTCGCCACGGACGACGACAAGCCGCGGAGCAGCCAGACCAACACGTGCCCGTGCCGGCCCAGGGACGCCATGACGCGCCAGAACGTGCCAACACGCACGCTAGAGCACGACCTCGCCCCGTTGATGGCGTGTATTTCACACGTTCGTTGGAGAACCCCAAGAGGAAGGTATGATGCGCACAGCAGCAAGTTTTCCCTCAGAAAGAAACCAAGGTTTATCGAACCAGGAGGAGCCAAGAAGCACGTTGAAGGTTGATGGCGGCGGGATGTAGTGCGGCGCAACACCAGGGATTCCGGCGCCAACGTGGAACCTGCACAACACAACCAAAGTACTTTGCCCCAACGAAACAGATGAGGTTGTCAATCTCATCGGCTTGCCGTAACAAAGGATTAACCGTATTGTGTGGAAGATGATTGTTTGCGAGAGAAAACAGTAAAAACAAGTATTGCAGCAGATTTGTATTTCAGTATTAAAGAATGGACCGGGGTCCACGGTTCACTAGAGGTGTCTCTCCCATAAGATAAAAGCATGTTGGGTGAACAAATTACGGTCGGGCAATTGACAAATAGAGAGAGCATAACAATGCACATACATGTCATGATAAGTATAGTGAGATTTAATTGGGCATTACGACAAAGTACATAGACCGCCATCCAACCGCATCTATGCCTAAAAGTCCACCTTCAGGTTATCATCCGAACCCCTTCCAGTATTAAGTTGCAAAGCAACGGACAATTACATTAAGTATGGTGCGTAATGTAATCAACAACTACATCCTCGGACATAGCGCCAATGTTTTATCCCTAGTGGCAACGAGCACAACACAACCTTAGAACTTTCGTCACTCGTCCCGGTGTCAATGCGGGCATGAACCCACTATCGAGCATAAATACTCCCTCTTGGAGTTAAGAGCAAAAACTTGGCCAGAGCCTCTACTAATAACGGAGAGCATGCAAGATCATAAACAACACATATGTAATAACTTGATAATTAACATAACATGGTATTCTCTATCCATCGGATCCCGACAAACACAACATAGAGTATTACGGATAGATGATCTTGATCATGTTAGGCAGCTCACAAGATCCAACAATGAAGCACAATGAGGAGAAGACAACCATCTAGCTACTGCTATGGACCCATAGTCCGGGGGTGAACTACTCACTCATCACTCCGGAGGCGACCATGGCGGTGTAGAGTCCTCCGGGAGATGAATCCCCTCTCCGGCGAGGGTGCCGGAGGAGATCTCCCGTAATCCCCCGAGATGGGATTGGCGGCGGCGGCGTCTCTGGAAGGTTTTCCGTATCGTGGTTTTTCGCATCAGGGGTTTCGCGACGGAGGCTTTAAGTAGGCGGAAGGGCAACGTGGGGGGCCACACGGGGGCCCACACCACAGGTCGGCGCGGCCAAGGGCTGGGCCGCGCCGCCCTATGGTGACAGCCCCTCGTGGCCCCACTTCGTATCCCTTTCGGTCTTCTCGGAAGGTTCGTGGCAAAATAGGCCCCCGGGTCTTGATTTCGTCCAATTCCGAGAATATTTCGTTACTAGGATTTCTGAAACCAAAAACAGCAGAAAACAACAATCGGCACTTCGGCATCTTGTTAATAGGTTAGTTCCGGAAAATGCACGAATATGACATAAAGTGTGCATAAAACATGTAGGTATCATCAATAATATGGCATGGATCATAAGAAATTATCGATACGTCGGAGACGTATCAAGCATCCCCAAGCTTAGTTCTGCTCGTCCCGAGCAGGTAAAACGGTAACAAAGATAATTTCTGAAGTGACATGCCATCATAACCTTGATCATACTATTTGTAAACATATGTAATGAATGCAGCGATCAAAACAATGGTAATGACATGAGTAAACAAGTGAATCATAAATCAAAGACTTTTCATGAATAGTACTTCAAGACAAGCATCAATAAGTCTTGCATAAGAGTTAACTCATAAAGCAATAAATCAAAGTAAAGGTATTGAAGCAACACAAAGGAAGATTAAGTTTCAGCGGTTGCTTTCAACTTGTAACATGTATATCTCATGGATAATTGTCAACATAGAGTAATATAACAAGTGCAATATGCAAGTATGTAGGAATCAATGCACAGTTCACACAAGTGTTTGCTTCTTGAGGTGGAGAGAGATAGGTGAACTGACTCAACATAAAAGTAAAAGAATGGTCCTTCAAAGAGGAAAGCATCGATTGCTATATTTGTGCTAGAGCTTTTATTTTGAAAACATGAAAAAAATTTGTCAACGGTAGTAATAAAGCATATGAGTTATGAAAGTTATATCTTACAAGTTGCAAGCCTCATGCATAGTATACTAATAGTGTCCGCACCTTGTCCTAATTAGCTTGGACTACCGGATCTTTGCAATGCACATGTTTTAACCAAGTGTCACAATGGGGTACCTCCATGCCGCCCGTACAAAGGTCTAAGGAGAAAGCTCGCATTTTGGATTTCTCGCTTTTGATTATTCTCAACTTAGACATCCATACCGGGACAACATGGACAACAGATAATGGACTCCTCTTTAATGCATAAGCATGTGGCAACAATTATTATTCTCATATGAGATTGAGGATGTATGTCCAAAACTGAAACTTCCACCATGATTCATGGCTTCAGTTAGCGGCCCAATGTTCTTCTCTAACAATATGCAACCTCCAACCATTAAGGTGGTAGATATCTCTTACTTCAGACAAGACGGACATGCATAGCAACTCACATGATATTCAACAAAGAATAGTTGATGGCGTCCCCAGAAGCATGGTTATCGCACAACAAGCAACTTAATAAGAGATAAAGTGCATAAGTACATATTCAATACCACAATAGTTTTTAAGCTATTTGTCCCATGAGCTATATATTGTAAAAGTGAATGATGGAATTTTAAAGGTAGCACTCAAGCAATTTACTTTGGAATGGCGGATAAATACCATGTAGTAGGTAGGTATGGTGGACACAAATGGCATAATGGTTGGCTCAAGTATTTTGGATGCATGAGAAGTATTCCCTCTCGATACAAGGTTTAGGCTAGCAAGGTTATTTGAAACAAACACAAGGATGAACGGTGCAGCAAAACTCACATAAAAGACATATTGTAAACATTATAAGACTCTACACCGTCTTCCTTGTTGTTCAAAACTCAATACTAGATATTATCTAGACTCTAGAGAAACCAAATATGCAAACCAAATTAGCAAGCTCTAAGTGTTTCTTCATTAATGGGTGCAAAGTATATGATGCAAGAGCTTAAACATGAGCACAATAATTGCCAAGTATCAAATTATCCAAGACATTTTAGAATTACTACATGTAGTATTTTCCAATTCCAACCATATAACAATTTAACGAAGAAGAAAC
>NC_061511.1:75731908-75749748 GCF_022539505.1 Lolium rigidum | reverse complement strand
TGACCACGGCATGTCCTCCTCTCCGGCGTCTTGATGTGCCTTGTACCTAATGACACATAGCACGTCGGCATGAGGTAGCATTCCATCCAAAGGGGTATCAAGATCAAGGGTGGTGAGGAGCGAATTCACCTTATCATGTAGCGCTTTAACTCGAGCCCGAGTCATCGGTCCACTTGGGGGACTAGTTGGTCTTGATGTAGTGTCGTCGGTGAGCGGGGCTACATCAAAGCAGGCGACCAACTAATTAGCGCTAATAAACTAATTAACTTTGTTGAATCTTGACAAGTTCTCTCGAATGAAAACACATTTGATTAAGTTGCCTCGTAATATATATACAATTAGTGTGCATGCGTGCATGGCATACCTTGCACATATCATTCGTGCATATATTTCAATATATATCTGAACATATTCTTGGGGATAAATATATATATTTCAATCTTTCTCTCTCGATCTATATATATATCGTTGGTGGCCAAAAAACACACTTATATATACGCATGGACTTTATGCGCAAAGGCGCGCGGGTGCCTCTAATAATGTGTGTGTGCACTCGATTGATGATCCCTAAACCTTAAACCCTAAAACCCTAATCCCTAATTATACCCTAAACGTACACCCTAAACACCCTAAACACTAAACCCTAAACCCTAGAACCTAAACCCTAAACACTACACCCTAAACCCTAACCCTAGACCCTAAACCCTAATTAAACACTAAACCCCAAACCCCAAACCCTAAACCCTAGACCCTAAACCCTAATTAATTAACCTTAACCCTAACCCTAACCCTAAAACCCTAGCTAGCTAATCCTAAACCCTAAACCCTAATTAAACCCTACATATATATATAGGCCAACGACACTAAATTGCGCATCTCAAGCAGGCGACCAACTAATTAGCGCTAATAAATTAATTAACTTTGTTGAATCTTGACAAGTACTCTCGAATGAAAACACATTTGATTAAGTTGCCTCGTAATATATATACAATTAGTGTGCATGCGCGCATGGCATACCTTGCACATATCATTCGTGCATATATTTCAATATATATCCGAACATATTCTTGGGGATAAATATATATATTTCAATCTTTCTCTCTCGATCTATATATATATCGTTGGTGGCCAAAAAACACACTTATATATACGCATGCACTTTATGCGCAAAGGCGCGGGTGCCTCTAATAATGTGTGTGTGCACTCGATCGATGATCCCTAAACCTTAAACCCTAAAACCCTAATCCCTAATCCCTAATGATCCCTAAACCTTAAACCCTAAAACCCTAATCCCTAATTATACCCTAAACGTACACCCTAAACACCCTAAACACTAAACCCTAAACCCTAGACCCTAAACCCTAAACACTACACCCTAAACCCTAAACCCTAACCCTAGACCGTAAACCCTAATTAAACACTAAACCCCAAACCCCAAACCCTAAACCCTAGACCCTAAACCCTAATTAATTATCCTTAACCCTAACCCTAACCCTAAAACCCTAGCTAGCTAATCCTAAACCCTAAACCCTAATTAAATCCTACATATATATATAGGCCAACGCCACTAAATTGCGTATCTTAAGCAGGCGACCAACTAATTAGCGCTAATAAATTAATTAACTTTGTTGAATCTTGACAAGTTCTCTCGAATGAAAACACATTTGATTAAGTTGCCTCGTAATATATATACAATTAGTGTGCATGCGTGCATGGCATACCTTGCACATATCATTCGTGCATATATTTCAATATATATCTGAACATATTCTTGGGGATAAATATACATATTTCAATCTTTCTCTCTCGATCTATATATATATCGTTGGTGGCCAAAAAACACACTTATATATACGCATGCACTTTATGCGCAAAGGCGCGGGTGCCTCTAATAATGTGTGTGTGTGCACTCGATCGATGATCCCTAAACCTTAAACCCTAAAACCCTAATCCCTAATTATACCCTAAACGTACACCCTAAACACCCTAAACACTAAACCCTAAACCCTAGACCCTAAACCCTAAACACTACACCCTAAACCCTAAACCCTAACCCTAGACCCTAAACCCTAATTAAACACTAAACCCCAAACCCCAAACCCTAAACCCTAAACCCTAGACCCTAATTAATTAACCTTAACCCTAACCCTAACCTTAAAACCCTAGCTAGCTAATCCTAAACCCTAAACCCTAATTAAACCCTATATATATATAGGCCAACGACACTAAATTGCGCATCAAGCAGGCGACCAACTAATTAGCGCTAATAAATTAATTAACTTAATTGTTGAATCTTGACAAGTTCTCTCGAATGAAAACACATTTGATTAAGTTGCCTCATAATATATATACAATTAGTGTGCATGCGCGCATGGCATACCTTGCACATATCATTCGTGCATATATTTCAATATATATCTGAACATATTCTTGGGGATAAATATATATATTTCAATCTTTCTCTGATCTCGATCTATATATATATCGTTGGTGGCCAAAAAACACACTTATATATACGCATGCACTTTATGCGCAAAGGCGCGGGTTTCTCTAATAATGTGTGTGTGCACTCGATCGATGATCCCTAAACCTTAAACCCTAAAACCCTAATCCCTAATTATACCCTAAACGTACACCCTAAACACCCTAAACACTAGACCCTAAACCCTAAACACTACACCCTAAACCCTAAACCCTAACCCTATACCCTAAACCCTAATTAAACACTAAACCCCAAACCCTAAACCCTAAACCCTAAACCCTAGACCCTAAACCCTAATTAATTAACCTTAACCCTAACCCTAACCCTAAAACCCTAGCTAGCTAATCCTAAACCCTAAACCCTAATTAAACCCTACATATATATATAGGCCAACGACACTAAATTACGCATCAAGCAGGCGACCAACTAATTAGCGCTAATAAATTAATTAACTTATTGAATCTTGACAAGTTCTCTCGAATGAAAACACATTTGATTAATTAAGTTGCCTCATAATATATATACAATTAGTGTGCATGCGCGCATGGCATACCTTGCACATATGATCATTCGTGCATATATTTCAATATATATCTGAACATATTCTTGGGGATAAATATATATATTTCAATCTTTCTCTCTCGATCTATATATATATCGTAGGTGGCCAAAAAACACACTTATATATACGCATGCACTTTATGCTCAAAGGCGCGAGTGCCTCTAATAATGTGTGTGTGCACTCGATTGATGATCCCTAAACCTTGAACCCTAAAACCCTAATCCCTAATCCCTAATTATACCCTAAACGTACACCCTAAATTAACACCCTAAACACTAAACCCTAAACCCCTAGACCCTAAACCCTAAACACTACACCCTAAACCCTAAACCCTAAACCCTAACCCTAAACCCCAACCCCAAACCCTGCTAAACCCTTGCGGTGACCCAGCATACCACTGCATGTTGTAGTATACAAGTCGTTGATATGATCTTTGTGAAGGGACTTCTTCACAAATTGCCATATCCCTCAGAGTGGTACAACAGAAACATTGCAGGTCATAACACTCCATACTTTATTACAAACATTGTCTTAACAAGTTGGTATTCTCACATGTCATATGAGAACACCCTAAGATACTACTTAAGTACGATTACAACTTATAACCATATATAAAAGAGAGCTCAACAACTTATTTAGGTAAGTTCTACGTTGCTCGGCTCTATGATGCTAGGGTATGTCACTACTCCTCCACCTCCGTGTCATCTGGTCCGTAGACTATCCCATAGTCTGCGCCTTCCATTCCGCCGGTAAGATCAGGTTCTTCGTAGACCAGCTCGTAACTTCCTTCTGGTGCTCCATCGTTGATGGCCTCCACTTCTGGTTCACAGTCTAGCAAGGGTGTCGAAAGAAAGTGAGTACAGAGGTACTCAGCAAGTTCTAAAAGAGTAAAAAGTGTTTTATGCACTAGCTACGACCATTGATCAGGAAATCGCAGGTCAATGCATGTTTCATAATCATTTCTTCAAAAGGTTGCTTTTATTATGAAAACTATGCCCGTCAGTCTTCACAGGTGTTTTAGCGAGATAAATATTCAAATTCATCTGCATTGGCATTCTAAGTGCGGGCGTGCCAGTATACAGTTGTATACGAATAAAGGGGTTGCAAACACATAGAAATAGGAAACTTGTATGTTATCGATTCTCGACAATTAAAGATTCCCATCTCGGATGTATTTTCCGTATTTGCGTCTGAATATATCCGACAAAGACGATTGCAGAATTCCTGATTCCTGGAGACTCGAAAGTCTTTCCGAGTTAATTATATTCATCGACTGGCTTAGGTCTATGAAATACCTCCGATTACGCTGTCATCAATACGGTCATCATTACTAGCTCTCGTGTTAAATTCACAACATGGAAAGTAGAAATGATGGAACACACTTGACCCAAAGTTTAACGTGGAAAACCCATATTGGGAAAAAACCACGGTGACCCGGAGGCCGTATCCACTATGAGAGTAATTGTACATCAAATGTTACAATGAGCTTATATCTGCTGCCTAAAATTTTATCAAAGGCTATGTGCCACCTGCTTGCTTGGCCTTGTCTATGATCATAATAATCTGTCAATGCCATGTTTTATCTGCGAACATTCTCGTACAACTCCAAAATAACTGTTCGGCCTCGTCGGTCGCGAATAAACTGAACTCATATGTCCGAATGTGTCATTGGCCACGGAAAAGTTGACTCGAACTTAGCATGCATGAACACCCGTCACATATCGTATATAGCTTGAAGCCTCATGTGCCATGAAGAACGACACATACAACCTGTAGGCATAAAGCCATAATGGGGGATAATAATTACCTATCACATATCCTGTATGACATGAAGCCATGTGTGCCATCGAGGGCAACACATAGAACCTGTGGGCATATCGTGATCTGGGATTATGAACACCCATCACATATCTTCTTTGACTCGAAGCCTCGACCGGGAATGAAGATCAACCCGTCACAAAACCTGCTTGGCTCAAAGCCATGATTGTGAATGATGATCACCCATCATATAAACTTCTACGCTCGAAGCCATGATCAGAGATAAAAATCACCCATCATATAACCTGTTTGGCTCGAAGTCTCGATCAGTGGTAAAGATCACCCGTCATATAACCTGCTTGCTAGCTCAAAGCCTCATGTGCCATCAAAGATGATGCGTATAACCTGTAGGCATAAAGCCGTGATCGAGGATGCCATCAAATATCATGTACGCCATGGGATCTTTCAATATGTGGAGTCGCCATGTTCGAGCTTCTCCATAGGCGGCAAGCCGAGAAGAGAACGGCACCACCCCTCCACTCGATATGCACCTTGACCTGATGATGTACGCCGTAGATGGATTTGCTGCTTGTGGTGATCCTAGATCGGTCTGTGTGGTAAATCCAGCTCTGGCGTCGCGTCCGGCCGGAAAAGATCTGTAGAATCTGGTGATGTGTGTAGATCGAATGTATATGAAATAAAACGAAGGTCCGGCGTCGCTTGCAGTCGGAAAGGATCCGCCCCCTATCGTGCGCCCGCGTGAGGCTCTTGCTCTTTTATTTCTGCTTTTCACGATTGCATCTTGCGGGGAGCTGCGCCGCCTGACGCGAAACTAACTTCCGCACAGCTCGGCAGAAGTCCTCATCCATATACACATCGCTGCCCACGATGCTTATCTGATTAACAAATACAGTCGGTTTGAATTAATCAAACCAACGGAAATGCTACACACATGTATACGTGCAGCTAGATGAACCGATCGAGCATGTCCTTTAATTGATTAATACATACTGCCTCCTTTTGATAGTGGATCCCACTAATAATCATTTTCCATAGGAGAGCTGTTACGTGTGTGCGTCTTCTCAATTCCTAACATGCTATTGCTTGTATTTGAACTGAAATACCTCTGTCCCTCTTACTTATGTGCAATACTTGTGATATTCTCTTTTAATTATTTGATGAGAAATATCACTGATATTTACACCCTTGGAATTGTGATTTGAAGTCATTTAATCTGTAAAACATGACAAAATATCATCAAACAAATGCCCCTCGCTAAGTAGAGTGCGAATGCATAGCAATTCGGACTGTGCTTAGCGAAACTGAGCTCGCAAAACTGGTAACCCTCCGTCGTAGATTGATAATAGACAGCAATATTCATGTTGCATCTGTTGTATTCTTTAGTCTTCATGCAATATACCTCTTCTGCTAAACCAGTACTGATCGATGCATAATTATGTTTTGAATTCCCTGATAGTGGGTGCCTGTATCTATTAGCCAAACAACTTACTATGGACTGGAAGTTTTACTTTCATACTAGCTCAAAGCGATTATATACCAGCTCATTCTGTGTGAAAATGAAATCCCGCTCAAGGCACTTGTATTGTCAGCTGATCATGTATTGTCTCATGTATACCTGAACATGTTATATATAACAACTTCAGTCGGCCAAAAAGATGTGTGCATAAAATTTTCCCACCGGGTCTCGGCGTTAAAGCATGCACATGTAATTTTTAGCTGAACAGTAACAACAAAGTGGTACAGCGCCACATCGCTAAGTCAATGCTATAAGCTTGCTGGAATATTTTTCATTTTCAAACATGTCTGTTTGACAAAACCACGGCGAAGATCCATGCCATGATAAAAGCTTATCTTTTAACCTTATTGTTCATCTCAACCTGAACTTGATGGTGTCACAACGAAAGCAATATCGTGTAGAGTCAATCCTGTTGCGACTATAATGGTGCCAGCCAATAGGACAAATCTCATCTGTAAACCTGGAGAGCCATGACGAAAATCCATGTCGTGGTCTGATATAGAAAAATCCATTGCGATCAGGATGGTCCAACCAATTAGGATGATAAATTTCATATGTGAACCTGTATTTTGGAAATGCTAGGACGAAAATCCATGTTGTATAGAGTCAATCCTGTTGCGACCATAATGGTGCCAGCCAATAGGACAAATCTCATATGTCAACTTGTAGCCATGACAAAAATTCACGCCGTGACCTGATATAGAAAAAATCCATTGCGACCAGGATGGTCCCAACCAATTAGGATGCTAAATGTCATACATGAACCTGTATTTTGGAAACTCCACAACGAAAATCCATGTCGTGGAGAGTCAATCCCGTTGCGACCATAATGGTGCCAGCCAATAGGATGATAAACTTCATATATGAACATGTATTTTGGAAAATCCACAACGAAAATCCATGTTGTGGAGAGTCAATCCCGTTGCGACCATAATGGTGCCAGCCAATAGGATGACAAATATCATATAAACATGTCTGTTTTGGCAAAGCCACAACCAATATACTAATACCATGTTGTGTAAACACCATAATAGAACGTCAATATCATTGCGACTATAATAGTGTCAGCCAATAAGATGATAAAGCTTCATGAAGTCATGGCGAAAGAACTTTCCACCACTCATAAGATTTTTCTTAACCCCGATGCGACTGCTATAAGCTACAGTGCCAACCATCCGAGTTAAAGGTTTCACAGATTGACATGAACCGCGTTGGCATGTTTCACTGCTTCTCGAAATATCGTATCATGGCGAAATATCATACCATTGCATTCCGTGGTGAAATATCATACCATTGCATTGTGTGGCGAAATATCATACCATTGCATTGTGGCGAAATATCATACCATTGCATTTTGTGGCGAAATATCATACCATTGCATTGTGTGGCGAAATATCATACCATTGCATTGTGTGGCGAAATATCATTCCACTGTCCTGAAATATCTTGCGACCGTCTTTATTGACAGTGCCAGCCAAGTTCTCGTACTATATATGTGCAATTTTCTTACTATCGAGGTGTGCGAAAGATCGTGCCTCACCGAAAAGTAGTTTATCAACTCTATTGATATTATGTTGCTGCTACGATGCCATCCAATGGAGTTGAAAGGTTTCACAGTTTGACCTGAACCGCGTTGGCATCCTCACTGCTCCTTTATAGAGTGGCAAATAAAACACCGGGATGCCAATTCTGATGAGTGTTTAGTAGTTCGTGGAGACATAGAGATATTGTATCTATACTGTAGATTGATGATAGATATCCGATATCCAGACATACATAAATTCATTCTTGGATGTATGGTCAACACGCTAATCTTTATATGTGTTATTGTGGGGAAACTCCAGACACATCGAATATTGGGTTTTCATGTTGCCCCTTGCACTTCAAATGATCTCCCCTAGGAGAATTAACGAACTCCCATGATAAAGTAAATTTGATATGCAAGGCTTCTTTCCAATGGCCCTTAGTGGCCTTTCGAGGGAAACTTCCCTTAGAGAATAGACGTTCAGAGGGAAACTTCATGTGCTGTTTAATTGTACCTGTTGTGGACTTATTACTCACTCTAATTGGAGGACACATGTTTTCTCATTGAGTGTGTATTTTCAATGAGATGCGACATTGGAAGCCATTTTGCCCCTTTTGCAAGCTCTGGGTCGGCTCAAATTCCTTAGATATACCAGTAAAAAACCCCTTAAAAAAATGGTGGTAATATGCTCAGCAGTTATGTGGGTCAGACCATGATCTTCCATCGTGCATGTTAAGGGAAGAAGCTCGTGGCAAAGTATGGTGAGCTGTAATTGAGATGCGCTGCAACTACTTAGAAGGCAGAAATTAAGTATCCCGCTCAGCTGGAGACATGGTTCCACATTTGGAGCCCCTAAATTCAGACATGAGGCACTGTATAAAAGGATCTTGCTTCGTGTTTTTTGGAACTACCAACTGTGTCATATACTTTTTTCTGCACCACCGAATGTGTTTGAGAGTATATTTGTATATGCCCCATCACCTGTGTTTTGGAGTATATTTTTTCTGCACCATTAATTTTGTTTGAAAATATAATGAAAGCTATACTGTATATTAGATGAAGCCACTTGTGGTTACATCTTTTCAGTCTGAATTCCCACAAGAAACTTTCTTACAATGGAATATGGCATTCTGACTTCCATTAGTACTTCCATTTTTCATGCAACCCTATGTTGCTTTTAGTGAACCTCCTTTTCAATCATGTCGGCAAAATCTGCATTCGGTGTAGTGACACGGCTATTGTTAAATCTGGCACCCTGTAAGCCTGGCTGATCGGCTGCCTCATTTATTATGCTTCTCCATCTTTGGAATATTCTCAAATACTAGACCACTTCCAAAATCATATTTTGCACTTCCGAGACATCATTATTATCTCTCGTCGTCCCAGGTCGCCGCCCCTGCCTCTCTTTTAAATGGAGGTATACCTGCAACGACATGCCTGAACTTGGCATTACATATCCCATGGCTCCACAGTTCTGTGAAATTGCGAAGTTGATTCCGTGCCCCTTATGGTCTGCCAATTACACCTCTTAGGGTTTTACCTGTACTTGGTACGGCGGAGAGGACATAGCAACTGATTTACATTGTAGGAACATCAAGGATACTGCCCCCTTTAAAAATTGATTTGTGCATTTGCCAAGAACTTTCTGTGACATTCACATTTGGATTACGACCTACACAGTCTGGCTGCAATACTGTACTCAGGGTTTAGAAGAAAAGAGTTGTAGCTTTTTTTTTTAGTTTCTTCGGTACAACTACCGGAAATATTAGAGCCGCCAAGGAAACTTTGCTCATGCAACCAGGCCAAAAAATTATTCTCGCTGATGTTTGGCATTAGCAATAACATATTTGGAGATGAACATTTGTAACATATATGACAAGAAGCAGAGTCGTCAAAACTGAACCTGGTCATGCCATGGCTTTACTTGGGCATGGTACCTAGCCCTGAATAATCCAAATAAATTATAGGAACTTCTCCACTGCATTTGCACATCTTCAAACATGTACCTGTGTTTCTCTTAGAATTTAATCTAGGAATTCAAGTTTGTGCGGATAGCCTGTTTTCTGAACACAGCTTGCAGAAACTACTGAGGTCCCTTGGCTCATTAGAGCCCAAACTTTTATAGATGGTTCCTAAAGGAGTCATCTACTTGTCGGAATAGTTTTAGGACATATATCCTTATGAATCAGTCTGCGCAGATTCATGAAGTCACATATGACTATTTGATCCTCCTGGCTACTTTTGCTGACATGCAAGAATTATCGTGTATCATCTGTCAACTGAACAAACCATCAACAATACTGATCATTTTTTTAGTGTGCCATGTACGCGTTAGAAAAATATTCTGAGTCCTGAAGGCATTCTTGCTTCTGCTGGAGAAAATTGTACGATGCCGACTAAGCAGTCATGTCTCTACTACTGTTTGCACTTTTTTTTTTTGGAGTTTTTCCAACATGCCAAATCACAAATTATTTGGTTTCTGAAGTTATGTGTCTTCTTCAACTCTGCATAATTTCGGTCAGAACCGTGGGTAGCCAATAATCATATTTTAACTAACATGCTGCTTACTCTGTGATGTAAAAATAAAACCTGATCCTGGTGTAGACTCCACCGCATGCTGATCTGTCGGTTGCCTCAAATCTGTAGCGTAGGTACTGCCTCTTTGTTACTATAAATATATGTGGTATTGATTGTAAAAAAAAAGGCAGATGTCTAGAGTTGACTAAGCTGGAAAGCCACTAAAGACACTCCAGGATGCTCATTTAGATCAAACACTTGTTTTCCAATAGTTTACTATACAACTGCACACAGGATCCCTTGGATCAAACACCTGTTTTTCACCTAAATTTTAAACGGAACCCACCAACACCTGTGAGGCTGTGACTGTGTTAACCTCGTGAACAAGCCCATGACCAAAAACCGATCTCGCTGAGGTGACATGAGCGACAATGACAACAATCTTTCGGCGTCTGACTGTGAGGGTCCTAACCAGAAAAGAAGGCCATAGATGAACCTAAAAAAGGAATGCTTCTTCTCTTGCCGCACATATGGGCGATGGAATGAAGTGCTTGACATTTTCACCAGCTATACATGTATGCTCATGTAGAAACAGAACCAGCCTTGCGGTGCTAATGATGCGTACATGGAGAAAAGCTGAATTGGGGTAATGTATAGCCTGGTGCAGTGGTGCCTTGTAGAGGATCTTTTTTTTTGAACATCCTTGTAGAGGATCTAGGTTACCTGATTTTTCACTTCCTGCCCCAGCATGCTCATAACTCAGCAAGAGGAATTGGCTTTAAGCTGAATTGCAGAGCACGATCCTATAAGAAACCAATTAGTTGATCCGTTACACAACATGTGCATTCAACAAAACCTTCTTGTCTCTTGCTCCTCATCTTCCTTGGGTATACCGGTCGATTTCAGCTGCACTAAATACATGTAAACACTTATCTTCCTGGATCCTCATCACCCATGTAAGATGTGACCGGAGAACAAAGAGACACTTTTGATAACCACTGAAGCTCGGCGAAGATGGGAGGAGAATCATGTCCCACCGGGCGTGCCATTTGTTTTAGCGAGATAAATATTCAAATTCATCTGCATTGGCATTCTAAGTGCGGGCGTGCCAGTATACAGTTGTATACGAATAAAGGGGTTGCAAACACATAGAAATAGGAAACTTGTATGTTATCGATTCTCGACAATTAAAGATTCCCATCTCGGATGTATTTTCTGTATTTGCGTCTGAATATATCTGACAAAGACGATTGCAGAATTCCTGATTCCTGGAGACTCGAAAGTCTTTCCAGTTAATTATATTCATCGACTGGCTTAGGTCTATGAAATACCTCCGATTACGCTGTCATCAATACGGTCATCATTACTAGCTCTCGTGTTAAATTCACAACATGGAAAGTAGAAATGATGGAACACACTTGACCCAAAGTTTAACGTGGAAAACCCATATTGGGAAAAAAACCACGGTGACCCGGAGGCCGTATCCACTATGAGAGTAATTGTACATCAAATGTTACAATGAGCTTATATCTGCTGCCTAAAATTTTATCAAAGGCTATGTGCCACCTGCTTGCTTGGCCTTGTCTATGATCATAATAATCTGTCAATGCCATGTTTTATCTGCGAACATTCTCGTACAACTCCAAAATAACTGTTCGGCCTCGTCGGTCGCGAATAAACTGAACTCATATGTCCGAATGTGTCATTGGCCACGGAAAAGTTGACTCGAACTTAGCATGCATGAACACCCGTCACATATCGTATATAGCTTGAAGCCTCATGTGCCATGAAGAACGACACATACAACCTGTAGGCATAAAGCCATAATGGGGGATAATAATTACCTATCACATATCCTGTATGACATGAAGCCATGTGTGCCATCGAGGGCAACACATAGAACCTGTGGGCATATCGTGATCTGGGATTATGAACACCCATCACATATCTTCTTTGACTCGAAGCCTCGACCGGGAATGAAGATCAACCCGTCACAAAACCTGCTTGGCTCAAAGCCATGATTGTGAATGATGATCACCCATCATATAAACTTCTACGCTCGAAGCCATGATCAGAGATAAAAATCACCCATCATATAACCTGTTTGGCTCGAAGTCTCGATCAGTGGTAAAGATCACCCGTCATATAACCTGCTTGCTAGCTCAAAGCCTCATGTGCCATCAAAGATGATGCGTATAACCTGTAGGCATAAAGCCGTGATCGAGGATGCCATCAAATATCATGTACGCCATGGGATCTTTCAATATGTGGAGTCGCCATGTTCGAGCTTCTCCATAGGCGGCAAGCCGAGAAGAGAACGGCACCACCCCTCCACTCGATATGCACCTTGACCTGATGATGTACGCCGTAGATGGATTTGCTGCTTGTGTGATCCTAGATCGGTCTGTGTGGTAAATCCAGCTCTGGCGTCGCGTCCGGCCGGAAAAGATCTGTAGAATCTGGTGATGTGTGTAGATCGAATGTATATGAAATAAAACGAAGGTCCGGCGTCGCTTGCAGTCGGAAAGGATCCGCCCCTATCGTGCGCCCGCGTGAGGCTCTTGCTCTTTTATTTCTGCTTTTCACGATTGCATCTTGCGGGGAGCTGCGCCGCCTGACGCGAAACTAACTTCCGCACAGCTCGGCAGAAGTCCTCATCCATATACACATCGCTGCCCACGATGCTTATCTGATTAACAAATACAGTCGGTTTGAATTAATCAAACCAACGGAAATGCTACACACATGTATACGTGCAGCTAGATGAACCGATCGAGCATGTCCTTTAATTGATTAATACATACTGCCTCCTTTTGATAGTGGATCCCACTAATAATCATTTTCCATAGGAGAGCTGTTACGTGTGTGCGTCTTCTCAATTCCTAACATGCTATTGCTTGTATTTGAACTGAAATACCTCTGTCCCTCTTACTTATGTGCAATACTTGTGATATTCTCTTTTAATTATTTGATGAGAAATATCACTGATATTTACACCCTTGGAATTGTGATTTGAAGTCATTTAATCTGTAAAACATGACAAAATATCATCAAACAACAGGTTGATTAGAACTTCGTGGAGTTCCTTTCCTGCCGCGTTCGCAGTTCCCTTCCCGGAACAAGGAGTGACATCCACAATTTAATACACTCTGCAGAGGTGCGTTACTTTTGCCATAAGAGATTCCACCCCTTTTGCCATCCGCAGGGACTTGCCCCCGTTCACACTTCCTTTGGTGTGAGGCCAGGTATGAAAATCCAAGCCCACACCGCCTTCTTCGCGACTGCGAACCCACCCTTTTGTCCAACCGTACACCCCCAGTAGACTTCCCCCGATAATACGGCTTTACTCACGGTGTACTCCGGACAATCCTTCATAGATGGTATAGCTTATCATCACTAATGGATGGGGATTTAAAAGGATATCCCAACCTATTGCGGCGAGTGCCTCCAACACCCCACCGGCTCTACCAATCCGTTGGCGTGCGAAGGGAAAAGATACGGCTGGCTTCCCCGAGCCATTATAGATCTCATGGTCAACGCGGTTTGTACGGCGCTAGAATCACTGGACGGCATTGGTAATTAATCCTAGGGTGATATAACCCATTGCAATGGAACCTCCACCATAGCAACACATACCATGGTTCCATTGCCAGCCACATAGTCATATTCATAGTTGGAAAGTAACATTTCATTTGCGATGCAGGAGTGATAAGTATATAGCTTTGCATTAAAGTAATAAAAATACTCAAGTTGGTATGAGCAAGGGTGAACTTGCACGTGGACCGTGAGATAGTGCGGTTCAATGCGGTTGATGGAACCTGGACCTCGGGTTACGTAAGAAGCATCATTGTCCGGTAAAGACAATGTTATAAAATCCAAATAATGCAATCATGGATGTATTATTTTATGTTGAATCCCTTTACCCCGCTGGGTTATAGCAATTTAGGGTTGAGTTACGATTTATGTCTTTGACAGTAACTTGCAATAGATTTAAAAGTGTAAATCATTTTAATTTTCATAAATTACAATAATTCAAAGTAAAACTATTTGACTTGATGGTTTATTCTTCATTCCAAAAATAATTTGAAATAATAGAGTTATCTCTATATTTTCTGGAATAAATAGGGAATAGAGTGTCTTCCATTGAGAAATACCCTTCTTAATAGAAATGACTTGGAATAGTAGAATTTCATTTTGAAATTTTTGAAAATAAGTATGTAAACTTATTTGAGATTTTTCCTTGAATTTTAAATACAAGGAAATAATAATTTGAAATTCCAAATCATTATTTTAAATTCTTAAAACTCATAATTTTGAATTTGTTTCATAAATTACATTTCATATTTTATTCTTGTTAAGATTTATTTTTGATTCATTAATCCAATTTTTAATGGATTTTTAGAATTGTATTTTATTTATTAAAAATTGGTAAAGTTCTAGCCTTTTATTAATTGTTAAAAGACAAAAATGCCCCCTGGCCCCTATTGGGCCCAGCCCATTTACCTAAAGCCCAGGGACTACCCAATAAGGCTTGTCCCTTATGGGTCGGTGGCGCCGAACGGCCCACCTCACTCACTCACTCGGCCCTCTCTCGCTCTTCGTCTCTAACCCTAGTCTCCTGCGACGCCCGTGGCGATGGCGTCGCCGCCATGGCCGCCGCCTCGCTCCGGCCAGCTCCGAGCTCCCCCGCCGTAGCCATCTACCAAACTAGAACCGCCGCGTGCAGATCTATCGATATGTCCGCGTGGTTTTCCCCTTCTCTTCCTCTCTTGGCGAATCGCCTCCGTTCTGGATCTCGTGGAGAATCGCCTCGACGAACTCCGGCGAGCTCTCGTCCTCGCCGACGATGGGTGCGCTCCTGGGGTTGACCTGGCGCGGGTGCTGCTCGCAGTACTCGTGCCGTCGCCTCAGGTGCTCGCTACGGTGGTGTTGGGTTCGCCGGCGTAACGTCGGCGCCTACCCTGGAATTGCAGCTGCTAGGGCCGCGCGAGCACCTGCCTCGCCATGCCCTAGCCTCTGCTTCCGGGCGCAAGTAAGTACTTCATCTCCTCCTTCTCTTACGTGCGCCTCCCTTGTTCTTGTTCTTCTTCCTTCTCATGCTCTGTTGCTCTCCGGTGATCCCGTGATCACACGTAGCTATGCCATAGTTGCTTAACCTTCCGGTCGTTGCTACCTCATCGCAAGCTCATGGCCAATTTACCGGTCATCGAGTGCGGCCGGTGTTGCTTTGCTTGCGATTCATGCTTTACTTGCTTCTCTGCTGCTCCTAGCATGCTCCGAGCTTGCCGAGGCCCTGCTTGTGCTTGCTTATGAACTTGCTATGCCATGCTATACTTGATTATGGCTTGCTTGTGCTTATCGGCATATCATGCTTGCTTGTCTAGGTGTACTTGTGATGTATCGGTGACACTTGTGTGTGCCGAGTGGTGCCTGTGATATGCTTACGTGCTTCCTATGCAAGCTAGTGATCCATTGGATCACCCTTTGCTTGTTGGCTAGCTTCCCTGTGTAACTTGACTTAATTCAATTGATCCATTTGATCAATTAATTGTCAGTGATGGCTTACTGATTAATTCTGTGGCTAAGTGATTCAATTCCTTGTGATGTCGATGCTCAAGCATCACTATGATGTTGCTTATTCAAGCTGCTTGGACTTGCTCTAGTGGCTATGATGCAGTGATTGAACTGTGTTGCTTAATAGTATGCTACTGTCAGTATTAAGCATGGACCTGTGATAAATTCATGCTTGAATTAATTAAGTTATGATGAACTGCTTATGCAGTAATGATTCAAATGACTTGTTTGCAAATGATTTGGCTATTCATGATTGTCTAGCAAGCAATTGAATCTGAATCCATTCCTGGATAATGATGTGATATATTTGGCTTTCTTTTAATTGGTGCTAAGTGTGATGTGACCTTAGTGGCCTTGCTACTGATTGGTTGCTCACCTATTTAATTTGATCTTGTGGCTACTCAACCTTTGCTTGCATATTTGGGAATCATACTTGATATGAATGCCAATATGCTTGCCTGATGAAAATCTAGGGTTTATCGATGGTTCATAGCTTAGGATTTACTGTGTAGTCTTATTAGCTGCTAATCCTTGCAATTCATCCACTGGTGCTATCTGTGCATCTGATCTGGCTAGTGTATGCATCTGTGCATGTGTGCTAGTTCCTGTGTACAAGATCTGTACCTAGATTCTTTCTATTTTAGTAGCTTTTTGACTGGCAGTAATCCTTGGTGAAAACCAAGTGATGATCTACCCCTTTTGAGCATCTGCTCACTCCCATGATTATATCATGCTCATATGATGGATCAGATCCACTGGATCTGTCCAGGGAACTTGGTATACCTTGTTCCAGCTCCTAGTGTGAAATATTTGGTTGATGCGGACTTGGGTTTTTTGTGCACGACCCTTCACCTCCGGTTTACGGTTGAGCTTCTCGAGTCACCATGATTCCCGGGGGCTAAGTGGTTGTGTTGGTTTCTGTTCTTGAGTATGAACTGGATGAACTGGTGCTTGTTCTTACCGCACCCTTACACGGTGATTTGCATATGTGGTCGACTGCCATGGTTCTAGGGTTTGTGTGCTATTTATATGGTCTCTACTTCTTCCCTGGCCATGACACACAAGCCTGGTTACTTTATGACTCACCCCTTGCATTGCCTTGCTGTTGCTTGGCTAGCAATAGCCTTCATATGGTGAAACTTGAGCCCCTGTGTCTTGCTCAGTGTTGAGTCCGCCTATGCCTATCTTGTGCTGTCCGAAATTTGGACAAGCACAAGTGTCTTGTGACAGATGTGCACCTGTCCAAACTGAATCTTGTGTTATTTACGCTAACTCGTCTAAACTGAACTTTGATAACACTTGTATTCTGTCTAGTATCCGTTCTTTGTTGTGCAGGTTTGAATTATGGCCGGAAGATCATCCTCAAGCCACTTAGTTTAGGTTTAGTTTAGAATAACTTGTAATTTTCCTTTTCTTTTAATTCTGATCATTATGTCTCAATTCTTGTATCAAGAATATTGTAAAGACTTTGTAATTGTGTTGTATATCAATAAAGCTCAAGTTTTTGGTTTATGAGCTTTTGTATTATGTAAGGTGTATATTCTTGATTAAATATTGTATTTGATATTCACTTTGAAATTCAAAATGATTTGAATTTATATCTTGTGTTTGAATTTTAAATTCATTGTTTATATTGTGTGATATTTATATTTAAATGTTTAACACTTATCAAATGCAATCATTCTCCAAAGTAACAAGATACAAAAGAGATCATGTCGAAATTTCCCTAACTCACATTGCCTAACCCTAAGTGCAAAAATGAGAAAGAACCTCGATCCCTCTTAGGTTTAGTTGCAATAAGGCGCGAAAATTTCCCCCGTTTTGCGATGAAATGCACATCCCATTTCTAAATCTACCCTTCGTTATTCCTATGTTACGGGTTATT
>NC_061511.1:75677234-75731808 GCF_022539505.1 Lolium rigidum | reverse complement strand
GATCATATCAACGACTTGTATACTACAACATGCAGTGGTATGCTGGGTCACCGCATATATAGAGAGAAGACGTACTGGGCCGAAAACCGTCGGGCCGTGGCGGTTCGCCTCGTGGGTCGCCACATGGCACGCAGATACACGTGCGGAAAATAACATGCCACAGGGAGGCCACACGGATCCGAAACGGCCGCAAGGATCCGGTGTGGCGCCATAAATGCTGGCGCAGAAGCCGAAGGGAAGTGACCACTGACACTGGCACGTCAGACACAGTGCGCATGTCACTGACAGGCACTGTACCCGAGAAATTCTCGACTTCGCCGAGGAGAGAGTTAATGTCTAAGATGCCGGGAAATAAGATACCGGAAACACTTTGAAAAGAGGGAAAGAAGTAAGTCCGGCAAAGATGCCGGAGATCTAAGTTCATCGCCGGAAAGATTAAACCGGTACCTTAAGGTATAAGAACCTGGCATGGTCCATCGGATAGGATCCACCGGACTATACCAGCTTCGGGGACTAATGTTGGGGGGATGACCCCCGGTATGCCAAAGGCATGCCAAAACCGGATGGTTTAGGCCATCAAGATACCGGTTTAATATTTATACCGGAGCACGAAGTTAAGGGTTTGGTTAAGTGAAGCTAAGCCGGTATCCCCAGGAGGGGTATACCGAAACCGGATAGAAAAGACACCGGGCTACCGGTAAGAAGCACACTGTAGCACGTCGGCAGGACTGGTCAAAGATTCTCTCCAGAGCTAGAGGACAAATATGAGCTAAGAAAAGTAGCTTTAAACGAAGGCCTGACGATAAAGAGGAGGATGACGATGAAAGAAGCCGGAGGACGTCAGCCTCCCTGATTAAAGAAGACCCCGGTGTCATCTATGATTAAAGTAACTTTGTAAAGTAGTTTGTCTAGTCAAAGATGCCATTAGGGTTTCTAGGGTTTCTTCCCCTGTAAGCCACCCTCTCCCCTATATAAGGAGAGGGGGCACACCCGTACTCGGGACGATGAGCAGAGAGAGAGAAATCCTGTAAGCACAAACTTGTAACCTGTGGAGATCAATAAAGAAGATGATCTAGAGCGAGTTCTTCCTTATGTATTTCTTCTTCTACCTCTAGCTTTGGCTAAGTTCTTGAGGAAAGCATCCGGAAGTTCATCCCATCTAATCACAAACCCTCCCCCGAATCCTCTAGCGTCCATTCGGCCCCAACTTAAGCCATCCTATGGCATCTGTCTGTTCACCATCACGACAATCCATCAAAGGAAACTTTTATTGTTCACAGAGGATGACATGTGGGACCGACCTGCCAACAGCGTCCTCATCGTTTCAAAGGGGGCAGGAGATCAAAAGAAAAAGGCAAATAGCCAGAAATTAGGGGTAAAAAATAACTCCAAGAAAGGAAACTTTTATTGTTCGTAGAGGATGACATGTGGGACCCATGAGCCAGCAGCTTACTCAACGTTTCAAAGGCGGCATGAGATCGAAAGAAAAAGGCAAGTGACAAAATATGAGGAGCCAAAGATAATTCAAGAAAAGAAACTTTATTGTACATAGAGGATGACATGCGGGTCCCAATTAGCAGCAGCGGTCTGAACGTTTCAAATGCGGCTTGAGATCAAAAGAAAAAGAAAGTAGCCAGAAATTAGGGGGTAAAAAAACTCCAAGAAAGGAAAGCTTTATCGTTCATACAGGCTGACATGTGGGACATATGACCCACCAGAGTCCTCAACGTTTCAAAGGCGGCAGGGGATCAAAAGAAAAAGGAAATAGCCAAAAATCAGAGGGTGAAAAAAAAACCAAGAAAATGAACTTTTATAGTACATAGAGGATGACATGCGGGTCCCATGAGCCAGCAGGTTCCTCAACGTTTCAAACGTGGCATGTGATCGAAAGAAAAAGGCAAGTGACCAAATATCAGGAGCCAAAAATAATTCAAGAAAAGAAACTTGATTGTACATAGAGGATGACATGCGGGTCCCATTTAGCAACAGCGGTATCACCGTTTGAGAGGCTGCACGGGATCGAAAGAAAAAGGCAAGTGACCAAATATCAGGAGCCAAAAATAATCCAAGAAAAGAAATTTTATTGTACGTAGAGGATGACATGCGGGTCCCATTTTGCAGCAGCGGTCTCAACGTTTCCAAGGCGGCACAGAACCAAAAGAAAAATGAAGTAGCCAGATATCAGGGGGTGAAAAAAATCCAAGAAGAAAGATTTCAATTGGGCTGCATCTGGACATCTGGGCCTTCGAACTATCCTGCTCGGCTTTTTGACTCGTACAATTTCAGTCCACTCCAAAACAGGAAAGTTCCGAATTTTCTAAAAAAAAAACAGGAAAGTCCTATGCTTCACAAAGACAAAAAAACAAGGAGATTCAACATATAAGTTTGTTTATGTAAAAAAAGATTTAATTTATCCGTTTGAAATAGCTCAGAGCGCAATACACTGTTGATTGTCTGCAAAATAATCAAGATATCATATTTTTCTTGTACGGGGAGGCTGACATCAGGGACCCATGAGCCAGCAGCGTCGTCAACGTTTTAAAGGCGGCAGGGGATGGAAAGAAAAAATAAACCAAAAATATGTTGGTAAAAAATCCAAGAAAAGAAACATTTTCGTTCTAAGAGGATGACATGCGGGACCCATGAGGCAGCAGCATCCTCAGCGTTTATTGTTCATAGAGGCTGACATGTGGGACCCGTGAGCCAGCAGCGTCCTGAACGTTTTAAAAGCTGCAGGAGATCGAAAGAAAAAATAAGCCAAAAATCGTTTGGTCAACAAAATCCAAGAAAAGAAACATTTACCGTTCTGAGAGGATGACATGCGGGACCCATGAGGCAGCAGCATCCTCAACGATTCCAAGGCGGCAGGGGATCAAAGGAAAAAAAGGAAATATCCCGAAATTAATTAGGGGTTCAAAATAAATCCATCAAAGGAAACTTTTATTGTTCACAGAGGATGACATGTGGGACCGACCTGCCAACAGCGTCCTCATCGTTTCAAAGGGGGTAGGAGATCAAAAGAAAAAGGCAAATAGCCAGAAATTAGGGGTAAAAAATAACTCCAAGAAAGGAAACTTTTATTGTTCGTAGAGGATGACATGCGGGACCCATGAGCCAGCAGCTTACTCAACGTTTCAAATGCGGCATGAGATCGAAAGAAAAAGGCAAGTGACAAAATATCAGGAGCCAAAGATAATCCAAGAAAAAAAATTATTGTACATAGAGGATGACATGCGGGTCCCAATTAACAGTAGCGGTCTCAACGTTTCAAATGCGGCTTGAGATCAAAAGAAAAAGAAAGTTGATTGTACATAGAGGATGACATGCGGGTCCCATGAGTCAGCAGCTTACTCAATGTTTCCAAGGCGGCAGGGGATCAAAAGAAAAAGGAAATAGCCAAAAATCAGAGGGTGAAAAAAAAACCCAAGAAAATAAAATTTTATAGCACATAGAGGATGACATGCGGGTCCCATGAGCCATCAGGGTCCTCAACGTGGCATGAGATCGAAAGAAAAAGGAAAGTGACCAAATATCAGGAGCCAAAAATAATTCAAGAAAAGAAACTTGATTGTACATAGAGGATGACATGCGGGTCCCAATTAGCAGCAGCGGTATCACCGTTTGAGAAGCGGCAGGGGATCGAAAGCAAAAGGCAAGTGACCAAATATGAGGTGCCAAAAAGAATCCAAGAAAAGAAAGTTTTATAGTACATAGAGGATGACATGCGGGTCCCATGAGCCTGCAGGGTCCTCAACGTGGCATGAGATCGAAAGAAAAATGCAAGTGACCAAATATCAAGAGCCAAAAATAATTCAAGAAAAGAAACTTGATTGTACATAGAGGATGACATGTGGGTCCCATTTAGCAGCAGCGGTATCACCGTTTGAGAGGCTGCACGGGATCGAAAGAAAAAGGCAAGTGACCAAATATGAGGTTCCAAAAAAATCCTAGAAAAGAAAGTTTTATAGTACATAGAGGATGACATGCGGGTCCCATTTAGCAGCAGCGGTTTCACCGTTTGAGAGGCGGCAGGGGATCGAAAGAAAAAGGTAAGTGACCAAATATGAGGTGCCAAAAAAATCCAAGAAAAGAAAGTTTTATAGTACATAGAGGATGACATGCGGGTCCCATTTAGCAAGCAGCGGTATCACCGTTTGAGAGGCGGCAGGGGATCGAAAGAAAAAGGCAAGTGACCAAATTTGAGGTGCCAAAAAAAACTCCAAGAAAAGAAAGTTGATTGCTCATAGAGGATGACATGCGGGTCCCAATTAGCGACAGCGGTCTCAACGTTTCCAAGGCGGCAAGGGATCAAAAGAAAAAGGAAGTAGCCGGAAATCGGGGGTCAAAAAAATCCAAGAATAGAAAGAATTTTGGTTCATAGAGGATGACATGCGGGACCCATGATCCTGCATCGTAAACGGCTCGATCGGAGAGCGTTGAACGAGATGGCACGATCGAGAAAAAAACAATGCCAGAGAGGCTGCCATCTGGGCCCTACATCCCTCGGCGGTGCGGATTTGCGTTGACTCGGCCGGCGAACCCGAGAATTCGAGATGCACCACGTCCCGGGCCACCATACGCAACATTTTGGCCGTATTCGTCGGGCTAGGTGGCCTCAAAAACGAGAAAAAAACGTTTTGACATGCACAACGGACAGACCCAAAATCGTCGGCCATGGTACACCAGCAACCACGGCGCGACTTCAACTTCGTCGGCCATGGCAACTTTTCTTGTAGTGAGGTACCCATTTGTGACACTTGGTTGAAACATATGTTATGCAATGATAATCCATGTTAATCCAAGCTAATTAGGACAAGGTGCGAGCACTATTGGTAATCTATGCATGAGGCTTGCAACTTATAGGATGTCTTATACATAACACATATGATTTATTACTACCGTTGATAAAATTGTTTCTATGTTTTCAAAATGAAAAGCTCTAGCACAAATATAGTAATCCATGCTTCCCTCTGCGAAGGGCCAATCTTCTACTTTATTGTTGAGTCAGTTTACCTATTCTTTCTATCCTAGAAGCAAACACTTGTATCAACTGTGTGCATTAATTCTTACATGTTTACCTATTGCACTTGTTATATTACTTTGTGTTGACAATTATCCATGAGATATACATGTTGAAGTTGAAAGCAACTTGCTGAAACTTATATCTTCCTTTGTGTTGTTTCAAAGCTTTCTACTAAGAATTTATTGCTTTATGAGTTAACTCTTATGCAAGTCTTATTGATGCTTGTCTTGAAAGTATTATTCATGAAAAGTCTTTGCTATATGATTCAATTGTTTACTCATTGTCTTCACCATTGCTTCGAATCACTGCATTCATCTCATATGCTTTACAATAGTATTGATCAAGATTATGATAGCATGTCACTTCAGAAATTATCCTTGTTATCGTTTACCTACTCGAGGGCGAGTAGGAACTAAGCTTGGTGATGCTTGATACGTCTCAAACGTATCCATAATTTCTTATGTTCCATGCTACTTTTATGATGATACTCACATGTTTTATACACACTTTATGTCATTATTATGCATTTTCTGGCACTAACCTATTGACGAGATGCCAAAGAGCCAGTTACTGTTTTCTGTTGTTTTTGGTTTCAGAAATCCTACAAAGGAAATATTCTCGGAATTGGACGAAATCAACGCCCAGGGTCTTATTTTTCCACGAAGCTTCCAAAAGACCGAAAGGATTACGAAGTGGGGCGACGAGGCGACGCCACGCCAGGGCCGCGCGGCCAAGGGTGGGACCGCGCCGCCCTAGCGTGTGGCCCCCTCGTGTCGCCCCTAAACCTACCCTTCCGCCTACTTAAAGCCTTCGTCGCGAAAACCCCAGTACCGAGAGCCACGATACGGAAAACCTTCCAGAGACACCGCCGCCGCCAATCCCATCTCGGGGGATTCAGGAGATCGCCTCCGGCACCCTGCCGGAGAGGGGAATCATCTCCCGGAGGTCTCTTCATCACCATTATCGCCTCCGGATTGATGTGTGAGTAGTTCACCCCTGGACTATGGGTCCATAGCAGTAGCTAGATGGTTGTCTTCTCCTCATTGTGCTATCATGTTAGATCTTGTGAGCTGCCTATCATGATCAAGATCATCTATTTGTAATGCTACATGTTGTGTTTGTTGGGATCCGATGAATATTGAATACTATGTCAAGTTGATTATCAACCTATCATATATGTTGTTTATGTTATTGCATGCTCTCCGTTGCTAGTAGAGGCTCTGGCCAAGTTGATACTTGTAACTCCAAGAGGGAGTATTTATGCTCGATAGTGGGTTCATGCCTCCATTGAATCTGGGACAGTGACAGAAAGTTCTAAGGTTGTGGATGTGCTGTTGCCACTAGGGATAAAACATCAATGCTTTGTCTAAGGATATTTGTGTTGATTACATTACGCACCATATTTAATGCAATTGTCTGTTGTTTGCAACTTAATACTAGAAGGGGTTCGAATGATAACCTGAAAGTGGACTTTTTAGGCATAGATGCATGCTGGATAGCGGTCTATGTACTTTGTCGTAATGCCATGATTAAATCTCATAGTACTCATCATGATATATGTATGTGCATTGTTATGCCTTCTTTATTTTTCAATTGCCCAACTGTAATTTTTTCACCCAACATGCTATTTCTTATGGGAGAGACACCACTAGTGAACTGTGGACCCCGGTCCATTCTTTACATCTGAAATACAATCTACTGCAATACCTGTTCTTTACTATTCTTCGCAAACAAACATCATCTTCCACACTATACATCTAATCCTTTGTTTTCAGCAAGCCGGTGAGATTGACAACCTCACTGTTACGTTGGGGAAAAGTACTTTGATTGTGTTGTGCAGGTTCCACGTTGGCGCCGGAATCCCTGGTGTTGCACCGCACTACACTCCGCCACCAACAACCTTCACGTGTTCCTTGACTCCTACTGGTTCGATAACCTTGGTTTCTTAGTGAGGGAAAACTTGCTGTTGTGCGCATCACACCTTCCTCTTGGGGTTCCCAACGGACGTGTGTCTTACACGCCATCAGTGATCAAAGCCTCGTCCAGGGCCGAGAAACCCTGATCGTGACCCGACGAGATGGCATGCATCGCCGCCAACACGTCCTCCTTCACCACTGGCCAGCAGCAACGGTAGAACTCCCACGTGAAACCGTCAGGCCCGGGTGACTTGTTCGCCGGCATGGCCCGGATGGCGTCCCACACCTCCTGCTCGTAGAATTGAGCCTCCAGGCCAGAGAGATCAACAGGCTCGAGGCCAATAGCCTGTAGGGAGATGTCAGCATCGCGCGGCTGCGTGGCACCCAAAAGGTTCAGGAAGAACGAGGTAGCCAGGTCCACCTTCCCGCGCAGATCAGAGGCGGTGCGATCGCCGGAGGAGTGGGAGCCGATGAGGCATCGCCTGCTCCTAGACGCTTCCATGATGCGAAAGAACTGCGTCGACGCGTCCCCATCTTTAACTGCCGCAACCCTTGCTCGCTGCCGCGCAATGGTTCGCTCCAGCGGTGCTAGGCCAAGGAGCTTAAGCTTGAGGGAGCGCCGCAGCCAAACCTCCAGGTCAGCGAGCGCTCTAGTTTCCTGGGCCAGGTCGAGGCGCCAGATAACCTCATTGGCCACCAGGATAGAGTCCCGGACCGAGCCTACTCGACGCTGGCTCCACCTTTGCAGCCCACGGCTGGCGAGATGCAGCTTAAAATCGAGGCGAGGAAGGGGGTCGCGAGGCACCTGCGGCCCATCGAAGCGACGCGCGTCCCAGATAGCCTTGATCTCGTCGTCAAAGCTAGGCAAACTGAGCCAGAAACGCTCGAAGCGAAAGCGTTTGCCCACATGTGACTCCACCACCGTCGAGAGCAGGATGGGACAGTGGTCGGACAGCGAGGAGGAGAGGGCAGACAGCGACGCGGAGGGGAATAACGCATCCCACTCCACCAACGCAAACCACCGGTCGAGCTTGACAAGTGTTGGGGATGCCCTCCCATTGCTCCAAGTGAAGCGGCGTCCGAGCAACACGGACTCCTTGAGCTCCAGCTCATTGATGCAACAGCGGAACAAGGCCATGGAGCGCCTGTCAACCACGGGCGTGCTCTTGTCCGCGGCGTCGAGGATAAGGTTGAAATCCCCGGCCACCACCCAAGGACCAACGCAGGCATTCCGCAGCGCACGCAACTCGTCGAGGAAGAGCGGTTTAAGAGCTAGCGTGGTAGGGCCGTAGACCGCCGACAACCACCATGAACTCCCACGCGGAAAAGCAAGCTCCGCGGAGACGGAGAACGCGTCCACCCTAGAGCGGAGCACCTCGACGTCCCGCGACTGCCACGCGATGATCACTCCTCCAGCCGAACCGACAGCCGGCAGATACACGAACCCGTCATAACGCGGGCCGAAGCACTCACTAATGTCAAACATGGATACAGAGCTAAGCTTGGACTCCGACACACACACGACAGACACGCGAGCGTCATCTAAGGCTACCCTAACAGCTGTACGCCGAGCCGGGTTATTCAGGCCCCTCGCGTTCCACATAGCAACCTTAAGGTTTTGTTCCTCCATGAAAACAGCCTACAAGGACAACCGAGGAGGCGGCCGAAGCTAGGCAGCCCCAGCGTCCACCAGCAGCTCGTCGTCCACCGTCGGGCAGGTCAGGCCAAACAGGGCCGTGATCGCTCCCACCTGCTCCGGTCCCAACGGCGAGGTGAAGATCGCCGCGTAGTCTGCCAGCTGAGCGGAGGTGATCTGCTCATTGTCACGGCAGATCCCTAGCTTGCCCATGAGCACCTTCTGCGCACGCTTCACCGCAGTGACGGGCACCCCAGTCCCCTTGGCCGCGATGCGACGGCTGCGCCTCACGGAAGCATGCGAGACATGGAATAGACGGCGCCGCACCACCTTAGGGTCAGGCAACGCGAGCAGTGGGTCGTCAATCCTCCTACGGAACTGGCGCAGCAGCTCGGTCAGCGTGAGCACATCCTCGGCGGACGGCGTAGAGGGACTGCGGCGGCGCTCGACGTCGGAGGCAACCTGGCCACCTGAGAAACTCGCCTCACGAAGCCTTGCATGGCTGCATGAGATCTGAGCCGCAGGGGGGTCCACCAACGGCTCCGAGGCACCACCGGGAGCGGGACCCTCAGAAACAGGAGCATGCACGCAACCCCCAGAGCCCAGCACATGCGCTGCGGCCACAGTCACTGCCGCGTGACCCACTTGCGTCTCCTGCACCGCGGACAGGGAGCAGTCCGAGCAGGTAGAGCGCGGCGTACCGACAGACGCGACAGCGGGAGACCGGGAACAAGGATAGCAAAGCGGAGAAGGTGGATCCTCCTCGGGAGACCCACGCATGCTGGACAGCAGCCCTTCCGCAGCATCAAGGGCATCTCTGTCACCTCCAAGGCATGGCGCACCCCGCCACTGCGCGCTACAGGACGAGCCTGCTGAGCGGCAAGACGGGGAGAAGCCCTCGTCAACGCCCACAACCCTCACCCGTGCCTCTACCACGCCACAAGACTCCAAGGGGGACCGGGCGAAGGAGGCGATCGAGGAGCACGCAAACTCAGAGCGCATGGGCCCATACTCAGACTCCGGGGAGCACGTCAACGGGGCCAAGGCACTGACGTCAGCCCTAGGCGCGGAACAGCGGCTCAATGTCGAGAACGGGGCCGCCGCCGCGGACAACCTGCTCGCCTGTCCCGACGGGGGCACCGGCGAAGCAGCTGGCAGCCCAGCCGCCGAGGGAGCAGCCGACGCCGGAGAGACTGCAGCAACAGGTTCCAACGGTCAACCACAACCGCAAACAGAGGCGAGGGCCTGCACATCGACAGGCGTCGCGCGACGACCACGACGTCTCCGTGGACCCCTGCGGCAACGACGACGCCGGCCACCAGGGGCCTGAGCGCCACCCGCGCCCGCTCCACCAAGCGAGCCACCATCGGAACCGGCCGAACCACCGTCACTGGGTGAAAGAGGGGCGTCCTCAGCCGCATCCGATCCGTCAGAGGCAGGCGGCGAGCCGGCGAGAAGCCACCTCTCAATGTCGATGGAGATGCGGTACCAGAGCATCTGCGGAGGCGAGATACGGGGACGCCGCTGCCCCATGGACACCCTGAGAGGCAAGCCGGAGCCCGGCTCCGGCACTACCAACCAGCGCAGCGTCGGAATGGAGGCGAGGTCGTGCGTCCACAGAGAAAGCCGGAAATGCTTCATATCGCGGCGCGCCGCCCTGTCCGGGTCGACAGCGTCAATGAAGCCACTCCCCTCCAGCAGCTTGATCGCCGTACGCTCGGCCCAAGCATGGGCGGGAATGCCACGCAACACTAGCTCCGCGAGGAAAGGCGTTTCCCGCTGCGTGGCACCAGTGCGGTGGCTCCAAGGCTCGAAGTGGAGGTTCACCATGGCGGAGACGAACTGCTCCCTCAACAAAATGTCGCGGGTTTCCACCTCCCCACACAGGATGAGGAAATCAGCGGGCTCGGCAGGGCGAATGGAGAAGTCCACATCCACCTGTAGGCCGAGCTGATCGAAAATGGCGGCCGCGGCGACGGCCGCCGTCACCGCATCTCTGCGACCCCCGACGCGCACCAGCACGGCACGGTCAAGATGAGCCTCCATCTGGACCATGCCTAGCGACGGCGAGACGTAGCAGACGTCGACCGGCCCGGGCGAAGCGGGCCGCGACGCGCCCTCGGACAGGGAGACGATTTGCGAGCCCGCCGCGGGAGCGAACGGCGTGGAGAAACCCACGAGCCCGGAGCTGGAAGCGGGCGCCCCCTCAGAGCCACAAGCCACGTCTCTCCAAGAGCGCCCAGGGCCCGTAGGAGCCACTGCCGGTCGCGGCGGTGGCGGCGGCTGCGCAGCGTCCACCAGAGGACCACCGACAGATGGCAGCGCAGACGGAGGCGACACGCGGGAGGTGTGCTTGGTGCCCCCGCAGCGCACGCAGAGCGTATCATTGGTGCACTCGGCAGCGATGTGGCCCTCAAGCCCACAGTTGTAGCACCCACCGTGAAGGGCCGCCGGAACGCGGGAAGAAGCGCCGCCCGGTGAAGGCCTAGAAGCCGGCAAAGGTCGCCAAGAGGAGCGGCGAACGAGCTCCGGCCCTCTGCGCGCGGCGCGCGTGCGCCTGGACTACATGGTTTGCCAAGGACGACCAGCGTCCGCCTCACCACCCGCGGCGGCTGGGCGGCCATGGCTGGGGCCAGCACCGTCAGCCCAACCCCTCGACCCAAGGCGGAGGCCCGCCGGTGCAACCACCAGCGAGCGAAGGGGAGGAGCTGGAGCCCGGGAGGTCACCGAGTCGTCGCTGCGGTCGGAGTCGGACAGAACCACCTTACTGGCCATGGCGGGAGGAAGGGAAGGAAGGGGGAACCACCGCCGCCCAGGAGGCGCACAGCGGCCGCGCGGAGGACGCCCTGCGCTCCTCACTCACGCTCTCTCGCTCACGCTCTCTCGCTCACCGCCTCTCAATGCTGTTCGTATCCCTGTGAACATTCGATCAGAATAGAGCAAGCATGTGTGTCTACAAAAAATAAAAAAAAAAAAAAAAAAAAGCACTGCTGAGAGGTTACCGCTTGTGACATCTCTGTGAGGAAGTGTTTTTTCTATTCTGATGTTTCTTAATATGTACTTCACTCATGTAATCTCGCCGATATTTTTCCATTATGTTGTAAAGTATCATCTATTACAAAATAGAAACAAGAGCAGGATTAAAAATCAACGAAATGGTCAAAATTGGGTGGGGTTGGGAGTATATTTTCCTCGAATTGGTTGGACTAGATTCAGACCAAATTGAAATGAATCCAAATTTGGTTGAACTTGTTTAAACTTCATGAAATTTGGGCAAAACAATTCAGAAATAATTTGCGACTATTTGGATATTTCACAGCTGGGTCTCAGAAATCTTTTCCAAACCGACATTTAAAAGCCTCCACTTTTACGAGAGTATATTCTATTCAATCATTTCGAACAAGGTTAATTTTATTGCATTTTCAGTAATAGGAAGTTCCACTCATAAGTGAAGTAAGATATGCAAACGATACGCCCCATCCGGCGTATAGCGCCGGTGGACGGTGGTCACGTCACCCCAGCCACAGCCACAGCCACAAGCCGCCCCCTCCGGCCTCACGCAGGTCGCAGCCGAGGCCTGCCGTCCGCTGCGCCGGTAACCGACCGAAAGCTAGGCAGACATGCAGTAGCGGACAAGCAGCTCGTCGCGCGCGCGCGCGCCAGGTCTCACTGGGATGCCATCACTCATCATCACAGCGCCCCGCTGCTTGCCACCGCTCCATCTGCATTCGCACCGCTCGCTTTTCTCTTCCTGACTTCCTCTCGCTCCCTGCCGGACTCTAGGCAGTTTCTGTTCTCGCGGAGGACAAACTGTCCGACAGGACATCCTCGCTCGCGCTCTCTCCATGCTCGTCGTCGTCGTCGTTGTCATCGTTGTTGTCTCTGTGGTGGACGCCATGGGCGAGCGGCGAGCTGCCGTGGGTGTGAGTGTCATGAGGGCGGCGGTCATGGTGGCCCTGCTGGGACTCGTGGCCGCGGCGTCCTCCTCCGGCGCGGATGTCCTTACGGACAACTTGTCCTCCGCCGACCAAGGTACCGCGCCTTCCTCGATCTTTGTGTCCCCTGCATGCCCTGGTCATCGGGAACTGCCTGCTCGACGCTCGTCGTCGATCCGTTCTGTTCACGGCAGGTTCTCGTTTAATTTACCGTAGATCTCTCTTGATTTGTTCAAATTCTTGATTTTTCCCACCAAGATTCAGTCTTCGTCTCCTCTATTTCAGTTCATGTACTCACTCTTTTGGTTGCATGCTACGTTCAATCGTCGGCGTGCGTGCGTGCACTTGCAGTTGAGGCGCTAGTGACAATCAAGGCGGCGCTTCGGGACCCAGACAACGTTCTCGGCGGTTGGGTCGTCACCTCCGGCGGTGATCCGTGCGGCTGGAAGGGGGTCACCTGCTCCGATGGCCTTATTCACACACTGTGCGTATCGCCATTAATTTCTGTCGGCGCTTAGAGTAGAGTTTTGGACTCATGCATGGTTTATCTTCTGCATCAACTGCCTGCCTGCAGAGAACTGGAGAACATGAACCTGTCCGGCAGACTGTCGCCGGCCATCGGGAAACTGCTGCAGTTGCGGAATTTGTAAGACTTGTTTGAATCCTAGGTAGATGACCTATTACACTTGCTGGGAAATTCAGGAAATGAGGAGTTTTGGTTTGGATGTTTTTCTACACAGGTTCTTGGACCATAATTCTATTTCAGGCCCTATTCCTGACACCATAGGAGGGCTGCCGCTGCTACAAAGGCTTGACCTTTCAGGCAATCAGTTCAACGGCACCATACCCCGCACACTGGGTGATCTCAGGGACCTCTATTTTGTGTAAGATTAAGCTCCCTGATTCTTAATAATTTTACATGCACGGCACATTGCTGTCAGGACATACGTGCCTCAATCTCTGATCAAACATGGTCTCAGCTAATGTTCATCTGCCTGTCTCATCTCTTCAGGAAACTGAGCCACAACAATTTATCTGGATTCATCCCTGATTCACTAATCGCTTCTGACAACCTCTTCATCCTGTATTTCCTTTTCTCAATCTGTTACTATTTTTCCTCTTCATTTTGGCGAAAATATGTGGTATTACTGTTGATTTGTTATTTTCATCTGTTTTCGTCACTCTGATAAGTGATCTTGACAATTGATCTACTTCACAGGGATCTGTCATCCAACAACCTGAGCGGCACGGTGCAGGAATTTGGAATAAAGAATGTACTGTAAGTGATTTCTTCGTCACTTTTTTTTCTCTCTCCCCCTTGGGCTAACTGTACTGTCCATTCTTACTCCACATAGCCTCAAAGAGAACAAAGAGACTTCTGATCTGATTTCCATCCTTGTCTTTTCATGGCATGCTGGAACAGCCTCGAGGGAAATCCGTTGCTGCGCTATCCCAGTTGCGGAACAAGATGCGACTCCATACGTGCGCAGGAAGAGGTCACAGTCCCTGTGCAAAACCCGCAAAGTAAGAGCATATCGTTCTTTGCTCAAATTTGGAGATTTTTTCTTATAGTATTTGTGTGAGGGATTGCTCAGGTTTGGGTTTCTCCATGATATTCTATCTGCTACTTACGGTCAATTCTAATTTGCCACAGCTCACTCACAAAGATATGCAACAAGCACCAAGACGGTGCTACTGTGGATGTCAACTGCTTTTGTGGTAGTTGTCTTCTTGGCCGTTGTCACCGCGGCTACCCGGCAGTGGCGTAGGCGTCACCAGATCTTTGCTGATATAGATGGTAATCATATGATCCCAAATGCTGTGTATGCATTAGCGCTGCTTGTTCTTTATGTCTTACATCTGGAGAAGTAGTGATACGTTCATGTCTTGGATTGTTGGATTGCAGATGAGAATCATAATAATACATAGTTTGTGATTTTGTGATAGCCTAGCTCTATATTTAATTTTCATGCCATGTTTAGGCAATTTTTTTAGGCTGATCAGTGGGTTTCTCCACTGTGTATTTTTATTAATTTTCAATGTAAAGTACAAAAGGTTGTTGCTAGAGAATAGCAACAAAAGACCAACTAGAAGGCCACAAGCCCAAAAAAGAGAGAAATAGAAAGCCCTCCAACTATCTAAATCTCTCAATCCAAGCTTTGAGTCCACTATAAGACTTCCTAGAAACCTTATGCAATAGAAGAGCCAGCCCATCCTTAATTTTTTTCTGCATCTATAAAAACTTGGAGGGATACCCTTAAAAATAAAGTCATTCCTAGTCGTCCAGATGGCCTAGGCAGTGAGCATGATCAACTTCATGATAAAGGCTTTTTTTTAGATAACTTCATGAAAAAGGCTCATGCAAGGCTAACTTGAGACTAGTCAACATGCTCTGAATTGCTGCGGAGAAGGTGGTCCCAAGAGGCTAACTTGAGACTAGGCAATTTTAATGAACATAAAGTTATTTCATGGATGGTTTGGGTCTTGGGCTATGATTCCACGCATAATACCGGAAAAGTGGTCAAAGCCGGATATTTGCAGTATGGATTAGAAAAGAGCCGAGGAATAGATCTTGAAAAACCATCAAAATGAGAAAATATTTCCCAGTGTGCCAGATATAATCACCCGAGTACCTTATAGAACTAGTTTTCGGGAGAGCTTCTAGTTGAACCGGAAACGAGTCAACGCTCCCATCCGTGTTGGAGCTAGCGACACACGAGTTTGATTCCACGACGAGGAGACTCAATTCAAGCGTCAATCTTCGATTCTTGGCGAGGAGGTTCGAATGTGACCGATTTCCTACGAAATCGTGTCTTGTTGGAGTACCTCCATGAAAGCACCTACATGACCATGTTTCCCATGGGAGCACCGGCCAGGGCGAGCATCCTTTGCGAGACCGCGGGCTGGGGTTGCAGCACCTCGTTCTCACGGAAGACGGGACGAAGAAGATAGGCATAACTAAAATATAAAAAACAAGTGGTCCCATGTATTACGAATTTTTGACGTAGTGTTTTTGGTATCTGTTCTGCCCGGCTAAAATTTGGTACCGCATACACGTTTCCAGTGTACTAGATACCATTTTTTTCGGATTATGGGGAATTTGCTAGAGTTGCTCTAAGCTCACCCGAGAGAACGGGAAATTTTCCCATGACCCTATATTACTATATACCTTAGACATTGGTGGATTTGGTTCATGTTTTTCACATGGATTTAAGCATACAAATAAGGCATGATTAACATTTTAGGAAACATGGAAGAGTGCTGCCAAAGTTCTATATTAGTTCTATTATGCTGCCATCAAGGCAAAAAATAAAAGAAATCCACAAAAGTACCTTCGTCCCCATCACGACAGACCCATCCATGGCCCTCTCCATGGCCCATGCCTTTGGATGCGCTTTCCCCTCTTTCCCTCAGACCTACTTGGGGCTCCCCCTCTCTATCTACAAACTCCGCCCTGGAGATTTCGCCCCCATTATTCACAAAAGTGACATGCGCCTTTCGGGGTGGCGCGGTCGATGCCTCCCTATCGGGGGATGCTTGATTCTTGTAAACTCTGTCCTCACAGCCATGCTCGCCCACGCCATGGCTGCTGGCCTTCTCCATGCCGGTGTTATTGAGGCCATCGACAAAAGGCGAAGAGCCTTCCTCTGGACCGGAGAGGAAACTTGTCATGGTGGAAACTGCAAAGTCGCCTAGAGGGATGTCTGCGCCCCAAAGAAATTTGGTGGACCGGGCATCCTCTCCATCAGGTCTCAGAATTCCGCCCTCCTAACTAAGTTCCTCACAAAACTTCACTCTGACACCACTGCTCCCTGGGCTTCCTGGTTCCGTCGACAGTACGGCTGGAATAACTCCAGGGACCTCGGTGACGTGCATCACCTTGACACCCCCGTTTGGAAAGATATTGCTGCCGGCCTCGGGGTCTTTCGCTCTATCACCAAGGTCTCCGTTGGTGATGGGACTTCGACGGCTTTCTGGACTGACATTTGGACCGGCAATACACCCCTGTGCGAGCGCTTCCCTGCCATCCACTCTCATTCCACCCGGCTTAACATTAGCGTTGCCACGGCTCTGACTTCTAACCTCCGCGACACCCTTGGACCACGCCTCTCGCTGGCCGCGGAGACCGACCTTCGCACCCTTGCTAACGAGCTGAGCTCTATGGTTCTAAGCTACAACTCCCCGGATTCCCGTTGCGACGCCTCACTAACAAACAACTCTCGAACAAAAGTGTCTATATCAATTCTTTCAGGCACCTGCAGATTGACGAGGTTGCAGAGAAGGTCTGGAGGAGTGCGGCCCCTCTAAAGTGCAAAGTTTTCGCCTGGCTCGCCTGGAGGAAGCGTCTCCGCACAAATGAACGCCGATTCCGACACCACCTTTCCACTACGGCTGCCTGCCTATCCTGCTCCCAAGACGAAGATACAGACCACATGCTGCTTCTCTGTCCCCGCGCCCGGGAAGTCTTGAGATTTTTCTTCCCGGATTTTGACACTAGTGGCCCCTCCCGCCTTGCTGACCTTTGGGCAATGCGATGCGGGACCTACGAGGAAACAACAATCATAACTGCTATCACCTGGAGTATCTGAAAAATAATAAATGTCAGGACTTTCACCGACATTGTTGAAGAAACCCCCTTGGTCACCCGTAGGTGCATCGAAGACGTCAGGCTTTGGGCTCACCGTTGTACCACCCCCTCTCGCTCCTCCTCTCTTAATAATTGGTGTAATGGGTTTGACCCTCCTTGAACCCCCCCCCCCCCACCCCTCTCTCTCCCTCTAAAACCTTTGTAATGACCCCTGTACGTTTTTGATGTTATTTAATTGTTCAGGCTGGCGTAAGCCCGCCGTAGCTCCGGTCAAAAAAAATAAAAGAATCATTTATCCACTTTGCCTGTTTGGGAGCTTCCTCACGGTGATTCCACTCAGTTTTGCAAGGAATCTTGTTTGGAAATACAATATTGAGGTAATACAACTCCAAATGATTTCAACGTTCGGCTTCTGCATCTAAGATGCACAAAGCCAAATGCGAATGTACTTGGATGATGGGCATAGGTCTGTATGACCAATCTCCTTCCATGTTATCTTTTTTTTTTGAACAGAGAAGGGCCCCGAAGGACCCAGAAGCTGCATTAAATATCAACGGTGGCAACACATTTTACAAAGAGGACCTGTAGGAGATATGAAGTTACAGACAAGCCCTCAACTTTTACAACCAAGACCCTCAGAAAAAAGACAAAAAAGCAATCGGGTCCCTTGCCACCTTCCTAGCGTCAATTCCTCCCATTGCGGCCAGCAGCTGCATCGCCGGGGACGAAACCACTTGGGATGCAACCACCAAAGAGCGCCGCACTTCTGGAGTTGAAGGGCCTCCACTTTGGCACGTCGGCCAGGAGGTTGTTGATGAGTTGACGCCAGCAAACGATCCGAAGATCAGCTGGAAACGCCAGAGCTTGGAGCAGCCGCCTTTCGTCCATAGGAGTCGACGGCAGGACGGCCAGAGGTCGTCGATGAAGCGCCGCCGAGGATGAGCTCCAAAGGATAGAAGCAGCCGATCTTCCCCATCACGTAGACCTTCCAGCAGCCGTCCATCCCCTTCCTCCTCCATCTCCTTGATGGCGAGAAGAAGAGGCTAGATCCACAGATCTGAGAAGATCCACCCGAAACATAGAAGCGGGCTTACTGAGAGAAGAGCCTCAGCCAGATTCGATCCCTCCCTTCATCCACCACGGACACCAGAGAAGGAACCGAATCCATTGTGTCCCAGCGCTGCTCGCCGGCGCCAGGAGTAAGCTCAGAAGTGGAAGAACTCCAAAACTCCACAAGGGTAAAACCAACCTAGATCTAAGCCTAAAACTAGTACTACTCTGTACAGCCCGCACCACGCATCCACCTCGTCGCCGACCGGCATCACCGTCGGAGAAGAGAGAGGAGCAGGCCGGTGCCGCCCTACAGGCGACTCTCAACTGGGCGGAGAGAACGAGAGAGAGGAAGAGGATAGGAGGGGGGAAATGAGCCAAATGTCGCTCTTCCATGTTATCTTAACCACCTCTTGGGTACCCAAATGTTGCTTCTGGAAAAAGCGGCCCTTCTCTTTTTACTCATTCCAAAGTACATATATAGATCGTCTGTCTGTTAAAGCCCATTCATATTTCTAGATGTTCATCTCACCCCTTCTCAGAAGATGGATGCCACTAGATCCACACTGATTGGTCAAGGGACAACCATTGCAAAAGAAGAGTATTACAAATGCAATGTTTGAATCAAGCTGTGGTCGATATGGAAATATTTGGAGCATGAAGATCAAGGTTATCGAGAATGGGGATTCTATAAAATGATTCTAGGACTTTATGATCTAAATTTCCTGGACTTAATCTACGGTTCTAGTTGCTAGAATTTTTCAACTCTGGTAGGTATTATCTTGTGATTCACGATCTTACCATCCGGTCCTATCCAATTTAAAAATGCGACTCTAAAACCTTTAATGGATAATACTAGCTATTATGTGAATATTTGTCTTCCAACCTAATATAGGCGGAGAAACATTCCAAGGGGTTCTCACCAGTGATCCCAAGCATGTGGACACCCTGCTTGAATGAGCACCATAAAAACTATCACGCGGTCATCCATGTTAAGGCCTTTTTACATAGGATGGGCCGGCCAAAGCCTAGTTTTGCACTCCGTTTCTTGCGTGATTTACACCATTGTTTGAGATGTAATATTGTGACCCATTTCTAATCTATGAAAGTTGGTTCATCCTCTCTATGTCCATGGATCCTCTCTATGTCTACCATGCATATGGGGGAGATCTATTCGTTGGTCCATGATGAAATTTGATCTTTTCGCAAGGAAGCTAATATGGTAGTACAAGAAACCTTCTATGGCGATAACCCGATAAGGATGACACAATTTGTCAGACATTAATGAATGATCTTCCGTTACATTGTTCAAAGCCATAAGGAATCCAACTATTTCAAACTATTTCCACGAGAAATTTGTGAACCATGCAATGGCTGCTCTTCAATTGTCCAATGGCACCGTACCCATATCTCACAAATTGTTCTTCCTAGACTCCACCAAGCTCTTGAGTTATTACTAGCGACACACCATTGCTCAAATATCCAAGCACTACAATCCAGGGTCGTCTCCACAAACTTGGGGATCTGCAGTAAAATGCAAAATGGGGTCTTAAATTTTGAAATATTGCTTTGAGTCTTTGCCTCCTTGATGTTTTTAGCATGAAAATCATGCTTTGAATTTGTACAATATACGATTCTTCCTTATTTATAGACCAAAAATAGTAATATATGAGCGAATACTTTCAAAATCTTGGATGCTCAGCATTTTCAGCGACTAGCCTACTATCTTCCTCTAATAATTCAACTTGTGATAAATAAGCACATGAATTTGTATTCATTAACAATTATTATAAAAAATAGGGCTACAACACTCTGCACAATGTTGACAAACACATAGACGTGGTAAAGTAAAAAATCACAACATGGAAAGAATCTATGATGAATTGATCAATCCATGAATTGATCGGCCAAGTATTGACTAACCAAAATTTAACGATCATGTATCGATTTATGAATTAATTAATCGATCACCAGGCATTATTGCGTGAGTCCTTTCTTAATGGCCAATGTGAAGTTAGCGAATGTCGTGATCAGTTCACCCTTTTGGTTCGGGCGTAGGGATATCAAGTCAGAACATGGCAGGTGGGGACACCAGGGTCGATCAATTTTGGTTTGGAAGGGACATGCAGGGCCGATTGACAGTTTGGGGTGAAATAGGGCAAAAATCTCCGACAACATGCATGTTGGAAAGTCCCGATCGATGCCCCCTCCCCCACAACAAAGATCATCCAATTCTCCCAATCGAGATACAGACAAGGTTGCGTTGGACATTGTACTAGATGACGGAATCGGAGGCCTTACCCTTGGTAAGGGCCATCGGCCCATCGGGAAAATTGGGGACCTAGGTCCCGGAGGGAATTCGGTAGGACTATATGCGTCAACGATACGGAGGTCCGGGCTGGGTGCTAGAATTTGGGGGCCTTGTGTGGTCGCCCAAGTCGCACTCCCCCTCGATGGGCTTATCTCCACCTACTTAATTTTTTTCTATCTTGATCTCCGTCCCACGTGAATCCTCTCTTAACGTGTATATCTATACTATCGCTAAATTTGGGAGGTTAATTTTGATTTTTCCTGATATATCATGATTCATATGCTTAGGGAACATTTAAAGGCTTATTTATCATTTTTCTCTTCTCCATGCACTCACTCAAAGAAAAGAGACATTGTTATGTAGAGTCAACATGCCCGAGAAAGGGGAACATGATTTTTCTAGGAGTTCGGTGATTGAAAGAATAACCAACCAACACTTTGCTAGACTATTGGAGAAGGGCATTTCCATTGATAGTAGCTAATTAACCTTATGCAAGGTTGACACGCTTGTTTCGGCTGCTCCAAGAGCAATAAAAAAAAGTCCCTAAGGATTCTTGGACCAATCATGGAATATACATGGTACGGACCCCAACTAGACATGTGTCTTAGACCACCTTACTATCACACTGGCTCAAGAAGCCCATTGGGCTTCAAATGTTTCTTTCTTATTACCTCGCTCAGGAAGCCCATCGGTCTCCAATTATTCCCCACTTATCACTCTGGCTGAAGTAGTCAATTGGGCTTCAACTATTTTTGACTCTCACAGTCATCATGTTTACTAGTATGAATCGATTCAACCGCTTAGGATTTCGATTGGATTTTACTCAAGAACCAATTACACGCTTAACTCGTATTCCAAGGGGCCTTTCTTTTGAGTAATACATGTCTAATTACTCAAAACAACTCTTCTTCATTCAACAATGCATTTTTCTTATGTTAATCGCCATGATCACTCCTACATATAGTGAAAACATAGAGGTTCCTAGTATATTAGTCACTTTTTTCGTCAATGTTCCTATAGAAAGGATGTGACTAGTACATGGGTGGTGATCATGCTCATATGTTACATCGATGTGTTAGGAGTATACTGAGGAACTTGTCATCGACGGGTCTTTGATGAAATGGTTCCCACCATATCTGGTTTGATTGGCTAAAAAAAGCCAGTTTGATAGCATTTTGGTTCTATCCACCAGTTTTGCATGGTTGACTTCATAAAAAAAATATTAAACCTTATGAACCATTAACTCTTCTATAATGTACAACAAACAAAGTTTCTCCCTAGTTTTTCTTATTCTATTTTCTGGAAGAAGTTTATCTCCCAATCCTTGCTCGTTTTCTGTCAATTTGTTTGGCTTTACCACTAAATGATACATTACTTAGATGATGAGTTTGATATAGATAGACAATAATAACCAAATCATTTTGTTTTGTGTATATGTATGCTATTTTAAGTCATGTCATTGTTGCCTTATATATTTTTATTAAACATTAGCTTACATTCGTTGCCCTCAATATATGTCAGAATTTCAATTCTTTCCTAGAACGAGAACTTTTTCAGTTGGCAAATACCAACTTTGCACGTGGTTAATGGTCATTACCACCTAGCTAGTTTACTCAGTTTTCTTCAGCTACAATGGACATTCGTTTGTTATGTTGTTTGACTTTGCAGCGCTCTGTTTTATACCTGATCACTGCTTATGGAATGTGATAATTTTTTTCAGACAAAAAGGAATCCGAAGTATGCCTTGGTCATGTGAAGAGGTACACGCTCAAAGATATAAAAGAGGCTACCAACAACTTCAACCCAAATAACATCTTGGGGCAGGGAGGATTTGGGATAGTATACAAGGGTATCTTGCATGATGGCACCATTGGTGCTGTGAAAAGGTTGAAGGACTTTGTTTCTGCTGGTGAAAATCAATTCCACACAGAAGTTGAAGTCATAAGCTTGGTTGTTCACCGCAATCTCCTCAATCTAATTGGGTTCTGCTCTGAAGATAATGAGAGGATCCTTGTGTACCCTTACATGCTAAATGGAACTGTTTCTTCTAAATTACAAGGTCAGTTTATCATGATTTATGTTCATATACACACACATGTGGATCATATCTTAGGTCCTATTTTTCATCGAAAACTACAGTGTACTTTCTTCGTATGAAAAAGTAACATAAATGGCATGTTGATCCGATTGGTTTCCTATCTTATGTTTTCAGCACTATTTTCTTCTTATAGTGTGATAAGAAAGGTAAATACTACCTTTGGTCTTTTCCCCTTTCCATTTTGGATACCATCACAATCATAGAAACAAATATTTGACCATTACATTTATTATTATACATATTAAAAATCATTTATTTATAGAATCTGGTACTTTTGATGGTTAACTCATCAGTGTTGCCTTTATTCTGAAAAATCAAAATATGTATAAATCAAAATTTGGTTGATTGTATTTATTTCGTAACAGTAAGTAAGAAAGAGTGTAGGGGCAGAGTATATTACAGAACCTAGTATCAGGCAACACACTGTCGGTTTCATTCAGGAAGAAGCTGATGGATTATTTCCGACTCAATTTTTTTTTTGTGTATTTGTTGTTAAAAAACCTAGAGTTACCTAGCCTGATCTAAGTTTATACCTGATTGCGAGTCGGCGTATCCAGCGACAATGCAACTGTGTGAAAAAATTGTGATAATCATCTGTAAAAGTCTACAGAAATTATTGAACAGTAATTAGACATGGCTAGTGTAAGATTATGCTCTAAGTCTCTACAAACTTCCGATATTTAATCACTCAGCTGAACTTGTGAAACGCAGGGAAGAAAATATTTACTGGAATGGGGTTTAATCGGGTGTTCCGCTATGTACTCCTCTGCTACTATGATTTCTGTATTCTGGGACCAAATGATAATGCGTTGAACCAATTAGCTGGTTATGTTGTGTTGCTAATAAAAAATTACTTTGATTTACTCTTTCTCTGCAGACTCTGTTCATATTTATTTTCAGAATGAAGTTTTTTCTTTTCTTTACTAGCAAATTCAGCAAAGTGTTTTCCATCGGTTTTGTCAGCATATGTTAGTGGAAGACCTGCCTTAGACTGGCCAAGGAGAAAGAAGATTGCGCTGGGCGCTGCACGAGGGCTCGCCTATTTGCATGAGCACTGTGATCCAAAAATAATCCATCGTGACATAAAAGCTTCCAATATTCTTCTTGATGAATTTCTTGAAGCAATAGTCGCTGATTTTGGGTTGGCAAAGCTCTTGGGTGAAGGGGAGAGCCGTGTTTACAGCGTGATCCGCGGGACATTTGGGCGTATTGCTCCGGAGTATCTGATGAAAGGAGAATCATCAGAGAAGACTGATGTTTTCGCATATGGACTCCTATTGATCGAGCTAATCACTGGTCGAAAAACATTGGAAGTCCACGACGAGGAGCATCCGAATGGAGGAGTTGCTGACTGGGTAAATCCTCCCTTTTGTGTCCAATGCATTTCCTCTATGAAAACATGATGTCTTATTAGTTCAATCCTATTGGAAAGTCTTGGACATCTCACATCTCTAAGGGTAACTCTTTAACACATGGCCATAAAAACGGATTGAACGGACCATGCATAGGAAGAAGAAAAAGTTGCACGATATGGCTTTCCTTTTCTTTCCATGGAAGGAAACCAATTAGAAATACCCTTAGGGAAATGAAAAGGAATGCTCTAAATTACAATTTAACAGCATGCTGTAGTTACTACTGACATCATGACATGTACCTGCACTTCATTTGGCTGTGTTTAAGTCAACTGATCATATATACCATCTCAACTTACTGAAATCCGACATAAATGAAATTGGAAATATAGTCTCCAGTCTTGTGAGATGTAAAAAATGATACTAGAATAAAACACATATATAACCTTTTAGTGCCTAGACATTGTAAGGAATTTTGAGATAAGGAAAAAATGTGGCTTCTAAAATGAATGTCTCAATACTTTCTCTTTTCTTTTTTACAATCTAACTGTATATGTGCAGCATGATCTTAAGATTTTTCAGGAATTTCAGTCTTTAGCTTCGATTAAGATAACAAGCAGGTCGTGTACATGACAATAGTTTTCTAGAATCACATACACCTTTTTTCACACAATATTCAAGAGTTCCAGAGCTTGTTGCATAAAAAGTGCAGGTTCAGTATTATTCTCCAGTGTCACTTGTCGACTCATTTTAGCTGCCAGGAATTGCCATTAATCTCACACTGTTGCGTACGTGTGAATGTGTGATCCTCTTGTTGCAGGCAAGGAAGCTTCTTGAAGAGGATCAGCTAAGCTCGTTCGTGGACAAGAGGCTACGGAACAACTACAACAATGCCGAGCTGAAGGAGATGGTTCAGATAGCCCTGCTCTGCACAATGTTCAGCCCAACTCATCGCCCAAGGATGTCTGAAATCATTAGGATGCTGGAAGGATATGGATCCGTTGCAGAGATATGGGAGGGCTTGAAGAATGTCCCGGTACCGATACCGATGCCTGGAACCCGGAACTTTGCGCCGTCTCCTGCAAATTATAGTGGAGAAGATGAGTATAGCTCAGTGGAGTTGGAAGCAGTTGAGCTCTCAGGGCCAAGGTGATCTCGTAGCCCTTTTGTCAAGTCAGAGAACATATATGGTGCTCCCAACCAGCTGCGGTTATACTGTCCCCCCTCCACTGGGGTGAATATGGATTGATGAACCATGATATAATGTAGCACCTGCAATAAATAAATCATCTGAGAAACAGAGAGACATATATAAGATGTGTTTTCAAACATTCACACCGTTTTACTTCAGAACTATTACATTCTAAATTTTATGACATGATAGCATTTTCATGACGAAGCCGTGGCTTTCAACAGTTCGAAAGGAAGGGAGCATGGTAACACCGTATGGGGTGACAGCGCTGGATATGTCTTCTGTCAGAGTCTATGTAAGATTGTATTTTATGTGCATATAGTAGTCAATTTCTGTGGACAGAGGTGAGGGCCTAACCTGAGGTAGAAGGAGGCTGCAGGGAGGAACTCTCTCTTCTTAGGGTTACAGAGATACAAGCACCTTATATAGGTCAGGACTGGGCTGGGCCAAATGGGCCAGAACAGAGAACAAGAAGACAGCCCAACATATACACCAACAGTTGTCCAACACTCCCCCTCAAGATGGGTGATAAATGTCAATCATCCCCATCTTGGCACAAGCTAGATTACACTCCTTTGAGCCCAGTCCCTTTGTTAAACAGTCTGCCACTTGTTGTCCTGATCTCACATAAGCCAATGAGATAATCCCTGCATCAATCTTTTCTTTAATAAAGAATCTGTCTATCTCCACATGTTTAGTGCGCTCATGCTGGACAGGGTTATTTGCTATGTTTATGGCAGACATATTATCACACCACACTTTCAAGCTTCCTTGCCTTAAAATTTTCAGCTCTCTTAGAAGGTTTCGTACCCACAACATTTCACCCAGGCCCTGTGACATAGCTACGTACTCAGCTTCGGCTGTTGATTTCGAGACAACAGATTGTTTCTTACTTCTCCATGACACCAAATTTCCTCCAACAAAAACACAATACCCTGAGGTGGATCTTCGATCATCTAAGCAGCTAGCCCAATCCGCATCACAATATCCATCTATATTTAGGTGTCCATTACTTTTAAACAACACTCCTTTTCCGGGAGTGCCCTTCAAGTATCTCAAGATTCTTTGAGCTGCTTCCAAGTGTCCATCCCTCGGATCATGCATATAGCGACTCACTACACTCACTGCAAATGATATATCTGGTCTCGTGTGGCATAAGTATATTAGTCTTCCAACAAGTCTTTGATATTTCTCCTTGTTTATGGGTTCTCCGGACTCTGTTGTGATTTTAGTGTTCTGGTCAATAGGTGTTGAAGCCACTCGGCACCCCAGCATGCCCATATCATCTAAGAGATCCAATGTATACTTTCTTTGAGATAGTGATATCCCTTTTGACGATCTTGCAACTTCTATTCCAAGGAAGTATCTAAGTTTTCCCAAATCTTTCACCTCAAAGGCCTGACTCAAGCATCCTTTCAATTTTGCGATTTCCACAACATCATCTCCCGTGATGATAATATCATCAACATACACGAGCAAGGATAGTGATTTTCTCGCTCCGAATGTCACGTAAAATAAGGTATGGTCTCCATTGCATTGACCATAACCCATGCCACACACCACTTGTCCGAACCTCGTCAAACCAGGCCCGTGGAGATTGTTTGAGACCATATAGAGATTTCTTCGGTCTACATACCTTCCCTTTAGTTTCAGGTCTGACAAATCCTGGTGGCATCTCCATATACACCTCCTCTTGAAGATCACCATGCAGAAATGCATTTTTGACATCAAGTTGATGCAAGGGCCATCCGAAATTTGCTGCACAAAAGATCAAAATTCTGGCAGTGCTCATTTTTGCCACTGGTGCAAATGTCTTATCATAGTCAATGCCATAAGTCTGACTATATCCTCTTGCCACAAGTCTTGCCTTATATCTCTCCACTTTTCCTTCTGCATTTTGTTTTACAGAATAGATCCACTTACGACCTCATCGTATTCTTTCCTTTAGGGAGATCTGTCAACTCCCATGTTTTATTTTTCTTCAAGGCCTCTAACTCTTCCATCATAGCATTGCACCATCTCGGGTCCAACCTGGCTGCCTTCCAATCCTTAGGAACATATACAGTTTGCAGTGAAGCAACAAAAACCCGAAAAGTGGGTGATAATGCCTCGTAAGAAATATAATTTCCTATGTCATAGTCATCATAACTCAGTCGCTTTGGGGGCCCAACTTTCCTTATCCCTTTCCTTATTGCAATTGTCAAGTCTAGGCTATTATTGGACTCAGTCTGAGATTGATTCTCCTCTGCAGAATTTACACTTGTGCTTCCTTGATTTTCTGGTCCAGTGGGTTGCTCCCCCTGCCCCTGGTCTTGTTGCTCCTCCAGTGCATCTACTTGTTCCCTTTGTACTTGTCTTCTAGAGTACACAAGTGGATTCTGCAGCCATCTTTGTGGTGGTATGGGTCTAGGTGGTGTAGGTGTACCAAAAATTGCAGGAATCTCCGCCACAATATGAATTTGTTGATGTTGTTGTTGGTCACCATCTTGCTGCTCTTGATCACCACCTTGCTGCTGCTCCCCCTCTTGAGCATCACCAACATGGTCAAGCCCCTGGAACAAGCCACTAAGATCACTCTCACCGTCATAAAATGGTTCTGACTCACGAAACGTAACATCCATGCTTACAAATGTCCTCCCGTCGGTAGGACTCCAACACTTGTAACCCTTCATGTCCGGAGGAATAGCCAATAAAGATACATTTGATAGCCCGATGATCTAGCTTGCCAACCGATGGCCTGTGATCCCTTACAAAACATGTACAGCCAAAAGAGTTTGGGTGGTACAACAAAGTCATTGTTATTGAGAAGGAGTTGGCAAGGAGACTGCATACCTAGAATCTTTGAAGGCATTCTGTTGATCAAATATGTAGCAGTCATAACTGCCTCACTCCATAAGAATTTGGGAACATTCATGGTAAACATAAGAGATCGAGCCACTTCAAGAATGTGCCTATTCTTCCGCTCAGCAACTCCATTCTGGGAGGAGTGTCAGGACATGAAGTCTGGTGCGAGTATACCTTGCGAAGATAAGAAAGCAACAAAAGGTTTGTTGATATATTCAGTACCATTATCGGTTGATCACTTGCACTCGAACATTGAATTGGTTTTTCACATAGGCACAAAAACTCGGAAACAAGTGAACACTTCATCTTTGTGACGCATAAGATAAATCCAAGTCATTCCGGAATAGCGAGTCAATAAAAGTCACAAAGTACTTCATGCCACTTACCGACACAACGGGACACGTCCATACATCGAGTGCACTAACACAAATGGGGATACACTTCGATCCCTCTACTAACATAAGAGGTTCTCGTATGCTTAGCATATTCGCAGGCATCACAACATAATTTGGTTTTGTCCACTCCATTCATTACATCGGGAAAAACTCGAAACATTTTATCAAACGCCATGTGGCCCATTCGACAATGATGAACTAGTGCCATACTCTCCTTTCCTCCAACAATCGCAGCAAGCACAGAACTAGCATCGTGCCCCATCTTGTCACGATCTATGTGCCAAAGACCTCTATGCCTGGTTGCAGTTCCAATCTTCTTGCTGCTCTCCCTTTCCTGAATTAAACACATATATCTATCAACTATTATACGGTAGTCCTGCTGATCAATCAGGGCACTTAGAGATAGCAGATTCTATCGGAAAAGCAGGAACATGTAGAACTGATGAAAATTTTATGTTGGGTGTACATTGAACCGACCCCTCCCCTTTTATAGATTGTGTTGTGCCATCTGCTGTTTGGATAGTGCCTCTATGTGTGGGAGGATACTGAGTATAAGAGTCAAACTCACTAATATTTCCAGTAACATGTTTGGATGCTCCAGAATCAAGAATCCAATCTGAATTAGCATTATGAGTGGCTATAGAAACTCTATCAATATTACCTTCATCTTTGTAGACATAGTGAGCAAAGTTCCCAAAGGTTGCTTCATTTTGTCCTTCTTCCTTTGATTGTCCCTGAGAGGTACTGATAGTTGACTCTGAAGCTGCTGCCATATGTGCCTTGGGTGATATAGCGTGCTGCTGTCCTCCACCCCTGCCATACTGATATCCTGGCTGTCCACTACCTCTGCCATAGTGCTGTCCACCACCTCTTCCATAGTGCTGTCCATATGGCTGTCCACTACCTCTGCCATCACCTCTTCCTCTGTAGCTTCCTCTGCCATGTGTGTATCCTCCTCTCCCCCTACTGGATGTAGCAAAGGAGGTACACTGATGCTTCAAGTGTCCCTTCTGCCCGCAAGTATAGCAGTCTCTCATCTCTTGTCTCTCGGTAGTGTAGAAGGTCGGATGAGGGACGGAATCGCTTCCCTTTGTCATATTCAGGCGCACTTCCTCTCCGGACATAGCTGCAATGGCTTCTTTGAGAGAAGGGGTAGTGGTTTGATGTAAAGCAGCCCTTCTCCCCTCAAAATCTTGATTAAGACCCTTCAAGAACTTCATGACTCGCCGACGTTCAATCCAGCTTGCAGCAGCACTCACACATTCCCCATGGGCAAGTTCCAGAGGATCAACATGATCTAAATCTCCCCAAAGATGCTTGCAACTCAGCCACATGTGCCATCACGGTTTTGTTTCCTTGTTGCAAGTCATGCACTTTATCCTCAATCTCAACAATCAACATAATGTTCCCCTTTCCGAATAAAGATTTGATAGGGTGTCCCATACCTCCGAAGCTTTTGTGAGTGCCTCTACGAAGCAGCAATGTTAGGAACCAAAGAGTTAAGCAACCATGCCACAATCGGAGAATTTATGGCATTCCACTTGTTTCCATTTCGGACTCGGTCTTGTCTCGCTGGTTCTGCGACTTCACCACTCACACGTTCATCTAGCCCTTTCGAGTTCAAAATCAACGGCGCCCTCCTTGACCACCGGAGATAGTTGGCCACTCCTTCCAACTTGATTTCGTTCGCCGGCGGCTCAAGTTTCGACCGATGTTGGTATAGGTAACGATTGCTCCCCTCCAGCGGATCCTCCTCCATCTCCTTTGGTAGTGATAAGTTCCGCCGGCTTCTCCGAGCCTTGGCCAAATCCCTGTTGTCCCCCATGCTTGACACCAAACTAACCTCTCGGAACCACCAAAGGACTTACCCGCGGGATGCCTCTTCGTCTCCTTACTTGTCACCGCCTTCCCCTCCTTGCCGCCGCGGCGACCTCGCTCCCTTCCTCTTCCTCCCGGCCTACCGCAACAGCCTACTCCCTTCCTCTTCCTCTTCCTCCTAGCCGCCACGACGGACTAGGCTTCCGGATCGGCGAGTCCTTCCCGTCGTTGCCCTCACCGCCCCTTGCTCGATACCATGTGGACAGAGGTGAGGGCCTAACCTGAGGTAGAAGGAGGCTGCAGGGAGGAACTCTCTCTTCTTAGGGTTACAGAGATAGAAGCACCTTATATAGGTCAGGACTGGGCTGGGCCAAATGGGCCAGAACAGAGAACAAGAAGACAGCCCAACATATACACCAACAGTTGTCCAACAATTTCAGTCTTTCAGAACCCAACATTCGAATAAGAGGTACATGATGTTTCAGACTGTAAACTTAAGAGTATCATATTTACATTAGCGTGCATAACTTTTCTAGAAAGTGGCTCCCTCCATTCACTAATATAAGACATTTGCTAAAAAGTCTTTGTGAACACAGGAAGTAAGTTATATTAGGTGAAACCCTCATTGGTGAGCATATTGGTAGCAAGAACACAAATTAGTATAATCCCTTCAATCCATAAAAAGTATCGGGGATTTGGTACAAATTGTTCTACTAAATCTTCGACATTTAATATGGATTGGAGGGAGTAGATTTTTTCTGTAGTTGGTCCGACCCCTCCCTGGACCCCACGCAAAGCGGGAGTTTCATTCACCGGGCTGCCCTTTTTTGTATTCTTTTTTACTTCCCCGCAAAAAAAAATTATTTTTTACTACCAACTATCAATTTCATATCAATTTACTAAGGTTTTCTGTTACTGTTACACTTGTTTTTTCTTCCTCTATTAGTTTTTACTGACTGCGTGTTAGGCGAAAAAAATTCCATGTTACCATGTCCAAACAATTGATAGACAGCACCATGCTGCAAACAAAATGGCACACATTGTGACAGTGGTCTTGACACTCTCAACATAAATCAAAATATCATCCCAAGCAAGCTAGTTGTACAGACTTCAGACAACTCTACCTTCGTTTATGGCTTTCTGCCTATTGTCCTGCAAGAAGAACTATTCTGGTGCATGACAAGCATCAGAACTTCAGAGCCCTGGAATGCAGAACCATGAACCATGTGCCCTTTTACCACAACGCCTGATCAGTGCAATGTGTTGGAGCAATCATAGATGCTAGTGTGTAGTTTAGCGCTAGTGTGGTACACCTCTGGACTGGAACTTGGGATGGCATGTGTGTCACTAGCTTCCAGTTTCCAGTTCTGGACCATGTGAGCCCAGCATCAGCATGCATGCATGGCGAGTTCACTGTTGCCACTGTAGCTCTTGTTAGGACTGAAGCTAGTTGCATGCATGATAGAGAGGAGAGGAGTTTGGCGGATGCTGTTGGATGGAACGCTTCATTGGTGTATAACTGCTGTTACCAACAAGGACTCTGGATTTGGACGGCAGGCTCACACTCTCACGCAACGCAACGCATCAAAAGGCCGGCGCTGTTCACGGAGAGACTACGCGGTCGACTTTGCTGAGAGACAAACTGCAAGGGCATGTTTCTCTGCATGTTTTGTTGCAGGCTGAATTTTGAGGATGATCCGTCAGCCCGGCAGGCTAACAAATGGTCAGACAGGATTGAGCAGGTTTTAATTCTTGTTTTCTTCGTGTAGATGTGCGTGAGCTGAGAGGTGCAGGACGAGCTAATGGCTTCACGCCTGGGACGCAAAGCACAGTGACGATCAGACGCTGCTATGTGGGAAATCGGGAGTGGATTCGGTTGGATGTTCGAGCAATATATTTTGTACTGGTACTACTTTGTCCGATATGGATGTGCAACGGACAATAATAGTGATATATATACTCCTTTCGTCACAGGGTAAAACGTTTTGACAAGTTGACAAGTATAAAACTTTTTTTAATCTAGGAGTATTTATAAATACCTACGTGTTTACCATGGTTGGACATCACAATAACTTACACTATAATACTTGTAATGCATAAAACAAAGGACGAAGGCGTTTTGCCGCTAGGGAGCATATCCTTCTGGTTTCTAAAATAACTTTTAAATGAAATTTAAGTTTTTAAAAATTCAAAAAAAATAGCGTGTATGTCTCAGCAGACTATGTGCTTATTTGGTGTTTTAGAAAAGCTTTTCACGACACATGCCTTTATCGTTTTTTTACACAAGACATAGAAAATGTCAGTTTCCCGTGAACTTAGTGTGCACACATATAATGTTGACATATACACCATTCAAAACTCTTTTTCAGAATACTTTGTTTTCATGTGATGGAATCAAACAAACTTTGGTCGATATGCAATCCTGCAGGACTGTAGTAAGGCATGACGTTGCAATCATGTGTTTTTTTCTATTTATGTGTTTTTCCTATCCTGTGAATCTAAAAGGCCCTTATATGGTAAACAGAAACTAGCCTCAGTATTAGCCAATTTAGAATAAGAGGTCCAAGGTTTGGATAATTGTTATAATGTAACTCGAACCAAATCATGACCCTTAAACCATTTTTAAAAGTTATTATGTGTTAGCTAAAAGATGTTGGGATGTCTTAAAAATAGGCCTATTATAAGTTCTTAACAGTGAGTGACACAGCAGCAATGCACAACCTGACAAGGCATAGGTAAACTGACAGAGTCAGTCAGTGAGGGATGCCATGGTCATTTCATGATTCATCACACGTCCAATCGAAAACCGGTACGAATAATACGCAACGATGGGCTCACTAGCTCGAGAAAGCTGCTCTCTTTGGCTCCTTGCTCGCCTCCTCCCTCCTGCGTCAAATCACTCTCTCTCCCTCTCCATCCTCACTCTCTCTCTCTCTGCGTGACTGCATCCATTCCGTCCATCATTGCCGATTATGCACTTATGCCAAGTTGCCAACGCCAAAGCTCACACTACTGTCTCACTCACCGCATCCTCTCTCTCTCAAGTCCGCTACCTCCGCCCTCAGCTACTCGCCCAGAAATCTACCATTTTCTACCCCGAGAGCAGAGAGAAAAAAAGGAAGAGGTGATCGCTGGCATGAACTGCATCAAGATTCTCCTACTAGTCTCACTGATCCCTCTCGCGCTGAGGGGAGCGTCGCTTCTCGGCGACGCCGTCATCCCGTCACCTTCCCCTGACCCTGCTGCATCAGGCACCAGCGTCTTGGCGCCTCTAGTGCAAGTGGAGAAATGGAGGGACCAGCGGCGGAGGATAGTTGATCAGAGAGGCCGCGCCACGGTCGCCTTCGCCCCGCGGCGGTTCGGCGGCACCGGCAGCTTCTTCCGGGACGACAAGAGGTTCGCGCCGACGGGGTCGAACCCTCTGCACAACCTTTGATCGGCCGATGGTTCAATGTAATTTTCTTCTTGTACATACTGTCGATCGAATTAATGGTTGATTCGGTTTGATGGATTGGCTATTCTGGCGTCCTATTGGTGTTTACTTTTGTTATATATGTGTTAATAATTTAGCATGAAAGGTTATTAAGAACCCAGTATAGTTTTTTTTAATGTCCGCTTGGTTTCAGAAATCAGAGCAGAGTTTCAGTATGACATTTTAGTGTCGTACTACTACCACCACATGGTGAGTGGAGCAATTAACAAATTGTTCAAGTATTTTAGGAGAGGGGAGACTGTTGAAGCTTGTAACCACATAATACTGACGAATGTAGTTTTGTTTATTCCAAGGGGACAGTCCTGAAGACTCCACTTAAACTGAGTACTAAGCTTCCAATCTTTTTTTAATCTGAAAGTATTTCACTCAAATATTGTGAATCGACCAAAGATTTTCCGGTTTTCCGTCGTAACTGAACCTTTCTTGTTGGGTTGAAGGTTTCCACTTTCCAATCATAACTGATCAGTTCATGTTGGGAGGGGAAAAGGAGCATCAAGGGCCCGAATAAAGCGCAACCAGGTCCTGCCAATATCTTGCGTCTAGCAGGATTTTTTCTTTCAATTTTTGGGTCTAAATTTGAACTAAAAATCTTCAAATGAATTAGAAGTGAGATATTGATGGGACCTCCCTTACACCTTAATTCTTCCCCTTCTGCCAACTTGAAGAAGTAACTGTTATATATATATGTTAGTAAGAGTAAATTGTAGAGAAACCCACATTTAAGGGAGGGCATAAAAAAAACTCATAATTTTAGGGAGCGTTCAACACATAACACATACCTTTGGTGTAGTCTGCAACAAATAAACATAAATCTTTTGTGCGCAACAATTTAACGCTGAATTTGGCAGGAGGAGTGCACTTGACATGGGTTGCCATACACACATCTCAACTTCAGCTGGCAGGGGCAAGCTTGGCAAAATTTGAACTAAATATTCCAGAATTTTTTTTTTTAGAAAACATCCATAAAATCAATCCAGCTACGCTTGGAGAAACAATTTCCTATGAAATCGTTTCAACTATATGTGCGAATAAATTTGAAATATACCAGAAAGTTTAAAAATGCCAGAAAAGCAACCTCAATATCCTTATTGTGTCTATTCAAGCTTTGGAAATCATGTGACGTCCAAAAGTATGATATTATGTATTATGAGTCCGTGATAAGGAGACCATATTATTCTAAGGTGGCAAAACATATTTGGCGCATCCGATCCACCTAACCTCGGCTACCATGTTTACACTTTCAGAATGTTTCGGAAAAAAAATCTGAGACAAAGAAACAACATTACCCAACCATGGTACACAAACTCAAATATTAACATGGCTTGCAACACACAATGACAAATCTAGCCGCATGACCATACTTGGCCAACTTGGGAGACTAATCAGAAAAATTCCCACTGCAGCTTGCAGTTCATCCGATTTGAGCCGTCAGCTCAGGCTATTATCATCGTCGATAACAAATTTAGCTTTTTCTGTTTAGTCTGCATTTCAGTTCGTGATCTGAATTTCGTTTGACAGTGTTTCGGGTTTGAATTTCAGTAGCAATAATAGATACATTTCTATTAATCCTCGACTTCATAAAAAGAAAATCGTAATTACTATTAAGAAAAAGCAAGCGGTGTCGAATGCACCGGACCAGACGCATGAAAGGAAATAGTTGCAGGTGGCGCGATGAGATCCATTGGCTCGATCGATGCATTCATTCATTCAGGTGACAGGAGTCAGAGGCAGGAAAGCCAGAAAAGGTGTCGTCTGCAACGCAGGTAAGGAGGAGAAAAGCTGGGGAGATCCGCCATGAACTGACGCCTGAAAAGCTCCACCTTAAAGAGCGGTGGCCATGGAATAACCGATGGATAGGGCATGAAACCCGTTGTGGACCGTCTGTAATTCTCGGGTGCTTTGGGGCCGTCACATTGTGCTGACATGCACATATATGAAAGGAGGAAAAGGATCATAAACAGGCGAATTTAGCATTTTAGGCGTGCCTGCTTGCTCAATGCTCATCCTCACCCGAGACTGAGATCCCCCAAACCCTCTTCCATGGGGTAATGATTCTGTCGTTGAATTTATGCGGTCAATGGCGTTGCACACACTGAAAACGACTGTCGGGCAAAAGCTCATTATTGGGACAAGACAGCATTCAGCAGCAATAGCGATCGGCAAGCAGGAAATCATATCAGCTCTTCAGGGCTTGGGATTCATCGACCAAAAAGAGGGTGTTCTTTTTTAATCCTGAAATCGCGGCTGATGAGCTGAGGAAACTTTAGCCCCCCCAGCTCCATGAAACGAATCCATTGATGCCAGTAATCGAGTAAAAATGAAAGTGAAACTAAAAGGATTGTGTGGAATAGGGAAAGGATTGTGCTAAGATGCCTTGGCGTGCTGGTTGCACCTAGCCACCCACCACTAAGCCAGTGTATTTCTTCTTTCGACTAGTCCGTTGTACACGTTTGGCATTACGACAGATGTAATGATAATCCATATTGTCCAACCAGTTTTTTTCTTTAACACTACTGTTTATTTTCTAATTCATGTGTCTAGTTTTCTACAACAGATTATGCACTAAGCGCAGTGTAGTATAGTTCAATAACCACAAACCGAGCCTTATATCGTTAACCATGGTGCTGAGATTCTTTTTCATAAGACACCTACCATGGTGCTGACATTCCAATATTTCTGTATATTTAGGAAAACATGATTTCTGAATACTCAATGGTTCATTTTTTTGTGTGTTTCAGTATAGTTCATAAGATATATAGCAAATAGTTCTTGTATTCTTTATCCAAAATCATAGAGTGCGTTCCACCACAGAGAGAATAGAAGTGTTCCATCACTTCATGCTCAATGTTCCACTAATATGAGGAGTTGTTTGACTATAAGAAATACTAAGTGAGTCGAGTAAACTGATGCTATCGCGTCGAACACGACAAAATAATGGTGGACGAGTCTACGACATGTAAACATTCTTCTGTTGTAAGAGACAAAGTATATTCATCATTGGTCACAGTTTCAAAATCTTGTCTCACTAATCATAATTGCTTAAACATGTTTTGCTAATTCTCATACGAATATAAATTATCTTCGAGCTCAGTCAACTCATTATTTGTTGGATGTTGACACGAACGTTCGTGCCAGTCAGTAGCGCAAATGATTGCTAGTGAAAATTTTCCAGTTGTACCGTGATTGCAACTGTTTTTCTTTTTTCTTTCAATTGCACTATCGTTGCAACTATTCTTCAGTTGCATAGCAACTAATTTTTTTCCTTCTTTTAACTAATTTATTTACAGTCACACCATGGTTGCAACAAAAGAATATTGCACATTAGATGCGATTTTTTTTTCGCTTGCACTGTGGCTGTAACTGAAGTTTTCTTTGCAAATGTGGGTCACTACTCACTACATGTCTCCATGCAAATGAAAATTAAGCTAAGTTAATTCTTATTGGAAAGAGCTCTAGGCAGATCCTTAGTTATTATTTAAACGTAGCACAAATCAGATGCTTAATTCAGAGCATATACAAACTTAATCCAAAAATGAAAGAAACTCAGCAAGCTGGTCTTATGGGTTCAGAACTTCAGATGGGTGGTCCACTAGTCCCTGACTTGTGTCTACTTAAGGATTGTCTGTTGGGCCGGCATAAGCCAAATATACCTGGGCCTCCAAAGTAGACCCATTGTCACAAATTTACGTTTTTGAAACACAAAATGGATAAGACATCTTACTAGTTCTTAACGGTGCCCTACGTTTCCGAGACATTGAATTTTTTCAACGTGTGTCTATAGCCACGGCAATCGTGTGTGTGTGTGTGGCGTGTGTGTGGGGGGAGGGAGGGGGGGGGTCTTGCAAGACCCAAATTCACCAAGTGCTCGCCTCCTGAAAGCTATTTATTTCCCGAATACATCTTGGAGGCAGAACTTGGCCCTCATCCTTCTCAAATATGGTGATCCGTTCTTGCTCGAAGGGATGTGCTGGCCCAGGGCCTCAGACGGAAAATTGGAGACGGAAGAATAACAAGGATCTGGGCCAATAACTGGCTACCTCGTGACTGCAACATGAAACCGATTGTTTCACTGAAAATCAATCCCCCTCATTTGGTCAGCGAAGTGATTGGTGAGACTACCGCGACTTGGAATGAGGATTTATTTTTTACTTCCGATGGATGCATCAATTATTTTGAGCATTCCTTTATGCAGTCGAAGGTAGTTAGATCTTTGGGCCTGGCATTTTGATCGCAAAGGGGTCTTCTCAGTGAGGCCGGCATATAGAATGATGGTGACAATGAAGACCAGCTGCGAGAATTATTTCGAGGGAACACTGGATCTTCCAATTCGCAAGCAGAAAATAAAGGTTGGTGCTCTCTGTGGAAAATGGATGTTCCTTCAAAAGTAAAGAGTTTTTTTTCTCTGGAGACTCGTTCAGCAGTCACTCCCTACGGCTGAACTTTTGGAGCACCCAAACATGGCGACAAGAAGCGCTTGTTCTTTATGTGGTGAAGTTGATTCGTGGAAACATTCCTTAATCGAGTGCAACATGTCTACCAGGTGGGCACTCTCGAATGTGCTAATGGTGGTCAATCGGTGAACCAAATGCAAAAGAACTGGCTATTCAAGCTTACGAGACTTTACCCCATGATCATTTCACCAGGCTGACTGTCACCTTGTGGGCTATCTGGACAGCTAGGTGGAAGGCTATCCACGAGGATATTTTTCAGAGCCCGCTGTCTACACATGGTTTCATTACCTCATATTTAAAGGAGTTGAAAACCTTGGCCAAACCAGCTGGAGCATCACCGGTTCATGCAACATCAGCACCAAGGCTTTGGCCTGTCGTGAAGCACTAGCGCTTGCTGACGATATGGTTATGAATAGGATGTGTGTTGTCTCGGACTGCAAATTAGCGTTAGAGATCAAAGAAGCACTATGGGTAGCTACGCGTTGATCATCGCGGAGATCAGGTCTTTAACTACAAATTTCCAGGAATGTAGTTTTGCCCATTAAAGTGGAGCTTCAAACTTTGAAGCATGCAACCTAGCTAGGCATATGATGTTATATGGAGTAGGTCGCCACTTGTGGTTTGGCATCCCTTACTCTGAAACTATTCCTGTAAACATTGTCAATGATCAGTAAGAGCCTAACCGGTGTTTCTCAACCAAAAAAAAAAAAAGCTCTTCCCGGTTACACTAAAGAAGTCTTCCCGCAGTCAGGAAAAAAATTCTCTCCGGTTTTGCTTATCTTCAGATGAAGAACACATAACAACATTTCAATACAACAAATACCACTTGATGACTTGAACAAGATATATTAGAGAAATGAGAACAGAAAGCTTGTGGAAGCGATTGTTACTCTGATAGAAGAAATAACCACCGATACATTAAAATTTCTGAGCAGAAACAATAGCATGCAAGGTGCAGTACTAGCCCTTCAGGTTCATGGCGATCGCCTCCGTAGACTTCCCATGGAGAACGCTGCTCTCCGACGCCGAGCTGTACTTCTCCTCCGACGACGCCACAACTAAGCCTGAGCCGACCTTCCAGTACTTCCCGTCCCTGGCGCTGCACTTGCTCCCCTTGCCATGCTCTGGCGGCTCCTCACCGTCCGAGCTCGACACCGATACCTCCCTCCAGTTGCTCCACATCCTGAGCATTATGTACAGCAGGGCCATGCACACCGCCGCCGAGACGATGGCAATGGCCGCCACGATGCCAGAAACCACCGCGCTTGGCAGCCGCCTCCCGTTCGCCCCACACGTCGGCAGTGGTGCGCCACAGAGATCGTCATTGCCAGTGTAGGACGCAGCCGGGAAGCTAGACAGCACGGCAGGTATCATGCCTGAGAGGAGATTGTCCGACAAGTTCAGGCGGTTAAGGCTGGTGAGCTGCAGCAGCGAAGATGGTATCTGCCCATGTAGCTTGTTGGAGGACAGGTTCAGCCGCTCCAGCTTCACAAGGTTACCGAGGGACGTCGGAATCTGGCCAGACAGCTTGTTCCGGCTTAGGTCCAGCATCACCTGTAGCTCCGATAGCTGCCCGAGCTCTTGTGGGATTGGCCCCTCCAGCGAGTTCTCCGATAGGCTCAGCTCGTACAGCTTGTTGCACTGCCGGAGTGTCGGTGGTATGACGCCGGTGAGACTGTTCTTCTGGATGTTGAGAACGTTCAAGGATGTGAGCCTGCCGATCTCCTGCGGAATGCTGCCGGAGAGATGATTGTCGCTGAGAGACAGCTTTAGGAGGCTCGAGCAGTTGCCGAGCTCCACTGGTATGCCACCACTTAATGCATTCGACGAGAGGTCGAGCTCTCCGAGGAAGCGCAGGCTGCCAAGCCAAGAAGGCACGGCCCCTGTCAGACTGTTCCCTTCAAGATTCAGATGGGTGAGCTGCAAACAGTTGGAGAGCTCTGATGGGACATTGCCGGAGAAGTTGTTGGAGGAGAGGTCGAGCATCCTGAGCCGTGTCAGGTTGCCTAACTCGGCAGGGATTGCACCGGCTAGCTGGTTGCCAGCCAGCTGGAGGCGGACCATGTTCCGCGACCGTGCAACTGCCGTCGGGATCACACCAGAGAATCTGTTGTCAGTCAGCACAAGCACAGCGAGGGAGCTCGACCCAAGGAGAGGGACGACGCTGCCACTGAACCTGTTGTGTGAGATGTTGATCACTGTCAGGTTCTTGAGCTCAAACAGCGCCTCGGGAAGGGGGCCCTCGAGCGAGTTGTTGTACAGGGTGATGATGCTCAGCTGGGTGAGATGCCTGAATGTGTCTGGCAATGCGCCTGAGAGCCGGTTGTCCGCCAATGCCAAGGCCTGAAGCTGCGTGCACTCGCCAAGGCTCGCCGGAATAGAGCCAGACAAGTCATTCTGACGGAGTTGAAGCACTTCCAGGTTCTTGAGGTTCCCAATCCTCTGAGGGATAGTTCCATGAAAATGGTTGCCAAAGAAGTCCACCTCCTCCAAGCTCGTGCAGTTGGTGATCTCATCAGGTATGATCCCAGACATCTGGTTCTCGTAGAGGAACAAGGTCGTCAGCCTCTGCAGCTGGCCAATCTCTGGTGGGATCACGCCGGTGAGGCCATTGTGGTACAGGGACAGTACCTCCAGGTTTCCCAAGTTTCCTACCTGAGGTGGCAGAACACCTGTAAGGCTATTGTTGTGCAGCACAAGGTTGACGAGGTTTGACAATCGGTCAATCTCCGATGGAATCTTCCCAGTGAAGCTATTGTTCGACGCATCAATGGATCGCATTGAAATGCAGTTAAGCAGCCCCTCAATGCCTCCTTCAAGGTTGTTCCCCGCAAGGAACAAGTTCTCCAAGCTTGAGTTCCCGGGGCAGAGGCCTTCAGGGATGTTGCCATCCAGGAGATTGTCAGACAGCACAAGGTACTTCAGGTTCTTCAGCTGTGATGTGGAGATGCTGATCTCTCCAGAAATGTTGTTTTGGGACAAGTCCAGAACCTGCAGCTGGCTCAGCCGATTTAGCTCTTCTGGGATGGCACCGGTCAGTCTGTTGCCGAGCAGGTTGAGGTATGTCAGGCTGGAAAGACTCCCAATCTCCGCCGGAATCGCACCAGAAAACTGATTGTTTGCAAGGTTGAGGGACTGGAGAACACTCAGGCTGCCAATGAATGAGGGAATGCTGCCCCCGAGCCTATTATCAGGCACTGAAAGAATACGCAAACTTACGCAACCTCCAAGCTGCTCCGGGATGCTGCCGGTGAGAGTGTTGTTATCCAAGACCAGCTTCTGCAGGTTCTTCAGGTTGCCAATCTGGTAAGGAATGCTGCCACTCAGCTGGCAAGAGGCCAAGGCCAGTGTCTCGAGCACCGTGCAGTTGCCGAGATGCGGTGGTATCTCGCCATGCAGCCTGTTGTCGCCAATCCTGAGAACATTGAGATTCTCGAGGAGGCCCAGCTCCGCTGGAATGGTACCGGTGAGGAAGTTGGAGTAGAGGAGCAGCGTCTTCAGATTCTGAAGCATGCCGAGCTCCGGCGGGATTGGCCCGGTGAGGGAGTTGGAGGATAGGTCGATGAACTCGACAGATATAAGGCCAGCTATCGCCGGAGATAGTGTGCCCGATAGGCCATATCTGGACAAGTTGAGGCCTGCCACAATGCTCTCTCCTGGCAGGCATGAAACACCATGCCAGGAGCACACATCAGCCTCAAGCGACCAGCCAGAGAGTATGCCTTGAGGATCGATGAGACTGGATTTCATCTGTAGGAGAGTACTAGGAGCCATGGCCGGTGTGGCTACACATCCTGGCACAAGCAGGATGCCAAAGAGCAGCGATAGAAGAAGAGCAAGCTGAATGGCCATTGCTAAGATGGTATCATGCAACTGTGTAAGCTACAACGAGGAACTGGACTTACAGGATAGCTGCTACTCTCGAGGTGAGAAGATGTGTATAAACCCCCATTGCTGTGGTGTGGTAGGAGCCTGAGCTGCAAAAGGAGAAGGGGTTGTCAAACACTACCTGCTCTATGTATCACAGGCAGAGAATGTGCTGGGTTCCTAGTAGTGAAAATGCACTACGAGACAACGGAGAAGGTATAGCACGTAGAATCCCGCTTGATATAAAATTGGAATAATCAGAGTAGCTTTCAATAATGCAGAGTTGATCAGCTATTTTAAAGGCTAACCTTGTTGCTTTGACTTGTTACTCCAGCTTCTTCTGCGTGATCTCTAGTGACAAGAATGAAAAGGGCACTCCAAACTAGTAAACTGGTGCACTTTGCAGAGCGTACGTGCTTAAACAGTTCAACTACTCTCCTTGATTTGGTGGCATAAGGACAACTACGTGATGCTTCCATGCTTGATTAAATAATGCTCTGCTGATGTTTGATGACAGAAGAACTAACAGAGTGTACTTACGTTCGACCATAGGGAAATTCAGGTTTTTTTACTCTCAAAATAGTAGATAGTACAGAAATCCCTTCTTGGCAGACTAACTTAGCAACCAGGGGCGGAGCTGCGGCCGGTGCTACCGGCGCTGTAGCACCGGTCTAGCTGCCTAGCTCAATGAGATATGTACTAGATTCTTAGTGTAAAATGCAAAGATTATAAGGTTAGCACTGGTACTAAACTCGCAGCACTGCATCGATCGTTCCACTTAAACTAAGCTAGCACCGCTCGTCCACCGGTTCTAGCTCCGCCACTGTTAGCAACCATCAACTACTGGAGGCACCGATAGCTTTCTAACTGAAACGAAGCGTATTCAGCACGTACAGTGTGCGACTACATAACATGGATCACGAGGTTATACTACTAACATCACATACGTCAAGATAACGGATGCACTTTGTAATATGAAGAAATTATCTATGACATGTATGATTCTCAACAGACCATATGAACAGAGAAGGACCAATCACCCACTAGTGGTATTTCAATTATCAGATAGTGGGAAAGTGACTTTTGCATTGGAGAGACAGTGACACAATTGAATCTAAAGAGACCACAGGAAGCGAGAAAAAGGTGAGAAAATAAAACTTACAGTAACCACCACAGAAGTTCTGTCCACCCCCATGCCATGCCAGGCAGCAATGCAGCAGCATGCATGGGTCGCACCAGCTCACACTTTACTTTGTTCCCTTCAGTTCAACTGCACGTACCAGGGATTCCATGGGGAGGGCAAGTCCAATCAGATAGGGACATATAGTTGTCCGGTTATCCAAAAGTGGCATCGCAATCCTAATGATGCACAGCCACGCCCACCTTTTCGGTTTAGACTCTGAATCCTGGAATACAAGAAATGCCATCTCGTTTCAGACTTAAGGCCATTTGGAACACGAGAAAATTTTCTGGATCCTCCAAGAATTGAACTGTGTCCATGGCTCATGTGAAAACCCTGCATTGCAAACATGCTGGTCCTAATGGTGAGCCAGCTTCGTTGGGCAATTTCCCAGTCAGTTTATTGATTATTCAGCTGTTAAACCAGAATTGTAAGGAGCTCTGTGTGCGTGAATAGAGGTTCAGAAATGAGTTCTAAAGGGCACTAGATGGCTCGAAGTCTCCAACTACTCATCAGTAGGTGACATGAAGACAATGATGTGCTGCTGGTGTAATGGTTGCATCATTGGTCCAAGATTGACTTTGTTCTGCATTCAAACAATTTAGTACTAGGTCCTGATTGAGCTGGGTTTGACTTGTGCTTCCATAACATTTTGCCTTTTGCTTGCACGTTTCTCACTTGCTCACACCCATGGGAGTTGGGATTCGGGTTATCGGACAGGACATGAATCAGAGGACAATATTGGGTGTACAATAGTGTGTACTTTTGTTCTTGATTATCTTAAAAGGAGCCATTTAATTAAGCTCCCATGGCCTATACATAAAGATATCGTAGAACAAACCGTCTTAAGCAAATGTCAGTACAAACATTCTCGGACAAATGTTAGTACAAGCATTCTTGGACAAATGGATAAATCCAGTCTCCATGCCACTGAATGATATATGTGGAACAATCATTTGCTACTTGAAATAAGGGCATATGAACCCTACCCTGGTGATAGAAATTCTGAACTAAAGAACTAGTACTAATATGACTATCCTCAGCATCCATATTGTATTAGTGCATTATATTCACATTATTCTACAAAAGAACTGTGCCATGTTAGTTGACTAATGTTATTCTTAATGGAATATCTAGCAATTGATGTGATCAAGAAAGGCCACCTTTCATCATAGGAAAAACATAGGAAATTTTAAGGAGTTCGGGATTCTGTAAAAACAGGCCTAAGTAGCAGCATCACAGCATGCCATAAGATTCTTCTAATTATGATACACCAGCAGCATGTTAAATTTCGCCAAGAAATTCACTATACTGTCATTTTCATGCAACAGAAGATAACAATTTGACTAGTTCAAGAAATACGATAGTGCATTAAAACGCCATACATTATTTGTTATTATGTTCGACAATCAGTGGCCATATATACATCACAAAAAATTCCAACCTTTTCAGGGTCCCCCTTGACAGCCAACTAAGCCATTTCTTTTTAGTTAAGTTATTTGTTATGAAGCCAAAACGCCTAGCATTCTATATACAATGCATTGCAATGATTAATAGATTGAGTGAACATCGACTAACCAAGCTGCAATGGCACACAAGATGTAATTTGTACGGGTAACCATGTGGTTGAGCAAATAAGCCTCACCTTCCCCCTTCGCTGTACGTAGACGGCAGTACTTATCTTCGCAAACGAGGCACCCAATCAGCTGGTACTGGATACCTTTTTCAGTTAGATCGGAAAGCACACCGCCTTTCAGATAGTCTGTCGGCAAAAGCGCTTTTGCTCGCATGATCAGTCGTTGACTCCACAGTGAATGATATTAGCCAAGCATTAGCATCCTGGCATCCTGCATGATATGCAGGGACACACCGCGTGATGAGCTGACAATGTGCAGCGCAAGAGAGGGAAATAATCGGTATAACCATTACCAACCCATGTCATGTCAGAGGCTGTGAGTGTCAAGGAAGCAACCGAGTTTGCTAGATCGGTATCCATGGATTGCCAACTCGATTGCTCCATCTGATTGCAGATCACTCGAGGTAGAAGACTTGGAAGAACCAGGATGAATTGATCCCTCCCTGGCTATGCCCCGCGCTCGGCTCATGCTGGGGGAGCTTGTGCATATCTCAGATGTTTTGCTTTGCCATCAGTTGGTTCGTCAATCAGCATCTGGTGTGTTTCCTGATCAGGAGCAGGCGAGCAGCTGCCAGTTTGACTCTTCCATCCATCCATACTAGGTGACAGCAAACAGTTCACCTGAACTCATCCTCAATTCATACAGCACAATCTTCTGTGTGGCATCGAACCCTGGATAACGGCACGGGTAGGCAATAATGCGAGCATATTGCCGCCTAAGGAAGGCATGCTCTGATGGTCCACGGCACAACCTCAGTGGTGCGTGCTCTGCCGTCGCAGCTCTGCGCGCCATAAGGTCGAACACCCAGTGGGCGGCAGGCGCGGTGACCACAACAAGGTAGCTCAAACGACAGAAGCAACGTTAGTTCCTCCCGGAAATTGCTCCCTCGATAATATCCCGGGGGGAACTCCGCCCATGTGCGCGGCTGAGATGATCTCAGCCCGGCGGCCACCGGGATCGGCGGCCACCGGAAACGGCCACAGTTGGCGCGTCAAGCGGCGTAGGTAGCCGGAGGGGACCAAAAGGCCGTGCAGTTTAAGTGTTTGGGCCGGAACGGGTTTGACTGATCGGCCTGTATATATCTGGCACTGGCAGGAGTCCATTTTGATGGGCCGAGATGGTTCAGGAGTTAGGACGAAATGTATATCAAGTGAGCATTTGGTGCAAATGAGCACCAGTGCTCTCAGTTTTTTAAAATACTAGTACACATGCCCGTGCTTCGCACCGGGGGAGAAAACTAATACTCCGTAGAATAATAATTTTGAAGGTTATTAATAGAAAAAAATTAATGTATATAACAGGTGGCATCTGAGAGATGCTATATATATACGTTTTTCATTGTTCAATATCGGACAGAAAAGCATTCGTATGCACAGAACTTCCGTGGGAATATAATCAAGATGCTAAAATTGGTATCAGATCGATTGCAATGTAAGATCGGCCAATTTATCTAGTGGCAAGCAGGGTTATTTTCTAGATAGTGGAAAATTAAGTTGTGACATATCATATGGCCAAGTAAAAAAAGTATCCAAAATAGCAATAATGTTGTGCATATCTCAATGGAGTGGAATATGACTGATCACGAATAGCCAGAGCCATCATACATTTTGTTCTCTCTGTTACTTCAAAGAGCCAAAGCCCCTCCACTCGATTATAGAGATTATAAATAGCAAGCCTAATCTGCGTTGTTGGTGTCACTGAAAGAGCTCAAATTCAATGCACTAACGATTCAAGATTTTTCTGATAATACAGAAAATTGCACGCGCATCTCTCGCCTCATTTCGTACTCCACAATCACAATCCTCCTTCCCCGCTCGCTTCAAGCTCTAATAACAACACAAATCGATCAGTCCATCAGATCATCTGATCATCTAATCCCCTCCGATCAGTTGAAATGGAAAAATCAGGCGAGGAGCAGCCTGGAGCTGCATCGACACCAGTCCGCGATGGGCCGTGGTCGCTGACCGCACCCATGCCGCGCGACTTCAGAGGCAGCGAGGGGCTGGGGCCGCTGAGCACAGCCACGCTGCACGACTTCTAGGATGGGCTGAAGAATCCGTCGGCGTGGATCCTTTCCTGGTTCGCCTCCCAGAGGACTCGGCTGAAGTGGCTTAGAGCATCTCCAGCCGCGTCCCCCAAAGCGTCCCCCAAAGGGATTTGGGGTGCGCCGGACCAATAAACCGTTCCAGCCGTGTCCTCCAAAGCCCATTTTTGTCCGGCGCCCCGATACGGTGTCCGGCGCCCCGAGCCCGTCCCCGTCCCACAGGGGACGCACTGGGGACGCCGGACACACCGAAAAGCGAGGCGGGGAGTGGCGGGGCCGACTCGTCAGCGGCACAATAAATTTTAACCTAACCGTCGCCTACCTCACGACGGAAGTTATTGGCGCGCAACGACGGTGCAGTTCCCACAGCGACGGTGCAGTTCTCGCAGAGCCGCAACGACGCGTCCCGTCGCGCCTAGCTCTGCGTGCCGGCGTTAATGAGCGCCACCGCTCCTCTGCCTCCCTCCGGCCTATAAAAGGGCCGCCTCTCATCGTCCCTCTCACACACAAATCCTAGCGCCTCTCTCCCAAACCCTAGCCGCCACCATCTCAACAAGACTCGACGCTATGTCTGGTAGAGGCGGAGGCCGACCTCGCGGCCGTGGTCTTGGTCGTGGCCGCGGCAGAGGTGAACGCTCGCCGGCGCCTCCCACGCCGTCGGCTTCATCGTCGGAGATGGACGTGGAGCCGGACGTGCTGTTCGAGTTTGTCCTCGTCCTCAAGGGCGACCCGCGCGGCATCCAGAGGCTGCCGGACTCCTTCGCCGACTACGTCGCCGGCGACGACCGCCCGCGCACGATGCATCTGCGGGAGGCTGCGTGCGGCTACTATCGGTGGATCGTCGACGTGATCTACGACGCGCGCGGCAAGATGTACCTCAACATCGGCTGGGAGAAGTTCGCGCGGCACCACAGCCTCGAAGCCGGCTTCATCCTCCTGTTCTCCTACTTCGGCGAAAGGGACATGAGCGTCAAGGTCTTCGACGAGACGCGCTGCCGCCGGGACTACCACGGCGACAGCACCGACGAGGAGGACGACTGAGTGTTGTTTCTTCGCAGCGAACACGTGCACGGAAGTTTCTGGATGTTCGTCTCATCGGTAGAACCAACAAGGGCACCATCCTCCCGCTGGATTTTCCAGTTTAGGTGACTGGGTGTGGCCTCGAGTGTTCTTTCTTAGCAGCGAACACAGGAAACCTTCGATGCACGGCCTAGTTTGGTTTAGTTCCTTTGCAAAATTTTATATTTGTGTCCACCATGGTTCAAACTATGTATTAGTTTGTGGAAAACCATGTTCCTAACTGTGTCTTCGTGTAAACCACGTTCCCAATTATGTATTAGTTTGTGGAAATTGAAATAAAAATGTCAAAAAAAGTATTTTAAATGTTTGGGGGAGGCGTTTGGGGGACGCGGCTGGGGAGCGACGTCCCCCAAAGGCGGCACGAACAAAACACGTCCCCAAACACTCAATCCGGCGCGGTTTGGGGGACGCTTTGGGGGACGCGACCGGAGATGCTCTTAGCATGGTGATGTCCGCCGGGCTTAGCGATAGAGTGTGATAAAAAAGACCCTTGTGGCCTTGTTGCTCATGAGGACGCCCTCACCGCGGTGCGGCGCAATGGCGAAGGGGAGGAGCCGATGTGCACATCCAGTCCTTCGCTAGCTGAAGAGGAGTTGAAGCCATCGCCTTGGCCTCGAAACAGCCGGCGCATCGTAGGGGCCTTGTTTCCTCTCGGCATCAGTGCCGGCCTCGCGTCGAACTCCTGGTTGAGTGGGGTATCCTCACGACGGAGCCCCCTAGGAGTGGCGAGCTCGCCCCCAACTTTGCGGGAGGATCTGAGCGGGGAATCGGCGAAAGGCCACCCGTAGCCCCGGATGCTCAACCTCACCGCATCCCCGAATACGCGAGGAAGACAGAGGAGAAGGCTTGCATCGGTAGACGTGCCGACCGGCGCTATGTGGGTCGGGGGAATCGAGCACGGAAGACCGGGATTCGTCGCCGTGCCCGTGCGTGCGTTGACCTGCTTTCGTCCTTTTTTTTCGAATCGAAGCGTTGCAACGGATCTTGGTGAAAGAACTACTTCATCCAGTCTAAAATATTTATTATCCAATGCATGTATATAGACATGTTCTAGTGTTTAAAGGTACTCAATTGGAAGGAGTTTTTTCTCATCTAAAAATACCATTATTTCTTTTTCTGTGTCCAAAAATACTATTACAAACAACTTAGCTGCTCTCTATATTTCATTTACATACAATTATATTGCAGAGCGATTATGCTTGCCTCTTCCGTATAACAGCCGGGAAAGATGATACTTTTTTATTTGATGTAGGGATTCTAAACCGAGAACTATTTGGGAATCCTAACCTGAGGCCACGCCTGATCCAACCGAATTAAACCGTTCCACCAACCTAGATATTTCCGAGATAATTTCTATTATACACCACCCCTTCCACTCGCTCTCTGCCTCGCCGTCCTCCACCTTACACCAGCGCATGGTTGCGACCCGTTCCTCCTTGTCAGCTCCTAGTTCGTCCCCCTTTTCTTGCTCGGTGGTGATGCCCTCCCCTCCCCTTCTTCAAATTTCCCTACCCACCACCCACCTCGGGGCCCCATCAACATCTCTTTTCCCACAAAAATTCCACTTACTTCGTCACCAACTTTGTAATTTTTCCGCACTTTTCCAAGCAACATGTGTACTACACAGAGCTAAATTGTGTAGTTTATGTGAACTACCATATAAAAAATAAGCGTAATTCTGGTGGTTACTCATTACTCACTCTGTTCCATGAAAATTATTCTGAATTTATCTAAATTTGGATATATGTAGACTGTATATATTAGATAAATATATCTACATTTTGACAAATTTAAGACAATTTTAATGAGACGGAGGGAGTATTAGATTTTTTTTACACGAGAAAATTACCAGTGACCAAATAAGTTAACTGTCAAAAATGAACACATGTAAATGTATCGTCCTGAGTAGCTTCTCCACCGCATTTCTTTCTATACTTCTTCACCGGATCTCTCTCCATGAATTACAAGCATCCATTCTAGGCATCTCGGTTTCAGCACAAATGAAGCGTGGCCTCGCGTTGCATCATCAATAAATTTTCTTGGGCGGTAACTTCTCTCTACATGTTGTATTGCATGTCATTGACTAATGTTTCCCACAAATAGTGACATTTTTCCTCTCTGTCATCTATGAACTGCCAAAATAATTTGATTTGGCTTTGAGTTTGTAAAATTGATCTTCCATGCGGATCCACCCATCTCCCTGCTCTGCCAATTAAGGCAAATCTTTCACATAATCACAATCTGTAATAGCATGAATTGGTTCTTGCCCGCGTCGTTGGAGCGGAGACGATTGTCTCATCCAGCATCTCACGCGAAGACGACCGAGTCGTCTCGAGGAGTTCCGCGCTGTGTCTCACGGCTGCTGGGACATGGACGTCCTCAGGCTCGGTTGCTTGTGCTCAACGCAGCTGCCGAAGACCAGTGGCCCCATGAGAGCTCTGACCATGCAGAGTGTTGATCTTCTTACGCCCAGACCATATTTCTATGGTTGACTTCAAAGATTTTCCGATTCGATCATTGGGGCAGCTGAATCGGAGGATCCGGGGCGAGAGGCGGATGCAGCGAGGAGGTCGAGGACAGTTCAGGGAAGTTGTGTGGTCGTCGTCGCCGGGGCCGGGAAGTTCCTCCCGCTCGTAGCCCTCCTCCTCCTCGGCGTAGGCGGCCGCCTCGTTGACCACCGGGCCGCGGTGACCTGGGCCAGGCCTTCCGACTGAGCCGAGAAGATAATAAACGAAACGGTATCTAACTTAGCGGTGGCAGTGGGTGTAATTTGAACCAACTTTAGGGGCAATAAAAAACGGACGAACAAAAGCCTTATTTTCTTTATTATTAGGTATAGACTAGCAAAAGTGCCCGTGCGTTGCACCGGGTGAGTAAAGTGTGCATATATTCCGCCCAACACGATTGTTCCACCGATGATCTTTACCAGCAGCGTGGCACTGAGAACTTGTGTGAGGTCCGCCACCATGACAGCGAGCTAGTACAATTCCTGTAACTTTTCTATTTGGTTATAGAGTCTGAAAGATGTCGACCGAGATGATTGACTGAAGAAATCCTTGAAAAAACATGACATCCTTGTATGCCAAAGTCAGCATATGTCGTTGCTCAACCAATCAAGCCAAGTATATGTAGGCGATCCAAGTATTTGCTGCTGATAAGATCGTCAATTGGAGAGACCCCTGCCAAAGTGCCAAGCCAAGCCAAGCCAGCCCTGTGCCCCTGTGGCCGAGTCTTCACAGGTAGGGTGCTTGTTTTCCTTTTCCTACTTCCTCACTCCTTAGATTCACATACAGAAATCGTACCGCTCAGTTTGGCTTCCTTCTACAGCTGCGGCAAGAAGCTCTGCCGGCCGCATCGAGCACGATTCCATCTTCCACGTTTGATTTTATTTAATTTCTCTATACTATTGCCTCATGGAACTACTCTCGGTTTATTCCACCATCCAATTTGAGAGATAGGTGACCCCAGCAAGCCCACGATCCTGTCGCGCCTCCTGCGTGCCGCGCGCTTGCGCTCTGCCTTGTTGCCGCTCTCTCATCGAACGTCTCGCGAGCAATTCATCCACCTCCAAGCTAGCTCTCGATTTGATTAATTCAGCAGCCACGTGCCATGGACCTGTGTGTCGCTTCGCCGGCCTCCACAGATGTCGAAACGGTGGCGAACGCAAGAACTCTGGATTGCTAGTGCGTCGAGGGCTCGGGCGTGGCCCTCCGGCGCAGCCCATTGCAGCTCTCAGGTCGCGTCCATCGGCTGTGCCCGCTGCGCCGCTACACGAAGCAATTCGTCGCAAATCACTCTAAAATCAGACCCCCACAACAAATCCAAGAACTTAAGACAGGAAACCGTCAATGCATCCAGAGGCAAAGACCAGGAATAATTAAGAGGATTGAAAAGCTTACAGGAAAGTGGAGACGGAGGGCTGGTGCTCCAACAAGTTCCTCCCTCACCTCCGTTTCTCCCGCCCCCTCACCTCAGAGCAGACTGTCGCGCCTAGCAAGTTCCTTATACCTCAGAGCAGCATGCTGTGCCCAGGAATTTCCGCAAGTCGACCCGCGACCGGCCGCTTTCCCGCGGGCAAACTCCTCGGCGTCTTCCAGGCCGCCACCAAGGCTGGCGCACAGAGGGGAAAACAGAGCAACAACGACGAACTTGAAGAGAGAAAAACTAATCCCCTGTTTCCTCACAGATCGGGTCAACGCCGATGCATTCAACCGGTCGTAGGAGGGTTTCGATGCTCGACTGGGAGGAGTTGGAGGGTTTGGCTCCCTCTGCTGACGACGTCCGTCACGGCTCAGCTTCGCCCCGCTCGCGCCTCCACCTCGCCAGGACCCCGCCAACAGGATCTCTGTGTGTGGTCATCCATGAGCCTCCGGCCCGCTACCCCGTTTCTGCTCGCGGAGGCTGGCGCCGTCCTGTGCCATCTCATCTCTAGATCGGCAGAACGCCGACGATCGGCCACGAAACCAGGCGTCCTGCCCTCTCTAGAACTTCCGAAGTGGATCGGCGGTGAAACCATCATAGGTCTCGATCGGATCGCGTTTCGCCAGCCAAATTTGATGGAAACCCTGATGATCGAGGGGTGTATCAACAGAGCGTTTGTATCGATTTTTTCTTTGGGACTCTTTTTTGGAGGAGGGCCGGAAGACCAGACCTTATACGTTACGGTGAGCTACCACCACACGAAATTAACGAACAGCGGGCCAACGAAGGGGCGGACGAACGAACCAACGGACGACAGAAACACGTACGGGCGCGTTGCCGCGAAAAAAGATTTAACATTGTAGATTATATTATAGGTGCATGCACGAGATGATATGAATTTGTTTAACTTTACAGTTGCCGCGTAGAATACATGACTCCCAAATTAGTCCACCCGTGTAATCTTAGCATTAGTTTACCCATTCAATATTGAGCTGTGGCTTCTCTTCTGAGGTGAAGTCCAAACATTTACCTCTATATGTCCACTTTATCCCCACTGGGACACACATGGTCAAGTTCTCCACTTCAATTTCCAGACACAACTGCTTTGCTTTTCAGGTAGCGCTTCCCATGCCTCACAATGGTAGATGGTGAATTTAATTCCTTCCCGATCACTATATTTCTGATAGAACAACGGTGCTGCTGCGTGTTGATTCTCAGCTCGGCTTGCTGATGCTCTAGCTAGTTTTCAAACGTATATAAACCGGTGTGTCTCAGTTCAAGGGAGCGAGGTGGGACTATATTCGTGACATAAATCGGTACGACCAGAAGATGGATCGGTATTCCACGAAGCACAGCCCAAACGACAAAATAAGCAAAAGTGACAGGCCAGCCCAAGTATGCATGGGCTCACGGACGCCCGGACGGGTGCATGCGATATGGAACGGAGAAGCAGCCTCGATGATCGAAACAAATGGTGAATCGTTTTTTGCTAAGCGGTGGCATGCTATGTAAATTCGACTGAAAGCTAAAGGTAAATCTAAAACGGACGAAATTTTTGGGGAGAAACCTTACTTCCTTTATTATTAGGTATAGATATAGATTAAAAAAATTATGTATCTATTTTTCAAAAAATCATCACATTTATTTCATGAATACACATATATGCTCCGAATACTCCTGATAAGTTTCGCTAGAAGTTGCATTGTATTTTGAGCTACAGGAAAAAACAAATTTGTGGATACGTATAGGGACGTATATTTGTCAGAAATTTGTCTTTTTTGTATAGCTCAAAATATAACATATTTTTCTCCAGATTTTTTACTGTATCTTCGAATGTTTATATGTATGTAGGTATTTAATTTCAACTTTTTTGGAATTCAAATAATATGATTTTATAGCACCAGGAGCACTGATGCTTATGTACTAAAGATAGTTGCTCCTGGTGCTCATGTGCTAAAGACAGTTTTCGATGTATATCTAGCAATGAAGCTTTTGGGGGTGTCACCAAGTAAAGATAAAGTGGAGCTGTAGCGGCGGTGTGCCGTGAAGATGATGGTGTTTATCTCGGAGCGTGCTTGAAGCCTTGGCATGTCGAGAAGCTCTCGCTCTTGCAGCTGACTTGCAACTGCAGAGTGTGGTTATAGCATCAGATTGCCTTGAAGTTATTTAGAGCATTGGCCGAGAGCAGGTTCAGTTCAGTCTTACATGAGATTAAGGCAAGAAGACAAGACTTCTATTCGGTAAACTTAGTTCACGAACGAAGAGAGTCAAACGTAGAAGCACATATCTTAGCTTGAAGTTCTGCTTCTTTAGCCTCTGACTAGTTCAAACGCCAGATCAGTTTTATATCCTTTAAACATTGCAATATAATAAAGTGATACTCCTTCGCAAAGATCAAGTAAAGATCAACCTTCGCAAAGGCCTGTTTACGTAAGCGCACGAGCGCTGGCTCAACACGTGTAGGCTCGAGGCACGCGGCCGGATGTACTTCCGCGCGATCGAACGTACTTTCGCGCAAGCACAACCGACGACTTCCGTGCGAGCCAGCGATCAATACGGACCAAACGCTACGCTACTATTTGTACGTACAAATCCATGCCATCGACCACGGACGAAGCGCATGCATGTGCACAGATCAGCTAGCTGCTAGCTAGCATGCAAACCAAGTATGCATACATGGACGGCTAGTTGCAAGCTAGTACTTACTCGAGTGCAATCGCTCTCACTAGTGGAAAACAGGGCT